>NC_137635.1:33321685-33794185 GCF_963383615.2 Lipophrys pholis | reverse complement strand
CCTCTCTCACACATACTCTGATTTGCTCCTCTTCCTCCTCCTCCTCCTCCTCCTCCTCCCTTTTTATCATATTCTATCTCCACTCTCTCTGCCACTCTCTAGGGGCTATCAATCACGGCTGCCATGATGGCGGCTGGGCTGTAGGTGGTCATGCCGACAGCAGATGGCTCTTTATCGCCGGAGCCCCGGCCTCTCCATGACAACGGCAGAGAGCAGGAAGTGACACATCCAGCCGAGTGGAGAGAGATTCATCTGGACAGGAGACCCACTCACACATTCACAGGACCCAATAACACAGATGAAAGGATGAGCCGGCGAGGGCCAGGCCTGCAGCCGGCGGCCATTGAAGTCGCTCTATTGTCTTGTTTCTACCTTGTTTTGTGTTTCTGCTGAAGGTGTCAGGCTTGTTACAGGTTTTATATTCACTCATTATACAGTCATACAACTGTGAAGATGGGGGTTGTTTTTTTTTAGTCCTGCCACTTCAATAAATATCAAGGGTTTTTTTTCACCTTATAAATGTGATGGATTCACTTCATGTGTGGAGTTTGCATGTTGTCTCCGTATTTGCTGTGTGTTCAACTGTGTGTTTACTTTTCAGTAGTTTCAGTACTACCAGAAAAGGACATTTTAAATTTCCTCCGGGGATCAATAAATTAAATCTATCTATCAATCTGAATGCTGGTCGTAGGAAGGACCGTCAACAGGAAGCACTGGGACATGGCTCCAAAACCACAAAGTAAAAAAAGAAGCTCCCTCAGGCTTAAAGGTCAAAGTTCACAACACAGCTGGACGTCAGCGTGAAAACATGAAGTGGAGAATTTTCCTGAGCTGAAAGATGCAGAAACGGTTTGTCCGAAGTCGGCGCAGGTTTTAACATGAAAGAAACCAGAAAGCAAAAAAAAAAAAAACTGTTGGTAACAAAATTCAGAAAAGAAAGACATTTCCTAGGAGGCGAGGAGCTCAAAGAAAAGAGTGACCCGTTTGCTCTTCTGCATGGACACAATCACACACTCATGACGTCACACAATCACAACGTTTGAGAACGAGCTGCGAGAAACTTCCCGACCGGGAAACAAAACAAAGTCTCAACTTGTTCAGGTTTAATAAAATATATTACATTTAAAGTAGATATTTAAAAAAAATAAAAAAAGGTATGTTTGCACTTAGACGAACATTGAAACATTGAAAAGTCGTTGCAAATTCTTTTTAAAGAAAGTTTCAAAACCTGCTTTTCAACCTTTGGGACTTTTTGAATGACAGAATGAATGAATGTTTATTTCAAACATAGAAATAGAAAAAGAGGAAAGAAAGAAAAAGGAAACATTTAAATGAATAAAACAAAAACAAAGAAACACGATCCACTTTATCTACATTTGTATGAACGAAAAGGAGGAAATATATTACATTTGTTATTTATTTATTTTTCTTATATTCAGTTTGAGAAACAAAATTAAATTGTTAAAACTAATCTTTAGATAGGCTGAACAAAAAAAAAGGTTAAAGCTTTCACAATCACATTGTACTGTTGTCCTGCAACAACAACAACAACAACAAAATGCTTTTAGCAACACAGTGATGTGTCCGGATATTTTTCTTAACTGACGCTGAAAAAGATTTTGTTTCCCCTGAAAAATAGATTCTAAGAATGATGTTGTTTACTGAATGAAATCTTCTGCTGGAGAGAGGATCAGTTCCTAAAGGTTGAAAAAAAGACCAGATCATTTTGATCTCGATGACCGTTGGAAGGTTTCGTTTCCTGAGGCTGGTAAACAACCCAAACACGGTTTGTGTTTATTTAGATGCCGACAATGTGACTTGAAATCTGGATCCAGGATGAAGAAATGTAAAAGTCGGAGGAACTCTTCTCACCTTCAGATGACCTGCAGTTGGTCTCCCGGCGTCTCCGCCCCTTTTTTTTTTCCTTCTCCTGCCAACTGTTCCCACTTTCGCTTCTCGTCCTCCTCCACAGGTTTTCTCACGCCATCAACACATTCAGCACGCGGCCGCCGGGATTAAATGAGGGCCCGATATGGTCGCCACACCCCATCATCGGGTGACTTGTCACTCTCCAATGATGTTTAATGCTTGCCCGCATGACGCCAGACCACATCAAACCACACCAACTGGTACCTGAATGTTGCCCCGCCTGCTCTGGATGCTCGTGGGCAGCCGTTAAATTGCGTGGTCCTCTGTCTTCCCTCCTCTCATCGCTTTAATCACCTCTTCTCACAATAAAAGGAATAAGTGAAAGAACAACCAATAGAGGTCTGAGATGAGATTATATATTAAACCAGGCTAAACGATTTTCAAGCATCAAAATTGAATCAAGATTTAATAAATGTAATTTTATCATGTAATTACAGGGCTGTCAAACCACGACGTGAACTCTTTACAGCCGTCGTGTGCTTGTTTCAGTCTGTGTGGTCGTTGTTGTTCTCTTATGTGAGTTTGGTGGCCTGAAGGTGAGAGATCAACATAAATAGTTTCTTAATGAAAACTGACTTTTTTGTTTTTTTCCCATTAAAAAAAAGGGGGAAATAAATAAAGTGGAAAACAAATGAAACATGCAGGACAGCATTAAACATTTCTTCAAAATAAAAACCTCAAACTGTCTGCTAACGCAGCAGTGAAATCACAAAATCTAGTGTTTAAGTCTGCGTGTGTAACGTCACTTTGCTGTCGGGGTTAAAGACCACCGATGAGAGCTTTAGTCATTATCGTTTACCTAAAAAGAGATTTCATGTTGAGGCCGCTTCGCCTCTTTCACTGCCCTCCATCTGTAAATGGCACCGACTGGGAACACACACACACACACACACACACACACACACACACACACACACACACACACACACACACACACACACACACACACACACACACACACTCAAGTCGCTCCAAAAGGGGTGAGCAAACCTCGTGCACGGCAGTCGTGGTGCTCAGTGTGTCTGCGTGTGACTGGATGGACGTGATGAACGGTGGAAGATGGATTTGAAACTGCTGATTTTGGAGAAATTCTACAAAATCCCAGCCGACTGGCCTCAACTGCCTGTCAGTCCGTTACACAACACACACACACACACACACACACACACACACACACACACACACACACACACACACACACACACACACACACACACACACACACACACACACACACACACACACACACACTCATCTTTACACCGAATTTAGAGTTGCAAAATAAACTCATATGCATGTTGCATGGTAGCACTCAGATCAGCACTTTCTGTTTTCCTCCTCTCATATTGGAGCGAACACGTCAAACACATTGAGCAGCGTGCTCGGAATCTGCAGAGGAGCAACGTCCCTCGCTACAAGTTCCGTGTCGAAATTGGATTTAGTGGCCTTTTTTTTATTTTTTTTAATGTAGATTTCCTTTCCCACTGATTTGATATCTGGATTCTTATCAAGACCGTGTTGAGTATGACGGGCAATAAGGCCGGATATTCACTAATCTGGACAAATTCTCAACCAGTTGGCTGGCAGAGCAGAGGCTGGCAAGACAATGAGAAACAATCGCTCCAAACAGAAATGTGATGCCAGCTGAGCTGCTTGTGAGTGAAGATCCCACTGCTGAACGAGGAGTTTCCCTCGGCTGCTCTGTTTATTGAAAACATGAAAAACAAGTACAATTGCTTCATTACAGCTTCAAATAACTAACAGAGTGTTTACATTGTGGGCAGCGTGGAGCGCCTGCGTGTGTCTCGTGTTGCTTGATAGGACGATTTCATGAAAATCATGTGATTTGTGTAATTTTCAGATTTTCAGAGTGACTTTTGATGGAGAGACGTGGGGTGAACAGGAGCTTTTTATTTGTTTTTAATTCCTGGAAGGAGAAATTAGGGTAGAAGATGGGACTACACATTGTGTGTGTGTGTGTGTGTGTGTGTGTGTGTGTGTGTGTGTGTGTGTGTGTGTGTGTGTGTGTGTGTGTGTGTGTGTGTGTGTGTGTGTGTGTGTGTGTGTGTGTGTGTGTGTGTGTGTGTGTGTGCGTGTGCGTGTGTGTGTGTGGCTGGTGGATTTCACGTCCCACTTCCTCCAGCAATGCGATTAGGCCCGACGTCTGTCTCACCCAGACACACACACACACACACGTTCAAATTACTACTCATGTGAGGACGCTCCATTGACTTTTAACCCGTCCAGGCTGCTATAGACGATTTAAACACGCTGTATATGTGCATTCGTAATGACAATGTCTTAGGATCACAAAGACATAACAGCCACCACTATAGTGCCACTAAACTGAATGTCCCTCATGACACACTCATTGTGGATGTGATTCTGCGAGCCAAAGCATCTCAACATTTCACCATTTCAACAAAAGTCAAGACTATCGGGTGACATTTATTGTGTAACGGAGGATTTCAAAACAACCAATA
The DNA here is from genome assembly GCF_963383615.2 of Lipophrys pholis. Lineage (NCBI taxonomy): Eukaryota > Metazoa > Chordata > Actinopteri > Blenniiformes > Blenniidae > Lipophrys > Lipophrys pholis. Next base: position 33,789,773 of record NC_137635.1, on the reverse strand, counting down.
TCACAAATGCAGCAGTGGTTCTTTCGAGACACATGCATGCATACAGATATAAATACAGATACACTAACATGTAATACCTGCAGAATGTATGAACTGCACCCGTCACCCTCGCCGAACACTAACGTCACTTCACCTGGAAAAATTGTTTTTTTCATCCCCACGCTGACATGAGTCTCCATGGGTCAATGTGCAATCAGACTGACGTCCTTATAGAAAAAACAAAACAAAAGCACTTCTGATTACATTACCCTAACCCATTAACTTCAGTTGAATTCCTGAAGACATATTGGACTGTAAACCTCTACTGTGAATACTTCAACAGTAACATTAAGCCTTGTCTTAAGTATTAGGTTTGTCCCCACAAAGATGGAGTCCCTATGACGAGAGAGAACACACACACACACACACACACACACACACACACACACACACACACACACACACACACAGTGGGGTCTGGCTGTCAGTTCATGTTTTGTCAGCAGCTCCAGTGGGAGAGAGGCCATTTCTGATGGCTGGCCAGAGTGGACGTGCACACACGCATGCGCGCTCTCTCTCTTTCTCTCTCTCATTTTCCTCTTTAATGCTGGCACAGTCTGAACAAACTTCCACAGCCACAAAATCCACATCTATACAAATACTTAAGTTTTATTAAAACAAAAACAAAACAAACATCCTCTTCTCCATTGTGGACTGGTGGCATGTAATGGCCACCTCGGCCTCTAGGGGCCGCTGGCAGGCCTCTCAGACTCAGTGTACTGTACGCCCTTGCGCCTTCTTTCACTCACCTCATGCTGAAACAGATCTGATCAATCACTGGAAAACACCAATGCATTTTTTTCATAAGTCAGCCGCTCTCACGCAGCTTTCAGCATCGCCTGGAGTCGTTTTCATTTCACTACGCGAGTCATGCTGCCGTACGACCTCGGGCATATCTACCCTTTAAGTGTGTAAGCTGCTGAATCATCTGCTGTGGTGTAAGCTCAAACATCCATTTTCAGGCCTCCAGGCCTGCTTGCGTTATTAGTGGAGTGATGCTAAAAGAAAGACGCTTCAGTTTCTTAAATCAAAGGAAAAGGTCATCAAATAAAAGCAGAATTTGTCAGCGTGCGGCTTCAACATGATACATGTCATGTTGATTTTTACAAAAACCATGTCTGATAAATGAAAATATTGAACAAGATCATATTGTGGTTGAGCTTTGACGTTCCAAAGAACAGTGCTCTTTCTCTTGCCCCTTATTTACACCCGCATTCCCAAAGTTGTTGACTTGTCACTTTTTCTTGATCTTCGTGGTGCTGGCGACTGTGGCCACTCGGTTTTGAAATAACATTGGCAGGAGATTGATTTAAAAACTAAATGAAAAAAAAGTGAAATTCATTGCACCTTGCATTGATTTTAAAAGTTCTGTCATTTTGAATTTGGAGAGCATGGAAACTATTTCACTCAGCTCTCTGGATGAAAACACGATGGTAAATTGAATCGGTCCACTAAGTTTGAGGGCTTCCCGGCTGCAGTGACCTCTGTGACTGTGAATCTGGATGAACAAGATCTCATAACAACCCTTTGATTAGGATTTAAACTTCTCTGCAAGGTTGCGAGAACGCTCCGCTTGGAAGAAAACACCCGACGAGGAAATGCATTTCTTGATCTGCAAGCTCAAAGTGCAAGAAGCAAGAGAAGAGCTCAGAACATTTCATCACGAAACACTGGTGAAGCATGGTGGTGGCAACATCATGCTTCAGGGTTGCTTCATTGATTAGAAAAGGTAAAAAAGTTAAATTAATCGCACGTTTCCTCTCTGGACATTTGGATTGGTGTGAAGGAATTCCTACAACTATAGGCGAACAGCCAGCATGTAAAAATGGCACTCATAAGTTCATTTGGCCTGGACTTCACTGATGTGAATGTTTTGCCTTAAAATACACATCCTTAAAACAATTTCTTATCTTTGGTCAGTTAACTTGAACGTTTCCTTGAGTTCTGCTTCGTGCTTCCACGAGTTGCACCCTCCTCGTCCTCGATCAGTCGTGTGAAATAACGAGATGCAGGCTAAGAGTTGGTTTCCTAGGCGAATATCATGATTCACTTTTATTAAAAGCATCATAGCTACAATTCATCATACATGATGTCTCCAAAAAAACAAAAAAAACAAAAAGACACACACCAAAATAAGAGGAAAAAAAACATTTACATGGTATGTCTGTAAACTTCAAGGCTAGATAAGAATTTTGAGGTAATGCTCTTCAGCTTGCTGGCTAAAAGTAACAAAATGTCCATTTTTTTTTTTTTCAAGAAAAGTAGCTAAGTAATAAAGGTACCTGATTATTTTAACTCTTTAACACCAGTGCATCAACAGGAACAGAGTGAGACAAAATTGATTGCAGTACTTATTTGTCATCATTTACAGTTTTAGTTTGTTTTCTATTCATACGACACTTGTGGTTATTCATATAGTGTGTGTGTGTGTGTGTGTGAGTGTGTGTGTGTGGGTGTCGGGAGAGTAATGTTGGAACATTCAAAAGCTGCCTTGGTTATTGCTGTCTCAGCGTTAAGAGAGGAGACTGGATCTTTGACGAGGAAGGGGTCTTCCAGCGTGATCCGTCCCTCTCAGCATCTGCTGGGCTGGCTGTGATAGCAAAATGTTAAAACGACCTGGCCACAGTGTGTGTGTGAGTGAGTGAGTGTGTGTGTTTGAATGGACTTTCAAATATTTGAATCACTTGCGGTGCTTGATTTATCTCGGACAATTGAACTGGCCTCGGGGAATGGAAACAAATCAAGCACCGCTCGCACTTTTCAAGTATTCAAAAAAGAAAAAAACAACTTTCTCGGCGACCAGAGTTGTACTTCATATAGGAACTTGTGAAAATCCAACTCTAAAGAAAATGTTTCGGCCAGGCCTGGTGTCAGTGTGTGTGACTAGAGCAACAGTCTTTAAAGAGAAGATCACTAGGGAGCAGCACTTGGTCTGAAACTAGCGGATGTGAAGGAAAAAGAAAGGAAGGATTTTTTTCGGCGGCAGCAACCGTGGAGAAAGGAATAAAAAAAAAAAAGAAAGAAAGAAAAGACAACCATCTCATGTGCCTCTTGTAAAAGAATAAACCTGAAACATCACATTCCTGTGTGGACTGCCGCTCTGAATCCATTCACAGACGCCTCCAGATGAGGGAGGCCGGTCCGGGCGGCATGGCGCGGACCAATCAGTAAGCCTGATTGGCGGCAGACCCAGCCCGCCTGCCACCGTGCGGACCCACACCGGCCGCCTCCAGAGCTGGAGGCAGGATTCAGACGTGGCAGAGGAAAGACTCGAGACTGGTATTCAGTGTGGGACTGGGTTTAACAGTATTGGTTCACACGCACACGCACACACACACAAGAAAGATCAAACAGCTGCTGGGACGAGCCCTCCCAGAAACAGTCACATGACGGAGAAGGTTGGTGTGTGGATGGGTGTGTGTGTGTGTGTGTGTGTGTGTGTGTGTGTGTGTGGGGGCGCGCGCGCGCGCAGCTCATGATCAATGTATGTGTTGGAATATGAGTGTGTATGTTGTCAGCAGTGTGTGAGACTGAGCTTTTAGGCCAGCCCGGTTTCCTCCTCAAGTCTAAATGGTCTGATATGTGAGAACTTAAAACAAGAAGCCCGCTCTGACACAGAACGGCTCAATCAACTACATTACCCACAATTCCTTTTCTTTTGCAGCAGCTTCACCAGACAGACAGATTAGCTGTAATGCCGTTTCTTTGCAACCGAGAACCGATGGAAGAAAGAAGCGTTTTCTCCTCGCTGTGATGAGACGCTGCCAACAACAAAAACGGTCCATATGAAGAAGACGGAGGCAAAAAATAACAATAAAGACTTGATAGCTGAAAGCAGCAATAATAATAATAATAATAAAACTATTGGAACCTTGTGAAGTCCTATTTGAGGGATTGTGAGAGAGAAGTGGCGCGTCGTGGTCACAGCGCACGGAGGCCAACCAGAGAGAAAGAAACAGTCTTTAAAGAAGAGCCGAGCTCTGGGCGAGCGGCCGTGAGGATTTTCCCTGACTACACTATCGATCAGAGAGATTTAACTTAACACAACACACACCTCGTCCTCTCTGACGCATAGTAAATATACCTGGCCAAATAATAAACAACAAATGGTGAAAGAGAAATCATCAACGCAAAAGGAAGGAAAATAAAACAACAAAAACAGGATTCATAATAGTTTGGATATTTCTGGTGGAGGCGTGTAAACGTGGCAGGAGGGGAGGAGGAGGTCAGAGGTGAGGAAATGTCCAAGGCCAGTCAGTTTTGTGTTTTATTTCAGTCACTTGTGTCCTTCTGAGGAGACGCTGCTGTCTCCTCCTCCTCTCCCACCATCCCTCCATCCTCCATGGCTGAATCCTCAGCCTCGCCTCTCGTCTCCCCCTCCGCCGCTCCCTCCCTCTCCTCAGCCAAGTCACTCTCTCCTCCTCCATCCTCCTCGTCCTCCTCATCCTCCTCGTCCTCCGCTGGGGCCTTCGCCTCCGCCTTCTTGTCCACCACTTCATTCCTGGGGGGGTTCGGGGTCACGATGCTCCCTCCCAACGCTCCGGCCATGGCGTTCTGCAGCTCGGCCAGGGTGGAGGCGGTGGGGAAGCCCGGCAGGCTGAGCGCCCCGAGGCCTGGAGGTAGGAACATGGAGGGGTAGAGGAGGCCGGGGGCCATGGTGGAGAGAAGGAAGGGGTTGAAAGCCAGAGAGTTGGCGGACATGCCAGCGGCGGCCAGCAAGGCCGCGGCGTCGCCATTGATGGAGACCTCCGCCGATGAATCGGCGGCTGACATCTGAGCAGCTGCAGTCACATCGTTGTGCGACTTCATCCTCTCTGCACCGCCCTCGCCTTCCTTCATCTTCTTCTTCTTTGCCTTCTTCACTCCTTCCTCATGTTCCTCCTCCTCATCGGCTCTGCCACCATCTCCCTCTTCATTCTCCGTCTCCACCCTCTTCCTCTTGGAAATCTCCGTCTCTTCGCCATCTCCCTCCAGCGTCCCGTTGGTGTTGCCCGCTGCGGTGGAGACGGCGGAGTTGGAAGCAGCGGTGACGGCTGCAGCCGTCGCCAGGTTGCCGCCGAAGAGCCCGCCGAGACTGAACATGTTGGGGAGGGCGGCGGCCATGTTGGGCAGGCCGCCCATGCCGGGCAGCATGAGGGGCAGCATGGAGGCAGCGGCGGCGCTGGCGGCAGCCTGCTTGGGATCGGTGGGAGGAGGGAAGGCCATCAGACCAGCAGCCAGCTGGAGAGACTGGAGGCTCTGGAGAGAAGACAGATCCATCCCACCAAACAGGCTGTTCAGCAGCAGAGGGTTGATGCCTCCTGCAGGGACACGCACACACACACGCACGCACACACACAGGGTTAACATTGAGCTCTGTGACCTTTACTGCACAAAAACATCAAAGTTAGACCAAAAAAACCATCTTTCTTCCGATCACTGAATCTCTTCAGGCTGTTGGTTCCTGTCATCAATACGAGCATTCATAAGACATTTTGCTTCTGCAGACCGACTGAGTGGTGAATCAATCACAATGTAAGGACATTGAGCTCAGGCTTTAATAAAGTCGTTCATAAATTGTGTCAGCGATATCAAAAGTGTCTCCATTTTGAGAACCGGAGTCTTCGTTTATAACTTATCACGTTATATTTGTAAAAAAATTGGAGCCGTAATCTTTTGAATTCGGTAAATACACCAGGACACCTTGAGAGAACTCCACAAATAAAATATGTCATCCAGCACAACAGCATTTGTACATTTGAAATATCATTTTTTGACACATGCTCATCATCGAGATCAAATTCAAAACAATCCTCCATGAATTTAAGTGCTCTTGTCTCCAGTTCAAACTGGATTATTTTGCCAGGCTCTGGTTTCTCTGCCTGTGATGAGCTGGATGCTTTGCTTCATACGTCCTCGTCTCGCAGTGAGTTTCTCCATTTTGGATCAGATGTGCAGTATGTTCTCTCTCGCTGCTTGTAGGTTTTCTCTGAGTACTCCCGTTTTGTCCCACAGTCCAAAAACATGTGTTTGAGGTTCACTGGTGATTCTAAATTGCCCGTTGATGTGAACGCGACACTCTGATTGGCTGATTTGAGTAAAGCGCTACAGAGGACGACTGGAGCAGGATGAGGAGCTCACCTGCAGACGAAGCAGCAGAGGCCAGTGATGCCTGTGCAGCCTGAGCTGCTGCCGCTGCCTGTGCGGCGGCAGCAGCCTTGGCGATCTCAGATTTGGGCCGGCGCCCTCGACGACGGGTGCCCTCCTCTCTGACAACTGGGCCGGTCAGGAGGCGGTCAAACATGGCTTCTGGGAGGAATCCCTGTGTGAACGAGGACTTTAGTTAATTATACAAAAAGTTCACAACAGAACGTCAAGCTGATGGTTTTGGCAAAGTCTTAACAACTGGAGACAATTCAGACGGCTGTTATTTGGAGTCTGTTACTAACCGACTGTTTGACGATGTCTGTCCAGTCCGGAGCGATGGAAAACTCTGGGTTCTCCAGTAACCACCTGGGAAGCTCCTTCATTGGTGGAGCCATGGCGCCGCCCATCTTAAAAAAAAAAAAAAAAAAAAAGGCAAAAATTTTTTAATTTTGGATTTAGGTAGAAACAAAACAACAATCCAGACGATGACATTGGAAATCAAACGTCTACTGTATTTGATGTCTGCAGTTTGGAGTGCCCACCTTTCGTCCATTTCGTCTGTTGACCACCGGCACTCTCTCATCCCCAGTCAGGGTGTTGATGTCGATCTTGTTGGGGTTTCGACAGCGATGGCGCTTCTGTTTAGGCTTCGAGAACTGAGAGAGCACCAGGTCCTCGCTCTTCTGTAAAAAAAGAGATAAAAAACAAAGGCGTACGTGAGAACTTGTGGCTTCTATACCTGCAGGGGGGAGAGCAGGAATTATTAATGGGAAATCTCCATTAGGAGAGAATCTGCCTTAAGCTTTGAACGTGTACAACAGTAATGAAATAAAGGTGAAGATGAAGGGGAACTACTAAGTAGGAATTACTGGTGTGAATCCAGCCATGTCCATGGTGTATGTCGGGTGCTGCCTCAGCCACTCTCCCAGCTCTTTGTTGGAAACCGCTGGCTCTTCTTCCTCCAAACTGCCAGAGGCAAGAGATCTGGCACTGGGACTTTGTTCGGGGACGGAGAGATGTCTGTGGGCACGGGGAGCCTCCTTAACCCCCTCCGCACTCGAGACCTTTGCCCCGTCAGCATCATCCTAAAACACACGGGGAGAATTATCACATTAATTTGACACACAGACATCTGCACGGGAGAAAATGAGTGACTCCTGTTTCGCTACACACCCCTCCTGCTCTCTTGTTGCTCATGAACAGCAGCTCCAGGCCCTCCACATTTTTCCTGCGGCCACGCCTTCTTTTCATGAGGGGCAGGTCAGCCTCCAGCGAACCATTGCCTCTGTGTGCAGAGGGCGGAGCTTGCTGCAACAGCTCCATCTGAGCCTTGAGAGAAGGGTTTGTCACCAGAGCGCTGGGGAAGCCAGCCAATGACGGAGAGGCCTTGTGGTGATGATGCATGCCCTGATGAGCGAGGAAGACTTCAGTGAATAAACTTGAAGAAGGGCATTTGAAAACATTTGTTTAAGATGTACGTCAAAGCGAGCTCGACATGCTATTGAGTCAATATTAGCACCTTGGTCAGGTCTATGGCCTGATTTTGGGACTCGGCAGCGGCGTGACTTTCTCTTAGCTGAGCCACCATTTCCATCAGGTTACGCCTCTTGGCTGCCCTCTCCGCCTCAATCTCAATCTTCCTCCTCCTCCTTCTCCTCTGTCGAGGCACTGTCAGGCTCAGAGCATCCTCCTGTAACATACAGGTCAAGTGACAATAAGCAAGTGACGGTAGCATCGTTTAAAGACCTCTTGAAACAATGTCTCATTGCTGATTGCATGTGTCTATAGACTTGTGGAGAAAAGGATGTTTTATTTGCTGCGGTCTTTAACAAAATGACAGTGGGCTTAACTAGCCTCTACCGTGAAGACTCATCGAACGTTTACTATTAACATCTGACTTTCTGAACTTCTGTAGCTGAGCACAAACACTCACATGGACCTGTGGCGATAGTGTTTTATCTTCGCTCCCACTGTACGCCGTGTGGATACCGGCCATCGTCAGCTCGGCCAGGCTCTGCCTCTGCAGCGGGCTCTCTGTCGCTGTGGCTATGGCGGCGGCGGTTGCCGTGGAGCCGTGCCCCGGCAACAGGTTGCTCGGGAAGTCAAAGATATGGCGTCTGTTGACAGGCCACTTGCCCTTCAGTACAGCCTCACAGATATTATCCATCCTGTTGATCATCACTCGATCCTGCGCAAGGAGACAGAAGAGATTATTTATTGTGTCAGTTCTACTGTGTCAGTCCCATTTCAATAAACTACACGGCTCACTGTGGAAATCCAGGCCTTTTAATTTCCAATGTACTGAACTCTAAATGGAAATTTATTGCAAAATCTTTTTAACATTGAAACGGATTCATTGTGCTGCCTGTTTGAGTCTGGGATACATCAGCATTAACGTTGGAGCCGGGTCTTCATTTCTTCCTCCCCCCTCTGGCACACAGGATGTGACGTCAGCAAGGAAAACAAAATGTCTCATGGCGTCGCAACATGCCAACAAATCTCCCCACAGATCAACAGAAGCTCTCTGTCTCAAGGTCTTTTTTGCTGAAATTTCAAGGGTATCTTCTCTTTCTTTGGCAATTCTCCCTCCCCATTAGTGGCTTGCAGGGTCAGCTTGAAAACAACTTCAGAGGTCTAATTCATTTGGTTCTGGACACGCTTTTGCTTCGACTTCAACACAAAACTCAAAATGTTTAATGGTATTTCTGCTGAGTAGGCTACTGTCCAGTTAACACTTGGACACATGTTTGATATTAAATGCGGTTCAAAGTCCTAAAACTTTTTTCCCGATAAGCATTTACTATCGGGCTGGATTTGATTATTTATGTGGCCTATTAAATTTAACAAGACCGTGTAAATGCTTATCACAGCCCTACAGAGCTTATATTGTTGAAAGGTTTACTACAAAAGGAAAAAATAACTGCAGATAGTTTGGAACAAAAGAAAAAAGTTCAAACATTCTGAAGTTCTGAGTTAAAATGGCAACTCTATATAGGTTTGACAAAGTGCTATTTTTTTTTAAAAACATTATAATCCAATGCTACCTGCATTAATTCTTTCTCTTTATGTACTGCCTTGATTAAAACGACATATGGCCAAGCAGAGTGCGGAGACATGGTTTTGTTGCTGTGAACATGTGAGATGTTTGAGTGCTGCTCATCTGCTCCCCTCTTTACCCGACACACACCACAAGCATCCAACTCACTTTTGGCCAGAATGAGAAGGCAAAGGTGCGGTCCTGTAAGGCCTGCAGCACGGAGGTCTCCGGCAGATCATCGGGGCAGAATCCGTCTCTGGTTTCGTCTCGGGCCGACGTGCTCAGAGACGCAATGCTCTCCTCGTCGAAGTTCTTCTGCTCCGACGCAGCGCTCGCTGTGCAAAGAGAAGGTAACGTCAGGTTGCACCTCTTAATTAAAAAAAGCTTCCAAATAGTTGTCAAGGGATCTCAACTCATTTTACTCTCTCGCCCCTGGAACGGAGGCTCATTAAAGCCCTGACGAGTCAGGAGGGGAAACACCAGAAATAGGTCTGTGACCGAGTGTGGGGTCAGCAAGGAGGGGGCCAACAAGCAGGGCAAATTAAATAAGCCATGAGATACTTGTCCCATCAAAAATTTGAAATATCAGTGACTTCAAACATTTCAAATAAACTGCTTACCTTCAGCCTGCGAGGATTTCTCCGACTTGTCGTCTTCATCCAGCCTGTCCTCCTCTTCCTCCTCCGGGCTCTTCACCGTCTCAGCAGACTTTGGAGATTTAGGAGACGCCGGGTTCTCCCTCTCTTGTACGTCTTGCTCCTCTGCAGCCTTGTTATCGAGCTGTGCTTTAGAAGGGGAGTCCGGAGGTCCCGGGAGCTCGGTGCTTGTCTCCTTGTGGTTGCTGGGAGAGTCGGCATTAGTCTTCTCTATTGTCAAATCTTTGTTTTGATCACTTTCCGTCTTTAAAGTCTTGTCTTCATCTGCACTTTGTTCCTCCTTCTGCACCTCTTGCTCCTCCTTCTGCGCCTCTTGCTCCTCCTTCTGCGCCTCCTTCTGCGCCTCTTGCTCCTCATTTTGCACTTTGGGCTGGGCCTCCTCTTTCTTCACCTCCTCCCTCGGTGAAGCAGAGGCCTCAGTTTTCACTTCTACAACCTCCGCTTCATTTTCTTTCTGCTCATCTGGAGTTTCAGTTTTGGGGCCAGGAATGTCATTAGCGTCCCCTCCCTCAGTTTCTTTTTTCACCTCCATCTCCTCTTTGTCTTCCTCCATTTTCACGTCCTTAACTTCTCCCACCTCCTCCGTAGCAGCATGAACAGCAATTTTGGCAGCAGCTGCAGCGCTCGCCAGCTCTACGGGGGTGAGGAGAGGAGTAGAGGAGTTTTCTGCTGCTTCCATCCCAGGCTTGGTCACCTCTGCTGGGACTCCTACAGAGACGCCGGTGCTGCTCCGGCCCGCGTAGCGTCGGTGGGACTCCAGGAAGGCCAAAGTCGGGTCGTTTAGGATGTGATAATCCGTGCGGCTCACACCGTGCTTGGAGGCCCCCAGGAGGAGGTCCCGGTCATGCCGACCACCCTCCCACCACTCTGGGAGGTCCGGGGAGGGCTGGCACAGCTTGAGGCGCTCCGAGAGCAGCGGATGAGGGAGTACCTGCTCTCTGATACGGCGGAGCAGCTCGATGCGATACAGAGTGCGAGAGGCACGCTCCTCTGTGATAGGGTCGATGATCAAGGTCGGGTCAGGGAGTTCTGATAAGACAATGAGGCAAAAATAATACAACAATGAATGACTAACTTTCAAAGTTATTTTAGTGACTGAACTACTGCACAATAAAGAATTTTTTTCCCTTCATACCTGTTTCAGTCTTGACCTGCATTCTGCACACTCGTTTACACATGGCGATGAATGAGTAGTAATATTTCTCCAGGCTCTCGTCCGTTTTCTTGTCCAGTCGAGCAAAAGCTCTGAACTGTGACCAATCAAATTTCTGATGCTGCGTATCAAAGACGACTCCAAAAGTAGACACAACACGATAGAAATCGGCCTCTTCGCGTCGTGTCCATCTGAGAAAACGACAGAGAGGGAAAACTAATGTGAAATTTCATTTCTTGCTACATTTCCAGGATGTTTCTGGGCTATTGACTGAACGTAGGATCCGTATTTTTTATTGTTTTGCATATCAGTCATTGAATACCTAATGTAGTATTAAATGTAGCACTACCTTTGTCTTCTCTCTTTGTAGTACATGGCTCCATCAGTCATCAGGGAGCTGGCAGTCATCACTGGAGATGCCTCTGGCATGAACTGTCCACCTTTGGCAAAGTAGGCACTTCCTTTAGCCAAATACGGGCTTCCGTCTGTCATGAACACCCCCGCTCCATCTTGTATGAAAGTTGTTCCTCCTCCCGTTTCAGTAACCATGGCAATGGAAGGCAAGAACTCCCTGCGTCGGCGCCGCCGACCATCGGGTCGGTTCATCGCCTCCTGGCGAAGCTGCTCTCTTCGGTTTGAGCGTTGATAGGCCGTGATGAGGCGACGCAGACGAGCTGTCAGAGCCGAGGCGGCCGGCCAATAGAGGCGCTCGCTGGAGCCTGAAGATCCGCCCACAGCAGGCGCAGGTTGACCATTTTCACCTGATTTGGCTACAGGACAGTCAAGAAAAGAGGCGTGATCATCACTTCTCATATCTGTGCTGTGGCTCTTTACAGTCAGCTGTGTTTTCTTATTTTAGATTTATCAATTCTCTTCCTTTTGCATCAACCGTCATGACATGGAGAATGAATCACCTGACATTTCTGTTTGCAGTCGGGCATATTTTTGGATGGTGTTCACACATATTTAGATTTTGTTGCCTGAAGCCTCTTATCTTAACTTAAGTGGAGTTCACACTCCAAACACATTTGGAAAAGTCCTGCTTTGAGAGCATCTTTCACCCTCAGTGTGCAATTGAAGTTTACCTTCAGTTTCACCCTCCACTGTGTCATCTTTCTCATCCAGGGGAGAGTTGGTGAAGTCATCCATGTCATCTTTGAAAGGCATTCGCAGCGGCTTGTACTCTGGATCTTCATCCTCACTGTCGAGCCAAGCAAAGAAATCAACTTGAAAAAAATGTTCCTTCAGTGGCTTTAACTAAAATATTTTCTATTTCAGTGACAAAAGGCCGACAGAGATCGAGATCCTAAGTCTAAACTAAGCACTACTAAAGAGGACAAAATGGAAAAGGCATTGCATTGTGACTAATCAACACCAGAGACAGGGACTTAACACAGACAAAAACTACAAGGACTTGAGAGTAAAGAGCTGCTTTTTGGTCAGCAAAGCCTGCTTGCTCTCTTACCCCTCAACACCATCTGCCATCATGTCGGAGCCCCTCTGCTCAGCGGCGATAGCTTTGGCGTCTGGCATGCCCACTCGCTCCAAGAAACACAGGGCGGGGTCAGCTCGCATGGAGTTGTACTTCTCGTAGCCTGAAGGGGAAAGAGAAAGACTTGAGTAAGACTGATGCCTGAAGTCGACGCCTGCAGGTGTAGGAGGCTATAAACTCTACTTCAATCATAGAAATTTCCCTCTGAAAGACTTAAAAGATATTGGCCAACACACACTCTTCTGAAAACAAACTCCTCGAAAGAGGAGTGAAAAGTTACTCGCTACGAGACAGACGGGATGCTGCACGGTCCCGACACACCCACAGTCAGTCAGACACACATACACGCAAGCGCGCACACACAACATCCATATTAATTGAAGGAATAGACAAAAACAGCAGCAGAAGGGCAGACCCCAGGAGCCAGCTGCTGACAAGACAGACAGCCTGTGTGTGTGTGTGTGTGTGTGTGTGTGTGTGTGTGGTTTTGTATTAGAACGCTTGCCTCCGTTCTGCGAGTGCATGTACGTGTGTGTGCTTATCCAAGTGAGCCTGCAGGTGCTCATTTGTGTCAGAGGAGAGAGAGCGAGAGAGAGAGGATGAAGAAGAAAAAGTGTGCGTCTGTGAAAGTGAGAGAGAGAGAGAGAATGAGAGAGAGAGAGAGAGAGAGAGAGAGAGAGAGAGAGAGAGAGAGAGAGAGAGAGAGAGAGCGAGAGAGAGAGAGAGAAAGAGCGAGAAAGAGGGGATGAAGAGGAAAAAGTGTGCGTCTGTGAAAGTGAGCTTGTGGGTGTGAGGAACTGTGTGTGTGTGTGTGTTTGTCCGTTAGGAGCACTCAGGCAGAACAGATTAGAATGTGCAGATCCTACTGAGACACGTTGTGAAGGAGACAGGAGGGGGAAAAGGGAAGGAATGAGGGTGAAAGGCAGAGGAGTGTGTGAGATTAAAAAAAAAAGTAAAAGATAAGGAGAGGCACAGAGAAGGAAATGGATGGAAGGAAACTGTGAAGAAAAAAAAAAGAGAGAGAGGGCACCAGTAAAAGAACCACTGCACCTCTTTTACTTTTTTATTACTTATTTCCTTCTTTCTCTCCATCACATTTCAGTAAGGAAACAATGTGACGACTCATTGTTGCGCGCACGCTCAAACGAGCCTGCAGCCAAACGTTAATCATCAGGGCCTTTATAGGCCATCACTCTTCTGTGTGTATGTGTGTTGTTTTGTGTGCGTGTGTGTTCGTGCCCCTTAAGGGGCCTCCCTGGTGAATGAGGATTATGATTAACTATGGGTGAGCCCTTTTGTATTTGTATTTGTGTGTGTGTGTGTGTGTGTGTGTGTGTGTGTGTGTGTGTGTGTGTGTGTGTGTGTGTGTGCGTGTGTGTGTGTGTGTGCGTGTGTGTGTGTGTGTGTGTGTCCTAATTGAATCATAGAAGGTGGCAATGATGGAAAAATTATGACAATTATGCCAAATTAATATGAATGAGGGTCTCCATCACACACACACACCCACACCCCCCCCCAGGACAAACATTCATACATCCAGTGTATACCTAAAAGTGGGTCAATGTGATAATAACACATTTGTAAATGACGCTTAACCAGATCTGTAGTTAACAGAGGCTGAAGATTTTGCTATTCGAACTCAAGTTAGCTTCCTTCACAACATTAACACCTGTGACACCGAGTGCGTGGATGCGCGTGCGCAAGCACACACACAGGCTCATAGCCAGTGGTGAAGCCAGCTATCAATCACAATCCTGACAGCCCTTAGAGCCTGCTGGCTGCATACTGCCATCGCCATGGCAACACCAATCAACTGGTGGCAGCAGAAAAGGGTGTGATGTGTTTGTGTGTGCACGACAATGCTTCACTGGTGTGTGTGTGTGTGTGTGTGTGACGGTGCCCGACATGTTATCAGCGGGTGTGCGATGTGTCACCGCCGTGGGTCTGCGTGTGCAGAGAATGTGCAAGGACAGCGGTGGGTGTCCCGTTACCGTGTTTGAAGACGCCGAGGAGCAGGGATTTGTCGGCCTCGCTGTCCCACCAGTCAGCTGGGACCTCCGCGTGGAACGGCTGGGGAATCCAGACATCCAGCACACTGTGGCGGAGAGAGAACAAGAGTCACGTCACTGATAGTCAAACTAAACTGTCCATGTGTTCAATTTAGTCCAGATCAGCATCCGTCTTGTATTTCAATGGAGAACCAAACGGGACAAAAACGAGAAGTGGAAATCTGATTATGAGCCATTTGGGCTGGAATCAAATTTTAAAAGCCGTCAGCTGCCAACCTGAGATAAAGATCAAAATATTGAAGTATTAATGTCTTTGCAGACAGCTTCAGCTCTCTGTTGTATTCTAGTTATGGTCTTGTTCACTTGAGCTGTGCAGCTGCATCTTTGATATCCACAAAGTGTCTGCATGACACAAATAAATCTAAATGTTTCCCTCCTGCCCGCCCCCCCCCAAATTGAGCGGCGAGTAGCAGCATATTCAGGAAAAAGAAAGAATGCTCCAAACAGGAAGTGCTGCTTGTTGGCATCTGTTTGGTTGCCATGGAAAGGTCAACCTGGAAATCACTGTGATTTGAGAGACTGAATGCCAAAGGTCAAAAGGACCTGAAGTGTGCAGTGGAGTGTCACTGCACACAAATAATTTCCATAAATGGCATGGATTTTTTTTGTGGCTGATGCAGGGTGAACCATGAAATAAAGGGAGATTACATTTGATAAGACGCTAACCAACACTGCACATGTTTGCTTGCTGTATACCTGTTTCTTTAATTAATACCAATGAGAGGAATTCATAGGCGACGATAGCTTCATTTAAGTGACCATGATGTGTAACGTCTGGATTTGAATTTCTATCAAACAGATTGCATATTGATGCCAAACCTAGAAACAATGATCAAATAGTCATTAAGAAAGTTGCTGTTATGTTCTGCCTCTTTAAATTGGTCTTTCCCCCCCAAAATAAAATCCACCAATTAGAAGTACTGAGAGGGATGTGGTCATGTCTTCACGTCGTTGTTCGGGTGATTTCTTGTAAATCATAAAACTAAATAGAGCTGTACTCAATGTGAAGCCAATCTTTTACAGAAACGCAGCTTTAAATTTAGAAACATTTAGGAAACTATTTAAGCTCCAATTGAGAAATCCTATGCTTTTTGTCAGTTCATTGCTTTTCCACACATTTTATTGTTGTTTATTCAAACAATTACATATTAAAGTCTTGAAACATTTTAATCACAATATTAAAGCATCTTGATGACAGGTTAAACAGACTAGACTTGTTATAGTGACATTTCACTCTTATCAAGGACTAAATTAAGTCGACAAACAGTTTATTCAGTTTTCTCTTGAAATAAAACATTTCAAAGTTTATGCTGCCATTGATTAATGTTAAACTGTTTACTTTTCAATGTAGCTTCCACATACAACTTGCATTTTGTTTTTGTGGATATGCAGTTTTCTAATGTTTTCATCGCCTGCATACATTTTACAAGGCGGTAGTACTTGACCTTTTTTGTACAGAGACGCATTCAAAAACAAGTTTTTGACGATGAAAAACGAGATGGAAAGGTAATTGACCTGCAATTAATCTCAACATTAAAATTTTGCTTTGCGTCTGTATAAAAAGATGTGATGCAAAATATCCGCATTATTCTGCAGTTTTATTTCCCACATGTTGGCTTTTAAAGGACTTTTCCAGGCATGCAAGTTAACTTGCAATAGATTTGAGATATGGAGGATAGATTTGAACTTGAAAACTAAATGTTGCTGGCATTCTTGGCTTGCTGGTGTGGCTGTAATCCACTTTTTAAATTACAAGTGCCACTAAAACCAGATATCTGCTTTTCTCATGCAGGCTAACAAACTGCAAATAGTTTCAATGTGGAATTACTGGATGCTCCTCTACACTGCCGCACCAAAACAATAAATAAATAAATAAAGGCCTTCCATTATGGAAAGAAAATGGTGTTTCCAGCTAGTTATGGAGAGAAAAGGGTACAATACACAATGGAAGCAGAAAGACAGAGGGTGACAGGAGGAGAGAAGAAACCAGGGAAACAGTCCCTTATCTCTGCAAACAGCAGCATGCCCGGCCTTGGCAACGCACACACAAACGCGTGCGCGCCAAGACTGGCATGCTAAATCCCCCTGGCATATGTTGGCACGATGGCACCCCGTATGCTCACGTCTGGCACGCGCTCGCGCACACACACACACGCGTGCATACACGCGCGCACACACACACGGGCCTGTCACGGTAGCCATCGAGTGGGGGGAGGGACAGAGGCGGGTGGAAGAGATCAACATGGAGTGCACGTGCTCCACATTATAAATGCATTCACATCTGGGTGGCAGGGTGATGAGAGAGGGGGGATGGGAGATGATGAGAGACTAAAGTGCACTGCCGAGAGAGGAGGGATGGACAGATGGCAAGAAAAGTGTAGTGTGACAGAGAGAAAGATGGTGGGAGCGTTGAAGGAGCTGTCACGAGGAGATGAAGGAACGCGTCAAGGTGAACCACACAGCTAACCTTCACGTCGACGCCGCTGCACTCCGGCACCTCGTAACAAACCGTAATGGGCAATGAGCTCGTCCCCAAAAAAAAAAACTACTTCTAAATGGGTCAAACTGATAGAAAAGCTTCATTTCCCCTGATGAAGGAACTGCGTGTTGTGTCTGTCAGAATAGGGAGAATCCTGCCAAACAGGCCACTGGAACAGACTAAAATATACTTTAGTAATTATTCATCACACGCTCGTATAAATATCCGCCTCTCAACTCACTTTCATAATGCGTTCAATACATTAAGCCTTTCCACTGCCTTTCCAGCTGGATTTAGTTTTCTAGGAAAATTGTTGTGCTGCATGGTGTGTGTGGGTGTGTGTGTGTGTCTTTTAGGTCAGTTACTGCCTGTTTACCAATCATACATGTCACAACCCAAATTTTATCAGTTCCTGCTTTAACATTTCTACACTTCTCTGAGACACTGCCAATCAGTTAGAAAACTTAAACAAGAGCAGCACTGAGCAAACAAACCAAACTGTACTTCTCTTTTTAGGATACGTTCTTACTTCCAACAGCTCAACTTAAGTTCCTTGTTGTTTATCGGTGCCGACATGTTCTGCTCAGTATCTGATTGTAACTGGCAACTTTCTGCCCTCGACCAAAATATTTTTTTAAAAAGCAGATAAAAAAATAAAGAAATAAGGAAAACATTTATGCACAATTTATAGAAATATAATCATGGCCTTCGAAAATGTATTACATGTAAAAGCTCTCTGAAGCTTTAATCACAACCTCAAATGTGTGATATTAAACAAACACGACCAACTCTTAATGACGAGGCCGAATCAAGAAAAATATTAAACTTTTCAGTTCCAGTATGTCAAACACAGACGAAATGGAGAAGTAGAGCGGCACAATGTGATGATGTTCAAAATGATACTGAAATTTTGAATATTTGCCGTGGCCTAAACTTTTCTGGATTTTAACTTTGGTAAAGTATGCTGAATGGCACTAAACTGCATTAAAGGTGCTTAACAAATAGACAGTGTTGATTGGTAAACATTTTGAAATCCTGAGTGTAGCTCTGACTTTTACCAACTTCTGTTCAATATGAGCACACCTCTGAACAAAAAAAAAACACAATTACATGGTTGGATTTCTTTGCATATTTTGACTGAAAACTGAGATTCAAATTCTAATCCTACATATAAGAATGGGTAAATGATTATCCACAAGCCTGAAGAATAAAGCTGCCAACTTAATTCAAAAGTAAAGCATTTTTGGTGCATGGTTCATTTGATTCATAATTTCTAAATAACCGAGAGCGTGTGGCCCCCGGGCCGTACAACGCCAGGACTGGTGCAGGATGTGAAGACGCCTCATCCGAGACGAGAGAACGAGCGAAAGCCGGGTAATCTACTCACCTCGAGTCACCTCCGTCCAGGATGTGCTCAGCCTGGTCTCCTATGACTTCCTGACGCAGATAATACAGCATTCTCACTCTCAGCAGCACCCTGAAACATGGAGGGAAAGAGTCACTTCAAGTTTCCAACATCATCAAGAACTCGTAATTAAATCGCTGCATGAATGTTAAACAATAATACCACAACTCAACCCTTCCTGGAGCATTCTCAAAGTACTTTGAATACAATTGTTAGAATTGACGTAGGAAAATTGGTCTTTAAGTGTAAAATTGACAAATGCCATATTTTTGCCATTATTAATAGGTAAAAATATTACTGTAATGTATACTTTGCAAAAGGTACCTAACATCACTCAATACATACAGCACACTGTTGGATAATTTTGATCATTTCAAAAAACCATACCGAAGCAGAATTAACTAAATACTGTTAATTGTCGATCAAAAATAATATAAATGAAAGTTATCAAATGATCACTTCCATTATGAAGGGATATGGACATAAGATGACTTCTTGGAATAGTGTGTACAACCTTTTCACAAGCCTTAGGATACCTAATGATATAAAACACAGAAGCATTTCATTTCTGATCTTTAATAATAATCCTCTGATTAATTCAATTGGTTGAAATTTAATTATAAAAATTGTTCAAATGGGTAAAACTCATGTGCAAAGTCTGGATTTCCGCCGTCGGGATCAAACCTCTAAAGCTGTTTCACTCCCAGAGGAAGCCCTGATGACACTGCTCACAGTGGAGGGGTTTTACTGGGGGTGGGGGGCTGTAAACTAAAAGAAGAGGGCAATTTCTTTGAAGACTGAATAGGGTTGGGGATCTTTGATCTTAAATTACTCGGATGGATAATGTCCCGAGGTTTTCTCCCGCTGATATACTGCTGCTAAAAACTATAATTCATTACTGCGCCTCTGCGTTTTGTACAGCTGCTGTCAAAAGGCTGGTCATCTTCTCTGGATACAAATTACAGATGTTCGGCGTCAGAATTTGCTTCGAGTGTCGCCCTTCCCCACTTAAATGAATCGCTTCAGTCAGAGGGAGAACGAGAGTCAGATTTGATCTTCTGACATTGGAAACGCTGCTATCTGGGAGATCTGCTTCACTGTAAACATTTGTCACCAGATTTGTCACCAGGATTTAATGCCAGTAAAGGCCTTTGGAGCAGAAGACTGAGAAAAAGAGGAGGGGAGGAGAGGGGGCTCGGAGGAGGAGATGAGTGGGAGGAGTAGAGAGAAGAACTGAAAGGACGGAGCTGTGCTGGATGGGAGGGAACAGAAAGTTTGGAGAGGCAGTGAAGAGAGGGGGGGAGGGTATAAAGACAGTCATTTGCAACTCATTCTGCCGTGTGTGTGTGTGTGTGTGTGTGTGTGTGTGTGTGTGTGTGTGTGTGTGTGTGTGTGTGTGTGTGTGTGTGTGTGTGTGTGTGTGTGTTGATGGCATCACAAGTTGCAGTGTGTGTGTCTGTTGGCAGGCTGTGTGTGCTCATCCATCAATGTGCCAGGCCTGATTAGCCACACAACGCTGTGCTCCAGCCTAGCAGATGGCACCACATAATCACCCCCAAGTGTGTGTGTGTGTGTGTGTGTGTGTGTGTGTGTGTGTGTGTGTGTGTGTGTGTGTGTGTGTGTGTGTGTGTGTGTGTGTGTGTCTTTCACCCACTTCCAACAGGTCTGCCTGCCTAGCACCTGGCCTGGCATACAGCCAGACATGCACTCGCATGCACGCACATACACACACAAACAAACAAACTTCCCCCTCAAGAAGAAAAAGAAAAAAAATCTTGGAATTGAATGTGGAGGGCAAAGAAGCATATCTGCCTGACGACAGGAGAGAGCTGACCACAGACGGGTGTGAGTGTGTGTGTGTGTGTGTGTGTGTGTGTGTGTATAGACAAGAGCCTACTACATTTAGCAAAGTTTGAACCTTAAACACCCTTGCTGTCCACACCTAATTTTAGGTCAGTCCTTATTATATGTATTTGATAAGATTCAATGAAAACAATACATTTCAAGAAGCATCATAGAAATGGCTTTTTTGTGTGTGACTGAATCCAAAATCTCTATTCACACTTTGCATAATGAAACTGAAAAAGCAAGACAAGTCAGCAACCTCACAACCATTTAATGTGCTCGATGTAAACAGCATTGACCTTGGCATGCAAACGTTCTCCTGCTACACTTCAGCTGGATCCACTTCAGTTATAAAGTTGTCCAGGCATGTGGATTCACCACACAAAAAAACGGAAACAAAACAAAAAAAAAACCCAACTAAAAATTAAAACATCCAAAGCCTCTATTCCTGAGTGCATCAATTGTAATTGCACAAACATTGTCAGCATTGTTAAAACCAGCATTTTTTAAGCTGAATCCAACATCCCATGCTGCCTCTCGCAAACAAAAGTCTGTGCAGAATTAGATTAGACTTTAATAAAAGCCCCAAACTTCCGCTTGCTCTTACTCGCTCATCAAGGTCTCTGGAAATGTTCACACTGTAGGGACTTAAAATGCAGTTTGCATTTGTACAAAAGGCCACTTTATATTAGAAAAACGGCTGTATGTTTGTGACATTGTGAACGGCCACACAGTAATCCAGACATTACACCATTTCTACACTAAAGCGGATGCGTTTGAGATTTTTAAATATATTTCATCAGTGACACATCTGCATTTGACAAATTTACATTAACAGACCTGGGATGAAATCAGACAGCCCCCCCCCCCCCCCCCCCCCCCACCCGTGGGTTGCTGAGTCAGTGTGAAAACGCTCATAGATGAGGAGGAAGACAACCATTCAGCAGGTTGAGTCATAAACTCCAACATCTGCTCCATTTTAAATGATGAAGCCTGACCTGAGTCGCTCTGATAATACATCTCATTCTGGTGTTACCTCATGATCCATTAAGATAAGCACGAGACATTTGCTAAACTGACGATAGTTGGCGAATGGCACCGAGACGGCCGAGGTGGCATAAAGATATGTTTGTTTAGCAAGCTATTGCTACAGAAACAGCTCTGCAACAGCTTGTCCTGCACTGTTGGATACTTGGTAGAGTTTATTTTATGAGAAGGAATAAAATCACACAAAAAAAAGAAAAATCAAACCATGAATGGTTACAGTGTAGAATGCTGCTGGACGCAACCCTTAACAATGTAGATCAGTTTAAGAGATCGCTGCGCCAACGAGCTCCACATGTGCCCGCAGTGTTTCAGACGAAGGTTTGATGGTGACTTACTTGTTACAGTGATGTTTGAGGTGTCTCTTGTAGCTGTCCTCCTGCAGTAAGTGGTCAGGATTGCAGCTGGCCAGCCAGTCGGCTCGAGGAGCCTGCGTGGGGAGCGCTTGCGGCTTCCCTTTCTTGCCCTTCCTGCCTCTGGGAACAGGAGTAGAGAGGCCTGGGAAAGAAAGAAAGACGTGAGACAGATGTTTAATTTCTCCAAATCATGATGTGTAGACCTACTTGATACATCTTGTATTTGATGTTATAATCTCAGGTTGGTCTCACATAAAATGTTTCCATATTGTAGAAATATTTTTGCTCTTTCAGGTCTGAGGAGGGTCTCAGGCGGTAGTCCTTTAAAAATCATTTGAAGTTTCTTCAGACTTCTTGACCGTAGGTGCTGCTTTAATAGACCAAGGATGTAATCTGACCATCAACTCTTTTCATTCAATCAACATAAGCAACGTTTTTACTATTTTTTACCTTGACCATACCGTGGTATGTAGAGGTTATGTTGTGTTACAATTCTGTTTTTAAATTCAGAATCCGAAGTTTAAACTCAAACTTAGTTTGAATACGACTGCCGACAGTTGGCCATGTGCTCTAATGTTTTCACAGCATTTGGGTACTTTCTAACCATGTCAATGATTTGATGGAGTAAAGGGCGATTTAAAAGTTAAGTTAAAAGTTTTGATTTATAACCAGAAAGAGCCAGCATTAGACTCGTGTTCATGCTGTTTTCTGATAATGTAACATTGTGATCAACTGGACTGCAACAATCTGCTTTTCCAGCTTATGTGTTGTGAGCCAACCGGAAGGCAGAATACATTTGGTGACAACACACGCATAATTACACAGCATATAATACCAGAGTGGTTGGTCAGCGTCTTGGTGGTCCCGTCTGCGCTTGGTGTGATCAGATCCCAGATGAAACTTTTGATGTTTTCGTCTCCACGGTAATGCAGCAGGCAGTAGGCCAGCAGGGCCCGGCAGATCGTCTCCACGTCGGCCTCCTTAAGGGGGCGCTTGAAGCGACCGTGAGCCAAGATGTCACTCCAACGACCCCACCTATGAGGAAAGAGGAAAAGAACCAAGTCAGTCAATGTGTGCACATATTCCGTCCCGATCACATTGTATTTTCTTGCCAATTTTAGCTGTTAATATGATTACTGTGACACTTATCTTTGTGTGTCCTGACGATTATACTTAGGAGGCACTACAAACACAGTTTAAATTAATAGCGTTTTTTACTGCCCACTGAGCCCGAGCATTTCACCAAATAACATTCAGGTTTTGAGTCGTCATTATGGAAGAATAGAAGAAAAATTTAACGGGGGGGGGGGGGGGTGAAGCCATTAACTTTAAACTTATGTCATTAATATTTTCACTTTGTGTGAAATGATTTGTTTCTTGAACAACATTTTTTATACACGTTAATTTTTTTTTACAGATTTTAATTTTCTTTGGTCTAAAATTGATTTGTAAACTATACATTAAAAACAATAAAAAGTTTTTCTTTGAGCAAAGCAAACAAAAACAGCAGGTTTTCCCTTGAATGTCAGTAATTGTGCTTCTGGTCTCAGACGCTCTACTGTGTGTGGCAATTATTTCACTAAGTTAGCCAGGCAGGTTGTAATTCTGTGCTTCACCATTTAATGGCTCGTATGACCCTGATCCATCATGAAAATACACAAGTACACATCAGCGTGTCTCTGGCAAGCACACATGCACGCACACGCGTCGGGCTCTCATTATATTGCACATTTTTACCAGTCTGCTGATTTAACCGTTACTGGCACCCTAACTAGTGCCACATGGGCATCTGTGTGCGTGTGTGTGTGCTCATGGCTCACAGTCCATCTCCTCCCCCCTTCCACCACCAGCGCGAGAGCAAGCGACCCTAAAGGCTGATGTGGCGCCCGCGATCCTTCAGACTGTCTTGTCCTCGACTAAAATTTCCTCCACTGCCCTGTCCCAATAGTCAGCCAACCATGTCAGCCAGTGTTACTGTGAACCTTTTTAGAAAGGGTAAAATGGTGGGCGAGGGCGAGTGAGGGAGAGACGGATGATGGGAAAAGACAACAGCGCACTGAGCGGAGAGGACAGGCCCAGTCAGACAGTGTGTTTTTGTGTCCTACAGCCTCGGGCCACGAGACTAGACTGTAACAATAACAACGCTGACATCTCACTAGCACCACTGTTCTTCTTACACACACACGTCACGCAAGTCAGCCATGAAAATGGACGGGACCCGCTGGATAATCACTATCTGTAGTAAGTGTGTCAGTTGGTATCATGCGCTTGTGTTTGTGACTTTGCTGGATGCTCCTGACCAATAGTAGAAGTTGAGTTAAGATGTTCTGTAACGAATAACAAGCACTCAAATGAAGGGTTCCGCGTGAACTAATCAGCATAGGAGGAGAAATCTCAATGTCACATTTTCAGGGGGGGGAAAAAAACAAAACACGAGTCGAAGCTAAATTAAAAACAATGCATGCATGCACTGTGAATTTCATGGGATTTAAACTGTGTGTGTGTGCGTGTGTGTGTGTCCGTTTTAAAACAGTGAATTGTGTGTAAGCGAGCTAAACACTTTGCTCTCCAAGGCCACTTTGTGTGCATCAGAATAAGCATGCCTGGAGTCTGCACACGTGCACGAGTGTGTTTAGAGACAGCGCTGATTAGTGGCTGTGTGTGTTAATGGCCTTGACTGCAGAGATTTCTGTCTACTAAATCACTCCATGTGCAGGTCTGCATCCATTACCTAGCGTGCTCTTTTACACACAGATGCACACATTAACTGACCGATGAACTCCACCCACCAGCCTGACTGCACATCCACTGCAACCCAAACTGGGCTTTTTTCATTCTTTCTTCCTCCTCGCATGTATTTAAGATGTTTAATTCAGTAAAACCTCAGTGAATTTTGCTCAGGGTGACGTTTATGTCTGCTTCATTGGGAAATATTCATACCAGTTGTATGACAACTGCAGATACTAATGTTCAATAAAGATTGACAGCCTCAACATTAGTAAACAAACTTATTTTTCTTGTGGGCCGCACAGGACAGTGGGAAACACTCGCATATCAGTTTAAATTATGAGGCTGTTAGCTAGTCAAGTTGCTTTTGATAGACAAATTATTATACATAATAATATATATAATTATTAATATGTTTTCCTCCATTTTCAGTCATGAAAGTGTCTCCTCGTTCAATGTCGAATATTTGAAAAAGTGATACTCTCGATATGAACATGTCAGCAAGATGCCTCTGTTCCAGTCCTCATGGTGCTATAAATATCACTGTTCACAGAGCAGGCTTTTTCGAGTGGAATACAATATTTTCTCATATTAAACCCAAATCAACCCATAAAGTCCCAGAATAAAATTAGCATGTAAGATTTCACCCACATTTCTGCAAATTAGGATACATTTTAGTAGGAAACAATGGCATTATATAAAATGCATTTAGGTCGCATCAGACTCGACAAGGAGAATCATGTTCGTGTGTCATCCGGTTCTATTATGCATTTAAAAACACCTAATCGGTTGGTATGGATTCTGCAACACCAATAATCTGTAACACACCCATAGACCAGCAGGTTCTTCTCCACTCTGAAGCACTCAGACCGGGGATAGCCCTGGGCCTTGTCTTGGGGCCGTCGTGGTTTGGTTGAGGGTTTGCTGGGCTCGTCCTCGTCGCTCTCCAGCTCCGAGAATTCCAGCATCTCTTCCTCTTTCACACTGCTATAGTGCCGCGTCTGCTTCCTTACCCGCGGCGTGTCGATAACCAGCGTGTTCTGGAGATAAAATTCAACAAAGAGGCTTCAGATGAAGTACTTTTACAGCTTCTATTCAATCAGGTATTAAACTTTACCCACCCCTCTTTTTTCACTGGAAGCCCAATTTCCTTTACAGATGGTGTCAAATCTACCCATAACAATATGCAAAGTACCTTCTGTTTCATTCCCCTGAAGTGGCCTACTCCTATTTATAAATATCTTGTACATGCTGACTTCTATGACTTGTGTGAACCTTGTGAATACACGGCATCCTCAGGACCAAATCTGATTAATTGGATATTTGGCCTCACGATTCATTCCTGATACTGAGAAAATTGCTGCCGAGCTCAAACATAAACTGGCATTAATTATGTTGTCTAATGAATTACATTTTTGTTCAATTAATTTGATTTTTCCCCCCTTCTTGCAATTCCATTAATATGCGCAAACAGGGCAGTAGTTAGTTCCACAATTATCACAGAGTGCTGCAGTCATTTCCATTTTAACATCACACAATAAGAAATCCCAGGGGAGCGGGCTGCATTCAGGCTCGTAGAGCTGGATTAAGTGTTCCAGTGGAGGGCCCTCCACAAGAGAGGCAGCAGAGAAGAAGTCATCAGGAGAGAGAAATACACAAAGGAAAAAAAAAAGCTGAGGATATAGAAAAGGAGAGGAACCAGGAATTTAAAGATGCTGGTTAGCAGAGCGCTGAATGTGTGCAAGAATGTGACGGTGGTTGTGTTTCTGTGTGTGTATGTGTGAGCGAGCACTAGCCTAAGTGATATCTCTGTACCCTCCAGGCATCTGCGCTCTGTTAAGTGGAGCTAAGCAGCTTACTCTCTCTCGCTCAAACACACACACGAGAGCAGGGAAACATGGGTAATTAAGGAAGAGAGGAGATTCCCAACTGTCAATATTAATCTCCCTCTCTTTCTCTCTCTCTCTCGGTGTGCTCCCCCTCCTGTCCTCTGTCTCACATTTTTCCTCCTAGTTTGTGGTGATAGCACTGACTAATTACCTTCACTAGCCCTGTTTTCATAAGGGGATCACCAAGACCATGTGTGCTCGTAAGACTATGTATACAAAATATTTACATACACTGTGTGATGATTACTTCTTGGTGGTTTTATGGCCACCAACCTGAGTGGTTTTTAGATTGCAGAATATCATATTTACAGTAACTATGTGTCGTTTACATATGCGTGTCTCTGTCTGCAAGTACCCTTCCGTTGATGGCATCCATGTCCAACTCGGCCTTCTTGGCCCACTTCTGCCAAAAGTCTGGATCCTCCAGGGAAATGTCTGTTCGGTTTCCAGTTGCAACAAAACTGGCCTGTAGAGACACAAAGGAGATCCCGCTTCAGCTCCAGCTGCTGACACAATGCGGCCTTCACGCGCACGGAGACCAGTGGGGGGGGTAAATCTCTCACCTTAGCGAAAGTGGAACCCTTGCCCTCCGACTCGATGGTGATGGTGTGGGTTCGTCTCTGGAGGATCTGGTCGATGTCTTCCTCGCAGAATTTTGAGCCTTCATCTTCTTCGTCCATTAAAGCTCCGTACGCTCCCTTTCTCAGCAGGTCCTCAACCTCCTTCTTTGAAAGCTGCTGGACCTGGACAAAGAACACAAACATTTAGTTGATTCCTCTTTGGAGGAGAGAACTTAGTGGTGTAACAATAGGAGGCAGTCTGAAAAGATGAGTGATTATCCAATGAGGCAATCCAGTTTGGCTTAATAAAACAAAAGTAGTAAAGGGCCTTACCCCACTGTTGGCATTCTCACGTCCACTCATGCTCTGGAGGACAGCCTTGTCGAGTCCCAGCTTCAGGCTGGCCTTGTCAAACATCTCCCTCTCGTAGCTGTTCCTGGTGATCAGACGGTAGATCTTCACCGCCTTCGACTGTCCGATACGGTGACACCTTGCCTGGGCCTGCAGGATGATACATTTAGAGATATGACACAATCCTACAGAACAACTTGGTATTCAGCTCAACATCTCCAGTTCGCTCTGTAGGAGTGTATTCAGCTGGAGATGTAGGGTTACAGCAGAGGACTAATGATATGGTCCAGTGAACCGGAGTGAAATGTGGCTGGCAGAGTCATTACGTCAAGTACAGAGAACCTCAGCCTCAAACTGGCCACCCAGAAGGCTGGCAGTGCCCTTCACAGCGACACATAAACCACCACAAACAGAATGAAAACAAACTGCCGGTGAAGCACAGTGAGGGTTTCTACCTGGAGGTCGTTCTGAGGGTTCCAGTCAGAGTCAAAGATGATGCAGGTATCTGCAGCAGTCAGGTTGATGCCAAGTCCTCCGGCTCTTGTACAAAGCAGGAAGACAAAACGATCCGAGTCCGGTCTGGAGAACCGGTCGATGGCGGCCTGCCGCAGATTACCACGGACTCTACCGTCGATACGTTCGTAGGGATATCTGGATGAAAAAGAGTGGAACGATTTTCAGTGAATTTTTGTTTTCATGTAAAAAAAAAAAAATAATAAAAAAAAGTCAATTGCAGTCGTATCATTTGAAACAAGAGTTTAAGAGTCAGCCTAAGCATATTTTAACATATCAGCTAAAGTGAACCCAATGGAATGCAGATCCTCTCTTTGCTCTGTTGTGCTTCAACCATCTCAACCGGCTGTTGATAAGCTGCTCTCAGTTTTGTCAGTCAGGCTGTTCAGTGCAGCATCTCGTTGCATATGCGAGCATCTGAGTTGGCAAAATACACAGAGCCGCTAAGCTTATCGGATCCTGTCATCTCTGCTCTTTGTTTCTTATTACCAAAGCTCGGTGAGCAAAACATTCAGCGAGCGGTTTGTCGTTTTCACCCAGATGGAGTTGTTGCTAGTCTAATGTTTTCATGTGGCTCCAGTTCAAAATGAAAATATTTCAGCTATTGCTAACCGACATTAATAAGGAGTAAATTATTGACGGGTCGGAATAGAAAATGGCAGTTTGCTTTGTGGATCTCATTTCTGTACCAAGTTGAAAACCAGTTTTGCTGATAGAAAACATTTTTCAAACCAAATAAGGTGTGCAAAAATTTGGCAGTTTACGGTGTTTGTTTGACTGTGCCAGATACACATTTAATCAACTCTGCATATTTTCTGCTGCAATTCAAACAACATTGAAGATGAGATTCTTATTTAATTTTCAGGCGTAGTTTGAGCTGGGCAGCTGTGTAACTAACCCGATGAAAAACATGCGTGTGCTTCCCTTTATGACCCCAACGTGCTTCTGCCTTTACAGAAAGGTGCAACATCATTTCAGCTTTTCAACATGTATTTATAGAGACCCTGGTGCATTTCGGTAGTTTTTCCGTAATAGCATGACACTGGCCAAAGAGGAAGAATATATCTGTGTGTGTGTGTGTGTGTGTGTGTGTGTGTGTGTGTGTGTGTGTGTGTGTGTGTGTGTGTGTGTGTGTGTGTGTGTGTGTGTGTACCATCTGGTCTTTTTGGGTCAGGGTAAATTCAAGTGCTAAATCTTGTGTGCCATCAGTCAAAATACCAATTATGAAGAAAAAAAAAATATATATCTCCAATTAATTTTAGCCTTTGTAGCCTTTTCAGAAATGCTCTTTTGTGCCTATTCTCACCGTTTCTGGATGAGGTAGTCCTCAAGGATATCCAGACAGCGAACCATCTGACTAAAAACCAGAACTCTGTGTCCACCAGCTTTGAGTTTAGGCAGCAGTTTGTCAATGAGCACCAGCTTGCCAGCGGCCTGAATCATAGCTTGGAGCGCCATGTCCGGCACGTCTGCTCTCCCTCCATGGGAGTCCCTGAACTCCTCGATGATCTTCTCTTCAGCTCCTAGACAAGAAAGAGGAGGGCTGATTAGGAAAAAAGATAAGAGTAATTTATTAAGGTGAGCAGAGGGTTGATTGCGCACCGTTGATGAGGTAGGGGTGGTTGCAGCATTTCCGCAACTCCATCATGGTGTTGAGGAGGTTGGGAACGTTTGCTCCTCCGCCACCGCCCCCTCCTCCTCCTCCACCTGCACCTCCTTTGGACAGGAAGGAGAAATTCTTCTCCAGAATGGCACGATAGTATTTCTTCTGGATGTTGGTCAGCTCCACCTTAAAATAATAATTCATTCATTCATTTTTCTTTACTTTTTAAACTCTTGGTCAGTGAGGTTTATACTTTGCGTTTGGTTGCAACGCCTCCTGCTGCATCCAGATATTTATCTTACCTCAATGATGGTCTCCTCTTTGGGGGCCAGGTTCTTCTCAACATCCTCCTTCAGTCGTCGCAGCATCATGGGTTTCAGAATGGCCTGCAGTTTCTGAACCTAGTACACACAGAGGGGAATCTTTAAAGGTAGCATACATAAGGACAAAACAAAAACAGTGCCACACCTTTCTGTTGCCGTAGTATCAAAGCAGCTCTCGTTACCTGTTCTTCAGTCTTTAGATCTCCAAATTCAGTCATGAATGTCTGCTCTGACGGGAATCTCTCAGGCTCCAGGAAGTTGAGTAAGCTGAAAAGCTCCTCCACGGTGTTCTGGAGAGGAGTTCCGGTCAACAGAACTTTGTGCTCCTGGAGGAGAGAGCGGAGACAGGAAAGACAAATTTAGAATTTCTGTAACGGAAAGCAGGATGTCTCAACAGGTCCTGAACAACTGAGGAAGAGGCTGACACACAGAAACGAAGAACAGAACATCACTCACCATGTCCATCATTTTGAGTCCTTCCAGCAGCTTGCAGTTTCGATTTTTGAGGCGGTGTGCTTCATCTATCACCACACAGCGCCACGGGATGCTGCGGAGCTCCGGACAGTCGGTCAGAATCATTTCAAAGGTTGTGATCACCGCGTGGAACCGATACACTCCCTTTATTACCTTACCCTGGAGTGGCAAAACAAGGAGGAAAGCATGAAGGTCAATAGGAAGAGTGTCGCCTCTTCATTTCTTATCTTACTTTGCGGGACTTTGAGAGAAATGGTTTGAGCTGTAAGTAAATGCTGTTAAGTGCGGTCACTG
This sequence comes from Lipophrys pholis, assembly GCF_963383615.2. Lineage (NCBI taxonomy): Eukaryota > Metazoa > Chordata > Actinopteri > Blenniiformes > Blenniidae > Lipophrys > Lipophrys pholis. Next base: position 33,759,338 of record NC_137635.1, on the reverse strand, counting down.
CAGCTGTGAGAATTTGGGAGTGACTCCTAACATCCAGAGGTCGCTCTGGTATGTGCCATTTTCGTTTGTAGATTTCCGCACAATGCCACAACAATTTGCGCAATTTCCATCTAAAAAGGAAAACAAACCTTGGGTTCATTTGAAGAGTATTCTCCAGACCACAAAAGAACCTTAAATCTACCCGAATCTATCTTGTGTTGTGTGTATTTGATACAAGTGGTGGAAGATATAAGAACATAACGTTCCTCCACGGCGACCTTGAGGATTACCTCTGCTTGGATTAGGAACAAGCAGCTAGCAAGTACACTGCAACTACAGCTTATTTTCTTCATGGGCTGGCTGTGGCGAAGGTTACACTTGGAGATGTTAGCAGCATTGTGCAATAAGAGCTTACAGAGTATGGCTTACAGCTACAGGACTGTAAAGAGCTTATGCAGCAGAGGAGCAATGTCCATCCCCAGCTGGCTGGAGATTTCCCCTCGACTGAGGAGGTGTTCAGATTTGCTGACTGTCTCACACAACAGCATCTAGTTTCCTCCGCCCACTGAGTGCCCACATGATCCTCACGGAGAGAAAGTGTAATGGAAAATACAAGTGCTAATCTCATGTCTGTGTTGACCGTCTGTTTAACGCTTTACCTGCTAATTGTATCAAAACACACATGCACATTAACAATTTCCTGGGATTGTGCCAAGTTTTTTTGCTTCTTTTCTTAAAGCTTCCCAGAAACATAAAAATATTTGTGTGAGTCATGTTCAACGAACTAAAACCAACAATCCAACCCTGCCCGGCATTTAAAAACTTGACAAACTGACTTTATAACTTTGTATGTGGACTGACACTTTAGTCGCCATTTCAGAGGAAATCCTGCAATACATGTTATTGACCAGCTCAGAAAATGCCACATTCAATTACCAATTTCTCACATATAAAAAAAAAAAGGAAATGCTGATAAAGTAGCGGAGAAGGTGAACACAGCTCTACATCAGTTAATTATAAAATAATCTAGCAGAAATCATTAAACTCACTCCTGTAGCTATATCTCATCCGAACAGCATGTCACTCATTTTATTCCAATTGAAAAACAAGTTTCCAGCGAGATCATATTATACTTCAGTGTTTGATCGAAAACTGTTTTCAGATCAAATTCAGTGCTCGGCAAATGTTAAAAACTGGTGTGCAATAAACAACAAACAAAAATAAATACATTTCAAGGCTATTTTAAGTCAGAGGAAAAAGCAACTGAACCCAAATTTCCCCCCAAAAGTTTCAGCCAGGAGCAGATTGATGTAATCTTTAATCCAAAATCTAAATTGTATGTATGTGTGCTCCCGTTTATTCCTGTATTCTATTTGGGGTTTATCAATATGATTAACTTGTTTGTAACAGAACCTTCTAAAAACTCTAAACTAATACTTACGGTAAAATTCTCAATTACAAAAACATGTTTTCCTGAATGCTCCTTTTACCTGTGCGTCTCTGTAGTACATCTCGTATGCCTGAATGGTCTTCCGGCTGGCCTGGCTGCCATGGTAGACCACCACGTTGAGCTCGGTCCAGGTCCTGAACTCTCTCTCCCAGTTGGGAATGGTGGAAAGCGGGGCGATGACCAGGAACGGCCCCTCAATGCTCTTCATGTAAATCTCATAGAGGAATGTAATGGACTGGATGGTTTTCCCCAGACCCATCTCGTCAGCCAAGATACAGTTACGTCTGTGGGGACAGATGATGTGGACCTCAGTTAGAGGCTGAACCCTGACTGCACTGTGGCCCCGACGTAAAATTCCACGACTTTTACATGACTCAAGTCAATAGGCTTCCATGAACAACAGGATTTTTCCTCCTGGTTTATTATTGCTGCTTTTCCGAAGGGGTGAGGCAAAGTATTTTCCATTTGAGTGATCTAATGCAAAAAACGTGGGAGACAAGTCGGAAAATGGCTGGAATAGTGACCGACTTGTGCTCCTCCGAGATTTGACTGAATCCTTCCAGTATTTGAGTTTTTTTTTTTTTTTTTAAGAGACAACTGCTACTCTCCTGCAAACAGCAATATTTGTAAAGCAAATAAAAAATAAAAAAGCAACAGACAGACATTTTAATGTACTCACACTTTAATTTGATTCTATCTGTGCTCGTGAGTGGAGATCTGAGTCTAAAGGCTCTTATGGTACCGACGGAGCATACATTTCAGGCATGGATGGCGCCAATGGGAAAACTTAAACAGCAGTAAGCCACAGGGCCACTTAATGTTCACTTTAATGTCCACTTAAGCCTATTAAATGAGGTGCTATCACATGCACAGGCTGACAGTAGCAGTTAGGGACTAATTCTAACAAAATACAATTAATGGTGACTTACGAGTTGTACCAGTTGAAGGTTAGCCAGTTGAGGCCTTCGAGCTGGTATTCCCTGAGTGCGTTGCCGTTTCTGTAATCCTTGGAGCCCTCCTGCTTTTTCCAGTCGGCTGCAGGAGGTCGATCCTTCGCACAAGGAGAAATTATTTCAACGTATTAAACCACAAACATTCAAATCAAAGAGATGTTGATTTTGTTAGATGACAAAGCTAATTGCCTGAATGACTTAATGAATTCAAACAATGATCCTGTTTAGTAATTTTTTGTTTCAATGTTCTTCCAACAAGGTAAAGCAACACCTTCAGGTTTCAGTGACTGCGTTATCTTTGTATACAAATGTTTGATGTTTTAGACATGCTTTTTTTTTTTTTTTTTTTTGCATTACAGTTTACAGTAAACTGGACCATTTCAGTGTAAACATGTGACTCAAATGAGCTTTATGCTCAGACAGCTGAGGGTGTTGGAGGCAGCACGATGTTCAACTTTCCTGTTATGCTTCATTGTGAGTTAAAAACAAACATTTCTGAGCAACAACGACCATCCACATGTTTAAAAATCTGTAGTTTTTGATTACAAATTTTCATTTTGCACATTTACTCCAACAGAAAAGGTTAGATTTATTATGTGGAAGAATCTAATCCACAAGATAATGGGAGGGATGACATATTAAACTGAAAACCCCGGATTATATTTAATTCATTTAACAGATGAAATCATTTTTAATTACAGCTCAAAACACAGCACCTTCAGTGATACAGACATGCAGATGACAAGTATTGCATCTTATGTCACACTGAACATGCGGTGGGGGAAATTGCAATCAGAGGTCAAAAGGCAGCTAAAGTGGCTTAAAGACCAGGGTGGCTCCAAATGAAGTAGGTTTCAATCCTTCATATGTATTTCATCAGTTTCGGGATCTTAAATATGGGACAATGTCTTAGCTTTGAGAAAAAGAAAAAAAAAAAAAAACTGTGGCATTCACACTCGGGGGGAACATGGATGTCTGCTGGAAATTGGCTCAACAGTCCGAGAGTCCATCTTTTGAACTCCACACTGTGCAAGAGGCTAAAAATAAAACCGCCTCCAAATACAGCTGCTGTATGATGGAGATTTTCTACCACTGCCCTTAAGGAGAAACAGTAGGCAGTAGTTAAAAAAGATGGACACACAGAGAGGAAGGGAGTGATGGAGGCAAAGACCACAGCCAGTCAGCTGCTTCTGTTCAGCATTAAACACACTGTTAGTGGTTTGGCCAGGCCACAAGAGCGGGGCGTGTGTGACTGTGTGTGTGAGTGAGTGTGTAAGACCACAAGAACGTGGCCCTGTGGAGAGCAGTTAAGGGAGCTGTAAATCTGGAGGAGGAAGGCTCAGGCAGCAGGCCAACACACACAAACACACACATGCACACGCCTACTGGGAGGAGGCAAGAAGACAAATGGCACCCAAAGAAAGACGGAGCGTCTGTGGGTGCACGTCGCTACTCACCACTCTGTTAGTGTTGGGTGTGCGTGCCGCTATGCGCTCGTATTCGTCTATTTTAGACTGGTCTATGTCGGCCTTCAGCTCCCAGGTGGAGTCCTCGTAGGGCAGACTGCACCATTTCACCAAATATAAGGTCACCGTCTGTAGATAAACAGGAACAGTGGGAAGTTTGGTGAGTGTGCGTCACGTGGAGAGGCTGCAAAGAGAGCGAGGGGGCCTAGAGCCATGAAAGAGATCAAAGCACCTCTCCATTTTCATCTGTGCTCTCTGAAACGTCCAGGACACGGTCCACCTCCACGTAGTCCGGGTTAAAAGGCTCATCATCCATCTGGAGAGAAAACGACATATTTTCAGTGTGTTTTGAAGATTATGTATGACTTTCCAACAAGTTCAGGGTGCTTCAATAAGTCAGTGGTAAAAGTCTATTTCTAGTATCTAGGAATAAAATTATTCAGGCAAATAAAGACAAATACAGGAAAGCAGATATCCAAGTCAAAGGAACATTTCTGATTCTGACACCTTGAAATCCTCCTCTGGAGCCTGAAGTCGCAGCCATTGCCATTAGCCAATTGGTCTGACCCCTGTAAGTAGTTGTTTCATGTAGTCTGAGGTCAGGACCCAGATAATGGACTGATTGCAGAGCAGAGCTCGGGTCTTACCTCAGTTATAAAGTTGTTGAGTTGTTGCTTGGCCCTGAACCTCTTGATCTTCTGGTGTATTCTCTTGTCCTTTTCCAGTTCCTCCAGGTCTGCCCAGCGGCAGTGGAGGTAGGAGCTGAGACATGAGAAACACAAAATGCTTCATGTCAGACCGTGTTTGCAGAGAACGTTACGACAGACCTGCTGACTGTCAGACTCAAGTGGGGTGAAAGTTTTTGTGGGCTGGTAAAAGGGAAGTGGAGGCTGATATAGCAAAAAGTAATCCGTCACGTCTCCAATCAGGCTGCTAAATAAATTGTTTTCACTTTTACATGGGGGCTGTATGACGAAGATTCGGGAAGCAAGTTTCTCCAAGTGTGGTTTGAATTAATGCAGACTGATTGTCAAACTTAACATTGCGTCAAAGCTGAAGTCAGTCACAACGTCTGTCTCAGAAAATGTACTGAAAAGTAATATTTTCTGAAAATCACATTTATAGACTACAGTATACTAAATATGAGTGGTTTGGGGATAAAACTGAGTATAGTTTGAGCTCGATCTACACATCTGGAGACTTCTGTTCTCAGCCTTTCACACATCAAACTACCAACAAACACAATAACTTATTTGTTGTAACCCTGTGCGGTCTGCCAATATGAAAGGATGCTTATATTAGTTATTTAATCAAAGACTGCAGCTGCTGCCAAATGCATACAAAAGATGATGTGCCATTGTTTTTTCCAATACAACCGCAGCTGTTGCCTCGCAGCTGTGTGTGATGTCACTCGCTAGATTCACATTAATGCAAGCAAAAACAAGAGAAAATCAACCGGGTTGAATCAGATGAATGCCGTCATTTAGGAGAGCGTCGTTTAGGCCCTGTACAACACTTTCTGCTACATGCAGATAAACCATGTCATTCTGTAAAAACAGCAACTTTGTGTTGGCTTGAGGTGAAAGCAGAATGTCTACAGTTAAGTCCTGTGTTAAAAAAAGTATTGATCATGTAATCTTACACTTCCAATGCCTGCCACTAACATGGTGCAACTGTACCGTTGTTACTGGTGCAAAAATGTATCTGCAGCACAAATAGCAGTCAGCCACGGTTGAAATCCGAATAAGACTTGATGGCTGAATTTTCAGAGCTTTTCCCACTTGAAGACAAATGAACAGCCTAATGTGTTTCATAAATAGGTCTAAAAAAAAAAGAAAAAAGAAAGAGGAAGCCCTGCTGTGAGAGACAAAAGTGGTGGAGCGCAAAGGGGGGGAAAAAACCCAAAGCTACTACTCACAAGCCCTTGAACTTGACGTAGAACTCTTCCACCGCCACCTCCTCCCCCGACTCCAGCTGAAAAGGGAAACAACAGGTTAATAATCACAGCAAATATAGTGGGCAGATTGAGCAGAAGTGGTTTGTCATTGTTATACAACATGTGGTAGAATTAGTGAAGTGGCACAGAAGGAGCCTGGATGCTCGTTTCACACTGACATGTCAGTCAACACTGAATTCTCTGCTTGACATCGAGTGACTTCATTGTTTCACTTATGTCTTGTCAGTATCAGTTATTTGCCATTTTGGCCACTACATAGAGGCCAAATGCAAATGAAGCTGGACAGAAAATAGTTTGAAAATGTCTAGATTTCAATCTGTTTGACAGTGAAGACATAAGCGGTTTCAGCTCAAATTCAAGCTTGCGTACCATGAAAGGATTTGCTGTGTTTCTCCACACATTGAGCTGGTATATGAAAAGAAGAACTACCGAAATAGTGGCCCATTTAATCCGTTCACTGCCATTCACTACTCTACTGTTGCAGCAAGACGCACACATCCTTCCCATGCTGCTACTACTACTACTGTAATGCCATGAATCATCACACACACACACACACACACACACACACACACACACACACACACACACACACACACACACACACACACACACACACACACACACACACACACACACACACACACACACACACACACACACACACACACACACACACACACACACACACACACACACACACACACACACACACACACACACACACACACACACACACACGCACAGCCTGAGGAAACGCTAGCTTGGCGTCTGGCGTAGCTAGCGTTGTGGTTTTGGCTGTGTGCCAAGCCCGGGGTCAAGTCTGAATGGAGCCGTGAGAGAAAGAGGGTGTCTATGTGTGCGTGTACACGTGCACATGAGTGCGTGTGCGAGCGGGGGGGTGGGGGGGTTACCCATTGGCAGCTGGTGAGTAAAGGAAAGTTGGCTGGTGACTATGTGTGTGCATGTGTTGGCTCAGGGATGAGCTTTCTTTAGACAAGGCGTATAAAACAAAGCCAGGCCGACACACACACTCACACAAACAGTCAATCAGGAACACACACACGAGCTCCAAGCACGCACACACACATTGAAATACAAGAAGTCATGTCTCCGCTTACAAAGTGAATACGTCGCATAGTGTGCGTGTGCGTGTGTGTGTGTGTGTGTGTGTGTATAATCTGCTTAGGCCAGCTGTGGAGCGGCTAATCAGATGACGTAAACCATGATTCGGGCCAGTCTGTCCATGCCCAGTCTGATCTCCGTGTGTTTTGTGTTCAGCGCCTGCCGAGCGCAGACTTGTATCCTACCTGTTTTTTGGAGGTGCGTAAGCCCATGATCTTCTCCACAACAGGCCCCTCAGCCTCAGCCACATCCTGAAGACACACACAACAGCAAGTTTATCTTGCAGCCGCCTGTCGCATGTTTACACATCACCTGTCTGATACCAAAGTCTTAAAATACATTTTCTCAGTATTAAAAATGACATTGAGGGATCATGTACACACGACAATCAACCTTTGTCTTCAAGACAATGCATTTTGTTTCAGTTTTTGATAAAACACGGGTGCCAATTCATTATTTTAGGGATTCGGGAGAATCGGTCAAAGCCTTTTAAAAGACTACGTACGTGCATCAACATTTTACTTCACAGCCTTTTTGTTAATTACCTCGTAAATGTATATAGATGTACAAAATCTGACTGGAAAAATACACCTTGTGACCACCAACATAAGCAGAGATAGTTTCAGGAAGGCTTCCGCCGGATGAACAGTGAGGTAAAACCAGATTCAAGTAGCTCAAATAACTCAAAAACAGAAATCTTACAGCACCTGTTGTTGTGATGAGGCCGATGGGGATTTTGGCGTTGTCGAGTCGTCTCCGCTGTCATCATCCTCAGAAATCCTGAACTCCAGATCTTCTGTGTACCTCTTCCTCTTCACCTGCCGGCTGGAACGACGCTTCTGATATAGACACAAAGAAATAGAAGGGGGTCCTTAGAACCATCTGTTCATCCATAAGGGTTTGGTACTCATTCCATAAAATCCAAAGACATGACCTGTGAACCATTTTATCCCTTATTTTAAATGCTTATGACCTGTCAAGCAAAACATTACTTCTCCAAAACGTACTGTATCACTTTGTATTAAATCCAAAGCAGAAACAAGACCAGGGCCATGTGTGCTTATCATTTATCGGCTTTGCGATTCCAAGAAACAGACCTCATTTCATTATTCATTATTCTGTTCCATATGGTACAGCATGTTACCCATATTGACTTTGAGGACAACATCACCCAATTTGTTGGGCTCAGAATGTTGCCATATTATAAGAGTGTAGACAAAATGTAGCAGCCTGCAGACTAAAAAGGACATGCAGCTGCTAAGTTACTTTCCTATTTGAGACAGAGATACAACATACTATGCTGCTTAATAACCAGATGCGACTCTGCTCCTGGCCCACATAATCACATTTCCACACAAAAATGAACCTGAAAGGGAAACACTATAGAGTGATGCTTGTTTCTCCAAACCACGCATAAGCAGCACTTTATATGATTTCATGCAACAAAAAAAAAAACGTCAGGGAGGTAAATTGTATTTGGAATTCAAAATGTGATTAAAAATACAACATAAAAAGTGTGTAGTAGCTGAAAAGTTGCTGATGATGCAAGATATGAACTTGACAGAGAGCTTGTCTGCTTGCTCTGTCAACAAGGTGGGTATACAACACAAAAAGCAGATGCCTACGGGCTCAGTGCTTTCCACTTTTACAGGCCGTGACACTGAAGGATCTGAGAATATTTTGTGGATGCCTGCTTTTTGGAGAGCTTGCAGAAACTTTGCTGGACACCACAGCAGCTACAACTTGTATAGAAGCCTGAAAAGTTGAAAAGAAAAAGCATAAAAACTTTGTGATTCAGGGTCTCCCACCTGAACACCATCATCGTCCTCTTCTTCAGGTGGGGAGGGGGGAGGAGACTTCACCTCCACATCGTTGTTTGCAGATACCTCTCTCTTTCTCTTCGAATCTTTCTTAGCAGCGCTAGATCCGCCCTCTGACTCTACCTTTTTACTGCTGGGGAGAGAAAAAAGAGAAAAACAAAAACTTAAAATTCATTAATTTAAAAAAGTGTCAAAATCTAACAGAAACCATTTCTCTAGTTACCTATTTCACAGATTACCATGGATTGGCGTGTGTGCGTGTGTCTGTGTCTGTGTGTGTGTGTGTGTGTGTGTGTGTGTGTGCCTGAATCTGTCCCAGGGCGTTCGCCATGTTTGATTTACCCATTTAGAAATCATTAGTGTGCCTGAGGCTCTGGCACACAGGGGGTTAATATGATGAAAGACTGCATGGAGGCACAGGGAGAGGGAGCAAGATAGAGAGATACAGGCACAGAGAGGGGGGCCCAGGGAAAGAGCGATACAGGGAAGCATGGAGAGAGCAAGACAGGCAGACAGGAGGGGAGGGAGGGAGGAAGGGAGGGAGAGTGGCCCCAGAGAGTGAAGGGGGGAGGGGCTGAGAGGCCCCCAGGCTTCCTCTAATCTCTGGCATGGAAAGAAAGAGGAGCTGGCTCTATTGGTGAGTGTGTGTGCATTCACACCACTGAGGTGAGAGGACACTCAGCATCCCTCTTCTGCCTCTCGCACGTCCAGTCTCAGTACTCGTTCCTACCAGCACAATATCGAGCAACGACAGTGAAGCTCTTCAGAATGAGAAGCGCCTTAGATTGAATGTTTGCACAAGAGAGGTTAGAATAAAAGAGCTAAGTTTAGCATTAATGGGGAAATTTAGCTAAAGCAGTAAGTTGAAATATCAGCAGTGGTTCTGTAGAAACCATAGTGTAACGTACTGTCAGTTTCATGTTGTACATTTACTTTATGTTTTAATTTAGCTTGAGAAAGTCACAGAATTAGAATTATTCATTGACGTCCTTTTTAGTAAAGTATCAAATTTTTAGAAGTCACAAAATAAAATAAAAAAAATCAACGATCTGATAGATTGAATCTTTTTTTGTGTGTGAGGATCCTTCGTCAAGCCAAACTAACGTGGCCAATGAGAAATTCTCATACCCAAAGAGCTTGATTTAACCCACACCTGCCTCAGTTTTAAACAGTACTCCATATGGTCAACGTGACTTCAAGAAGTACAATCAGAAACGCATCTCATAGGAATATAGAATTTTTTTTAATATAGCTTTAAGTACCAGCAGGTGATGAGCTTCTAGATTGACAGCGGTTCAGTTGGTAGAGTTGGTTGTCTCGCGGTTGCAGGTTCAATCCCCCATCTCCCCCTGTCTATATCCCTGCCTCTGTCCCACTGAAGACCAAATTGCTCCCAATGGATGGATTGAGCAAGTGATTTGCCTGGCAGCAGTCACCATTGATGTGTTTGAATGGGCGGATGTGATTAAGAATGTAAAATAATTTGGGGGCTGCTGAAGCAGTGGAAAAAGCGCTAAATCTATTTACTATAATGTGGCACCCACAGAGGTTCATCTCAACAGGGTGGCGTGTGTCCGAGGTAATAGGAAGAGACAGAGGGATTTTGTTGAGCCTAATTTCACTACATACGTGCAGCATTCTTTTCACAACTGCCTAAAGTTTTGCACATTTCTGTAAGACTTAGTATCATGCCAATGTTAAGTGGAGAGAGTGAGGCTGAAATCTCTAATGAGGTTGCTTCTGGACAACCAAGTAGTAATCAAACTGAAGGGGTTTTAAGGGGTCATCCAATAACTGGATGAACCAATCAAAAGTGACAACACCAAAAAGACTTCAGACTTCACATGTCATTATGGTTTGAAGGCACAACAAACTAAAACACAAAGTAATACACTGCTTTCAGGAGATATAGCGCGGCGGCAAAGAAGTCATAATCATAAAAATTTAGATCACTAATGTGTGACTGCCTTCAGCAATCACACAATTATTCTTCAAAAATATGCAGAATTCAAACATCATCCAGGCCAAAAGCAACACTGTTGCTGCAGCAAAAGCCAAGAGGGAATGCTGCAAGCAAATTGCCTACTCTGTTAATACGCAACTTTGTGAGATTACATAATATTAAATCATTGGGTGTTTATATTTTCTAACGAGTTCTTTTGAGGCTCTGCCCCCGTGCAAGCTCGTTTTGTTGAATATTAATTTCTGACCGTGACGGCGTGAGTAGTTGTGCCTTCCATAAATCCACATTTATGCCGCTATGCCATGTGTGACCATCATCATTAACCTCACCATTTCAGATGCAACCCTAATGGGGTTAATGGACTTCGGGACAAGTAAAGAACAAGTACTTCAATGCGGTCAGTGACTAGAAACCTGGAAATGTAGTATGCATCCAATCGTGTGCAGATCCCTGCTCCACGCATAAGTTTGAGCGGTCTGCGGACGTGCAAAGCAGCAAGTATGCTCGAGCCTTAAGAAGAGAACCGGTGTTGTAGTACGAAAAACCCAGGGTTAATCCTGAAGATACCTCGACAAGAGAAATCCAGCTTTGTAGCACAGCCTCAGCTGTTGCCAGACACAAGTGCCCAGGACAACTACGCTGGCTGACTCGTGACAAATGCTTGTTGCAGACAGGGTTGCCGTCCCACAGTATATCAGGAGGTTTTGATGAGCATGAGAAGGAGGTGGCAGGCTGTGGTTGTAAACAGCCCTTCCACATGGTACGGAGACGCCTCTTTTTTAAATTATTAACTTTTCAATGTCTTTATCACACTTCAGTCATCCATTTCACTGAACAAAAATCAAAAGCAGAACAAGCTGTTAGGCCTCGTCAGATAAATTTAGGCATTTCATTTTATGGGCGTCACCCATTTATTCAGCTCTGCTGCTCATCCTGTACGCACAGGTTTGTTTTACAAATGTGGCATAATATACCAGTTAAATCAACTGGCTTGTGAAATAAAAAAGAAATTGAAACAAAGAAGCAGTCAACTAAAAGCTCCCTTTTTCATTTGTGATTTATTTCACCCTCAAACATCCAACAGTGGCAACATCAGAGTATATATATATCAACAAAACAATTGGTGGCTTATTTCCCAGTTTGTAGCTTTACAAGACATAACCCGCGATTAAGAAGGTGAAATTCACAGCACGTTTGGTTTTATCGATGCTGAACCAAAATTTTGACACTTAAAATTGAGTCCAGCAACACATTAAAAGGGCTTCATTGCTGACCTTATGGACCTGTGTCCAGTGATGATGTAGTATTTCCACTTGCAGGAACTGAACAACATGTGGTAATAGTCACAGGCATGGCTTTCAGTCTGCCTACTATGAGGGTGAAGTCCTGAAAATATTATTTGCGAATTTAGTAAACACTTTAAAATTCAATGTATTGAAACTGGATGATTAACTTGTATATGTTCTGTTCACAACGATGGAAACAATCCAAACTAACTCCAACAACATCTAAACACAGAAATGTGGCATAATACTGTGAAAAAGCATGAATGGAGGTTATCTGCAGACAATCATTGAAAGCTATTTGTTGAAGCAAAGTAAGTTGCAGTAAAGGAAGGGTGGGGTTATTTCACTAAAGCCCAAGTGCAAAACACTACTTGCAAATAGCTTTCAACCAGAGCACCATGAAGTTTTGCTCCAGTTTGTGGGGCTAACTTACTGAATGAACTTTGCTTGGCCACAGCTGTGATCTGCCACCACTGATGTTTGTCACTTTAACAAGCAAAGACAACAAGCACTGGTGGCGATAAAGGAAAATGTTTTGTACGTTGCCCTTTGCTGATAAAGACGTCCGAGGCAAAAAAGGAGTCCAGCAAAAAGGTTTTATAAGAGATTCGTTAGCATTGGGGATTAGTGCAGCCGGCTAATTTGCAAACATGGAACTGGATCAACAAAGGAGTTGGCCATCAAAAGTCAACCGTACAGATTCATTCAGGAGATATTTGAAATGCAAACATCATTTCTTGTTTTCAGGGGATGAGGAGACTCTTGTTTTTGTGCAACCTTGCCTTACTAAAACAAATGCAAAAAAGTTGTGCATGTGTTGTCCGTGTGCGTTGCCTTTCCTCGCCTCCTGCATACTGTAAGCCTGGATGTGTCCCGCTCTCTCCCTCTCCTGCTCTGTGCCAGTGTCGCTCGTCCCCTTCCTGCTCTGCGCCTCTCTCCCTCCTTCCCTCCTGCTCACTCCCTTGCTCTCCCCTCTCTCTCCCTCTACATCTCTCACCCCCTCTCTGTCCCTGGGGCCCTTCTCCTTTCATCCTCACGCCAAGAGCAATCACCATCTCCGTGGTAACGGCTGGTCATGTGACCTGCACCTGTTCCTCTGGCTGGTCGCCACACGCTGGAGCCATCTGGCCACACACACTCACTCATGCACGCACGCACACACTTCTCTACTTGGCTGCCTTCTCCCCTCTCTTCCTCCGAGCTTCTTCATGGCCTCACTCTTCAATAGCACCATCACCTCTCTCCAGCTCTCTCCCTCTCTCTGCACAGCCCGGCTCTTCACTCATTTCTCCGCTTGAAAACCCTCCAACAATCCATCCCTACCTCACCCTTTCTGCAGAATTGAGTTTTACATAAATGAATATTTACTATATTGCTGAAAATCTTTAGTTTTTTTTTATTATAAACATCAGAAGCGTAGATGCTATACGGAGCGGCAAGTCTTTCGTGTTGGCAAAAATAATGTTTGTACCGTCTGTTTCCTCAAAACCCCAAATCCCCCTCAAAATCCAATGCAGTCGTCGTCCAGTGACACGAAATAAAAGCTTGACAACAGCTACTGTCACCATGTCGCAGAATTGCACTTCAGCTGTGACATTTGGACACCAGGCATCCTGTGACCTTCGAGGTAAACATCTATTGGGGCAATAAGCTCTAAACTGCTTCCCGATCACCTTCAGCTCCAATGGATCCGTCCTCCTGCTATTGACACCACATGTCACGGTCAGCTTGATGAGCCATGCCTAAAACAGGTTTGCTCACTTCACCAGCTTCCTTATTAACCATCTTCCTCCTCCGAAGTTGTAAATATGCATTTGGAAAAACAATTATTTTCTTGAGTTTTTTTGATGCCAACAAGCCATCGGAACATCCCATACAGTGAAATGTTTGATCATAGGTCAAGCAAAGTACAAAGAACCACTGTTTTTCAGCAACCATATGTGGTGAGATGCTTCAGCAAATTATGCCGTTTGGCTCAATGAAGATGTTTTTTAGTGTATTCAAGTATCATCAGGGAGCTCAACACTGGTAACGTTTGAGTAAAAGATCAGCTCAGGGAAAGAAATGGTACTTTTCAATTTTGTCCATCTCAGATGAAAGTCGTCAATCGTGATGTTTTTGATCGTGGCTTAAAATTGTTGGTCTTATTACAGAAAGGAAACACGATTTGAAGATGGCCAAAGCCATAGAGCAGTGGTTCTCAATTTAGGGCCTCAAGGGCCGGTGTCCTACTGTTTCAGGTTTCTCCCAGTTGCAACACACCTCAATGCAATACGGGCTCATTATTGGGATTTTTTTTACAAGCTTGACGATGACATCACCTTTCGACTGAGGTGTGTTGAAGCTGGGAGACATCCTAAACGTGCAGGACACCGGTCCTCGAGGCCCGGAATTGAGGACCCTTAACATAGAGGGTCGAACAAAGACAATTTGAGATTATTTTTCAACATCGTCAGGAATTTTATGACCACCGCGTCACTAAACTGCACACTGTAACTGCTGCTACGGGCTGATGATACCAACAATCAAAGAGACACCACCCAAACAATTTCTGCAGATTGCCAAGAAAGTAAAATGCTGGACCATGACCACATCTTTTTACATATCAAGCTTCATTCCTGCACATAAAATGCCACTAGAAGAACCGCTCCATACTCTGTGGTAGTGCTTTCATGAAATCAACAAAGCTCACAGACATACTCAAGTATGTCTAAGCGGTCTTCACCGCTAATTGAATGAAAAGTGCCCTTGTGCCATCAAATGTACTGTCGTAGAGTCTGTAAAAACTTTTAAAGGAGTAACCTTTGGTCATTTATATAGAAGGCTACTGCTATTTTACACATTTGTACATTTTCTGTCAATGTCTTATTATACAGTCACCTCATACCTGATCCCATTTGATCATTCTGTGACTTTAGAAGCAATGTATAAACTTGTGTGAACAATTTGGCAAAACTTAAGAGACTCACCTGACCAATACATATTCCATTATCATATAGAGGCAAGGTAAACCAAATGAAAGGCAAGTAAGTGACACAGAAGAAAGTAACTTTTGCAACTTACAATCTACAGAGGAATATAAAATATAAATATAAAATATAACATAAAATATAGATAAGAACCTGGCTGCAAAAGTAACATGCACAAACAAATGCCTCATTATACATTTCTATTCCATGTATTACTCATTAAAAAACACTGTAAGCTTGGATCAATAAGGGGTATGGGGGTTACTGATGTGGTCCTTTTGCTTGAAGTCTTAAAACTTGTCACCTGTGGGTGAAGATTATTAAAAAGGTGCTGACCTGGGAAAAAGAAGCCAATATGCCAATCATGATATTAAGCCACCATGTTAGGCTTGTCCCATCCAAGTGTACAGTACACTGAATCTCCTCTCCCTCTTTCCTTAATGTCTCCTAATCTCTCTGCTATACAGTTATGAGTTCTAAGCAGTATTCACACATGCCAACCAGCTGTGGTGCACCGTGTGCAATAGAGAAATAAAAGTTGGGATGCTCTTTCAGATCAGGATAAAGGAAAGACAAGTAGTAGAGTAGTGGAGGGAAGATGGAGAGCAAATGAGATAAACTAAAGACAAAGAAAAAAAGTAAGGGTTGGATGTAAGGGACACCTGCTGCCACGATGAGTCATCTCACTGAACCTCCACATACACCCAACAAAAACAACAACAAGGCCATAAGGAAACAAACACTTCTCATATGTGTGCTCAGAAATGGCTGTATTTGCACACAAGTCTGCAGACGCACAAAGCGAGGTGCCTGTATTCATGTTTGACTTCTTTGTGTGCACTGCAAACAAATCACACACACACACACACACACACACACACACACACACACACACACACACACACACACACACACACACACACACACACACACACACACACACACACACACACACACACACACACACACACACACACACACACACACACACACACACACACACACACACACACACACACACACACACACACACACACACACACACACACACACACACACACACACACACACACACACACACACACACACACACACACACACACACACACACACACACAGAGAGAGAGAGAGAGAGAGAGAGGGAAGGGTGTGGCAGCTGAGAGCGTGTTATTTATAGATGTACTTCCTCTGAGAGAGGTAGACGGGGAGAGAGGGAGTGTGACCGAGAGCGAGAGAAAACTGGAGGATGGAGAGAAAAGGCAAGGTCAAAGGAGAGGAGTGAGCTGACTGGACAAGTAAACCACCTGATTCTCTCTGCGTCGGTCACACACATACGCACCTGCCTGGAGAGCTGACGTTACCAGCGAGGGCGACATCAGAGACTCAAATGTTTTGTTTTCTGCTTTAGATTTCAGGGTTCAGTATGTGGGGCCCTTTTTAACCATTTAAAAATGATCAAATCTGTAGCAGGCCTTAGTGACAATGTCAGTGTCAGTACATGTCACAAGCAAACTTAAAACTGCTACCATTCAATTCAAAATTGACTAAATCAAAATATGAAATAGGCTACAATCAGCCTAGTCTCTTTTCAAATGATTAACAACATCAATTATGGATTTACAGCTATTTTTACCCCAAATTCCTCCCAAAAATCTGCAAACATGAAAGAAGCTGTGACATTGCCACAGAGCTGTAAATTAAAGGGAGTGAAAACCTCAGAACAGTTCAATGGGTTAAAACAAAGCCCAACATCCCAGTTACACCGATTAGAGGAAGGGTTCAGTATGCTCTGTGGTGGTCTATTTGTTCATACAAAAAAAACACGCACATACAGTGAGCAGTGAGAAAGCATGAAGTTGTGTGTTGCGAAGGCAGAAGAAAAACTCTGAGCTTCAGGCTTATTTCTCCACCAACTGGTGGGAATCTTATGTAAAGCCTCCATAAAATGCAATAAAACATATGCACTAGTGGCCCTTCCAGAGGTTTTTCCCAACAGGAGGGAAGTTTATTAAAGTTTTTAGGGATTTAGCTTCCAATTAAGCACATAGATGCAGAACTACTATTGTGCTTTTTTTACCGATCAAACTAAGAAAGCAAAAGAAATACCTCAACTCAAGGGATTATTAAGTTATAAAGCTTTGGAATTAGGTAATTTTATTAAAACAGTCATGTAAAAAACCTACAGTAAGATGTTGCAATGGGGAATGAGCCATGACTAATGAAGAGCTCAACTTCACAAGAGCCACACCAAACTCCATTCAGAAATATAGATTTGATGCTTCTGTGCTCCGGACAGCTTCATTCCTCAGCTTGAATGAGAACGATGGGCAGAGAGGATGTGAGAAGATGGGAAGGGCGGCAGAAAGAAAAAGATGAAAGGACACACTTCTGTTTAACAGGAAGAGGTGGGATTGAGGGAGGAGGGAAGGAGAAGCAAGAATAAAAGAGAAGATAGTTGGTTGATTGCAGAGGTCCACCATTTTGGAGTAGCAGTGAATGGCCGGCAGCCATTATTATGCTAAATTAACCTGGGAGCTCCAGGCTGCCACTCAAGATGGAGGAAAGCCTGACAACAGATAAGAGCTAGTTTACCAACACACACACACACACACACACACACACACACACACACACACACACACACACACACACACACACACAGTGTTGAGAATGGACTCCCCACCCCCACAGTTCCTCTGCCCTCACACACACACGCTCAGAGTTGTGGCTGTGGAGTGGTCAGCGGCATGGCCCTCATTATCATTAGACGCCATTTTCTGCCACAAAGATTACCAGCGACCCCTCCCCCAACATGCATGCACACACACACAAGCACCAGCCCCCCTCACTGCCTCACACACCAACTACAGCGCCCCCTCCCTTGGTTACCCCACCCCCGACTTTTTTTTTTCTCTCTCTTCCCAGTGGCCAGCTCATGCAAAAGCACACATGCACACACACACACACCTCCCCCAGTGCTGACCCCAGGCCTGCTGCTTCGGCCCTCCCTCTTCCTTGGGATAAAAGAGACCGAGAGGAAAGACAGAGGGAGAGATGAGAGAGGGAGGGAGAAGAGAGAGAGATGGGGGCCGTCCTGACACATTCCTCAATCCGATCAAGTTTCCACCTTCACAATGAAACCACCGACGAGTCTCTCACACACTAATGCCCTCCGCTCTCCTTGCCGCTGCCCATTGCGTTTGATGATCCGACACACAACAATGGCAGAAGCATCTACATCAGGAGAGATTACAAACCTACACAACTGTAGAGCTTGAAAGACTTGCCCAGAAAATGTGTAGCGAGATAAGATAAAGAGAGAAAGAGTGTGTGAAGAAGGGAGGGATAAGACCAGAGTGCACAGTGTAAACAAAGTGAAGGTGATATTGACGAACACTGATAAGTCAGAGAAGCACAATCAACCTCGTCTATATCCTCAAAGAACTGAAATATAACAGAAGCTGTGTGAACAAAAACCAAAGTGGGCACAAACTCAAAAGCTGAGACGGCAATTTCTCCGTGCTCATGTGGACTACAATGTTGCGGCGCGCGACATTATATCATCATGAACAGAATGTGTGGTTTATTTCGACGTGAAGTTAAATGCTCCGTCCAGCTGGTAGACGTTAGCGTCACTACAATCTCAATTGTGTTTTAAATCGCCAAGACCTGCAACAAAGTCTGAAAACTCCTCGTTTTGGAGCCAGGTGCAACATGAGCGCTTTCACAGCTGGCGTGAGGAAGCACGGTGAGCGTTGTGAAAACTGCCCGTGGAGCCGCAAGCACAGAGGTAACTGAGCTAGAATAAAAAGCTCCCCTGAAAGACTGGCCGTTTCCTCTGTTCTAGTGCTCTGATGTGTGGTTGGCGAACAACAAAGTGGATAGTTTGAGGATGTGGAAGGCTTTCAGCTGGTCTCTGCAGAAGCCTTCCTTCCTCACCTACTTAATCTAGGTTCTGAGCTGCCTCACGATCCAACGTCTTCACCACAAGCAAACCAGACTCTGATATGCACATGTTGATTCATTGAGCTTTCAAAAGTCTTGTTTGCACAGTGGAGGAATGCCTTTTGCTGATTTGCACCAAACAAATGCCCTAACTGAGAAAAGGAGACACTTTGCAAAAGGGTAAAAAAGCATGTCGTTTATGCCATTATATATATATATATATATATAAAAAAAAAATACTACAAAGATAAAAAAATCTCAATAAGGATAATGTTTCATTTTTTTTTATATTCTTAATTTTACTATAGAAATATAGTTACGTTAATGTGATTTGAGGTCAATTGTTTGTTTGGCCCATGGAAGAGACATTATTAAAGCCGATGTTCCACCGCGCTGTACGTGGCGGAGCGGGAGGTTACAGTACGGCAAAGCGCACCTAGGCCCAACTCTGTCACGCGGTCTCACCACAGAAAGCACGGTAAATGTAGGCGGAGTTGAGAACGACTCAGAACCGCGTCCAGCGAAGAACACGTAAGCGGCCGGCCGAGATGTTCTCTGTGACACAGGTTAAACGTTCTCATTGCAGCGTCCAGCTCCTGTTGAATCTCCTCCTCCTGTTCCTGAGTGGAGCGTCTGTATCTCGTTAAAAGGCCGTGATGATGTGTCGCGGGCCGACATTTCAATAAACTCAGTTACCAAATCAACCAGTGAGCACAAAGCGGCGTATATAAACAACAACGGAGGGTTTACGGCCGATGAAATAATTAAATATTGCGGGCAAGTCAAGAGTGACGTTCGTCACTACCAATCAGCAGACGGCTGCGTCGTCGCTCCTCCTCACAGACCCGTTCCTCGGTGCTAGGTACCTCAACAGAGGGGTAGCGGAAAATCGAACCCGGTGGTCGTGGGTTCTTACCGTAACATCCACAACCTTTCAGTCGGAAAGCGCGAAAACCTGCCCTGCCACACTCCGGCACAGAAAGTGCGGTAGAGCTGCGCCTTAAGTGACATCTAAAGACATTCTGATCCAGTGAAATACACCTCTCAAAGGACATTTTGAAAATATGCATAGAAATGGCCATCATAAGCTTTAAATGGGCTCCATCCCCTTTCTTCTGTAAGAATTTATCCATCTTGGGGACATCATTAATATGCTAACATGACCCACAAAGATGGGGTTTGAAAGCTTTCTTTACTTCTGAGTCACTGTTGAGCTGCAGAAGCTACTGCCGCTAGAAGGAGGAGGAGCAGGGTCATAAACCTATAAAACTCGTGTTATAAAGTGGTTTATGTGCAGGAGTCCACTTCTAAATTTCTATGTGGTCTGTCTTCTTCTGCATTTTTGTTGAGTTTAGTGAGTCACAGCACCCCTAAAGGCCTGGCATGTGTACTACATGGTCTGAAGCCTTGTGTTGAGCCGTGTTTATAGTGAGGTGTGGACGGAAGTTTTTTTTGAGAACCTTGGGGAGAAAAAAAGACCGTTCTGCCTGGTGTGGTTGTGGCCTTAATGTTTGATTTGCGTCACACACCACTGAGTCTTTGCAGCAGTGACAGTGGCAAGGTGCCACAAGCAGCAAGATGCTGAATAAGCAGTTGTACTTTCCAGCTGACCTGCAAAGCGACAGAGACAGAAGTTTCAACCCTGTTGATCAGTATCTGAAGGGTAAAATGTGATTGATCCTCGGCTCCGTCTGTCTCGCGGCCCATGCTCCATGCTCCACTACACCCTGTGATCACTAACTCACACTCGTATAAACACAGTGAGTGGCAGTTCACAGCCCAGAGGTTGTGACCCTTTCGGTTCCCCCTGGTTGGTCACAAGAGTGATGGCTCTAGTGTGTTTCTGAGCTTGTGTCTGTACAATTTTAGAAAAACTACTTCACTCACCGATATTAAGCTGTATACACTGCAATTCCACACTTTAGAATGTAATTAAGAAAATGGGTTGAAATTTATCAAAATATATCTTATTTCCTACTCACTGATGACAAGAATTTGTTTGCGCAGGGAAACATGCTTCTGATGTGCAAATGACATTAAACTCAAGTGTAATATCTGCTTTTGGCTGACACTCTTTTTACAGCAATTACACCACAAACATGCACAAAGTACCTATAGTGTTCCTACCTGGTTTTCTTGGGAGTCTTGGTCTTGGGCATGGAGCTCTTAGCTTTCTTCTCCTTGGGCTCCTTGGGCTCTTTGGGGGTCTTGGGTGTTTTGGGTGTTTTGGGCGTCTTAGGGATCTTGGGCTCTTTGGGCTCCTTGCCCTCTGCCTTCTCCTTTGGTTTCTTTTTCCGCTTTTTCTTCTCCACTGGTGGTGAACTTCCCTCTACCAATCCTGCAGTGGTAACCTGTTCACCGGCTTCACATCCCGCTGCAGGAAACTCAGACTTCACGTCTTCCTCTCCTCCATCTCCTCCCGGCTTCTTCCCACCCTCTTCTTCATGTCCTTCCACTATTTTAGCTTTCTTCTTCTTCTTCTTTTTTGGCTTGGTCTCCTGGTCGCCCGACTTCTCTGTGCTGATAGGCTGGCCGGGGACACCGGCGTCAACCGTTGGCCTGTCAGGAACCATCATTGAGGCATCACCTGACGGGTCAGTGGGGGAATGCTGTACCAAGGATAAGGAGATCATGTTATTAGTGTCATTTCAGAACTTTGTGAAAACACATTCAAAATTACATCCAGCATGTAAAAATACAACAATGCTTCAGCAAAGAAACCCTGAAAAGCAACATTGTGCACCAAGTGTCCAACTAGGATTACGATTGCCCAGCAAAATTTTAGAAGGCAAAAGCTACATGGTATCAGATGTATGACAAGGACAGCTCTGATAGATTATCTTTTCAGAGCCAACTAGTTAAAAAAAAAGCAATTCATTAAATATATTTACTTTTACAATTCCAATTAAAGTTTTAGATTTTAAACTGGATACAATATAATTTAGGGGCAATAAATGCTTGCAATTTTCTGGTAATTAGAGGTTTCGGTTATTGAAAACTAAACAACAAGTGTTTGGATTGTGACCACAATGATGAAAAATTCTGGAGGCGTTTTCTTACTTTACAAAATGATCGAGGCAAAAATGTAATTCTCAGAATCAAACTTCTTGTTAAAACTTTTACAAAGACCGTTTTGTTGATTACTCACTTCAGCTCCAATATAAACATCACATTGAATGTGTACGAGTCTCATGTGCCACAAAATGTGTCTGAGGATGTTTTGCTTCAACATTGGTTTGCCCCGAACAGCCTGTCAGCCAATCCTGACACATTTTCTGCAGAGTGGGGGTTGAATCTGTCAGTAATGGCAGACCAGAGCAGGGGAGGAAGAAGAGATCCATCCATCCATCCATCCATCCATCCATCCATGCACACTGCTGCCACCTCCTCCCTCTCCTCGACTCCCTGTTGCTACAGTTTCCGCCCCCCTCCTGCCTCCTCCTCCGGCAGGCTAACCTTAGTAAACAAACTGGCTGACACCTCATTTTTCCTCCTCCTTTGCTCTCCTGCAGAATAAATCCTTTCTCCTTCCTTCTTCTCCCTCCACCTCCTCCTCTTTGCTCCCAAGTAAGCTTTCTGTGACAGGAAACTGGTTACCAGCTGTTGGGAACCTCTCCAGCTGCCTCTCCTCCCTCTCCCTCTCTTCCAGCCCTCCCTGCCTCCTCCTTTCTCCCTCTCCAGCTGCTCAGGGTCCCAGTAGCAGATGGGAAATCAGGCATCATGACACGAATAAATTATCTCCATACTTCAAAAAGGCGCAGCGAGGGAGTATGTGTGTGCGTGTCATACGAGAGCGAGAAGTCTATGCCTTTGAGAGTTACTGCTCGTGTGCGTGCGTTACACATGTGCACTCCTGCATGTGTCAGTGTGTCAATGAGGTGTGTGTGAGCAGCGGCAAGCATACAGCAAAATGCCAAAGCAGCAGCTTCTCCTTGCACGTGCACACTTAGCGTAGCGCGCTCACATGAAGGAGGAAAGAGTTGGGGTGCCATCACTGAAAGTCCACTTCCATCAGGAGAATGCTAATGCGCACACACACACAGAACTGCTGCAAGGTCACACATCACACAAACCTCTGCACACGTGCACACAAACACCTGCTGACACACACGTAAACTGAGCCATTTAGACACACAAATGGGGAAGAGGGAGGGTGGGGAGTGGCGTTGGTGGAGAGTGAGAGAGAGACAGTGCGACAGAGAGAGGGATGGTTGAGGGGGATGTGGTGCCAAGAGATAAATCTGTCCTCCTGCCAAGCTTCCGAGATAATCAATCAAACCAATGACAATGGAGACACACACAGTGTGTACACAAACAATAACACACACACACACGCACACGCACACACACACACTTTAGCTCCATTCACTTATACTGGTTTGAATCCAGTTCTCATATCACCAAGCAAAGATTTCATCAACTTCTACTGAAGGACTGTCACCATCCACTGTGGAAGCAGGTTAAAATCTCAGCCACAGTTACATTTGATAAAAGACAATCACTCATAAATAGTATAGAGAGTATGGCAGAATTGGGGAAGGCGAATCGTGATTTTAAGTGTAATAATTGACGGGGGGAGATTTAAAAGATGAAGGTGAGTCACAGTGCTGAGGACAATGATGGGGGACAGACTTCTGGACAAAAAGCACCATTTAAGAAACACTTAAGACTCTTGACCAGCAATATCGGAAGAAAGAACTTATTCCAAATGCATCTCAATTTTCATCAGTAATTGGGTCCCCATTAAATGAAAACTTCTACTTCAATGACTCATTGCCTTTCAACACATTCATTATGTTACCCCCGGTTGCACATCAGGTGAAGCATGGACCTCGACTGTGGTGGACCCAGGTTCTAATCCCAGTAGCAGCCGGAGGAGCATGTGGCCGTAACATTTAGCCAAGTCTAGAGTGCAAGTTGCAAAGACTTGCTGTGGTGACTCCCTGTAAAAAGGAGCAAACTTCTGATTTGAAACGACGGCTTTCATTTTTGAATCAAAAGACTATTTATAGCTGATCACAGACTTACGCAAACGTGAAGTGGCATGACTTCAACAGTCAGGTAATTTTCCATATTCTATTCACAGAGCTGCCTTGTCTATGTCTTCTCAATGCAGCTCTGGGTGGTGGTGTAAGAAATGGCATCTTTACAAAGTGACACATTCAAGAAAAACTGGGTTTAACACAACTATGGTTAAAGTTAGCAAATGATAAGTGTTCCAACGAATGCCAAAGCAGGGGTGGCAAACTGGTTGGATGACAGATGTTTAAAAAAAAAAAAAAAAAAAGTCTATTACCTCACCATCATTTGTGTACAAGTTTTAACATTATACTGCTGGATCCTTAATTAAAGGTGGTTTTGTTTTTCTCCTTCTTAAACCCAACAAACATTTTGCAGCCAAAACAGTCTAACAGAGAAAGCAACTTTCCAGGCTTTCTCATAGGAAATTAGCAAAGTATTCATTTGTAATTTTCTTACACTATTGTGTAGTGATGATACTCTTCTCAGATTGCTAGGAAAAGTAAACTGAGCTT
The DNA here is from genome assembly GCF_963383615.2 of Lipophrys pholis. Taxonomy (NCBI): domain Eukaryota; kingdom Metazoa; phylum Chordata; class Actinopteri; order Blenniiformes; family Blenniidae; genus Lipophrys; species Lipophrys pholis. Next base: position 33,734,891 of record NC_137635.1, on the reverse strand, counting down.
TTATTTACACTGCCGGTATTATAGACCAATTCCAACTGTTCACAGGCATTTATTGTTACTTGCATGGTTGCTTACTATTCAGTTCAAACGCAAATACCACGAGACTCTAGTATGAACAGACTAAAGCCTTGAAGTGAGCCCAGAAGAAAGGGCAAACTCACAAGCAGCACTGCATTGTGTTAATGGGAAGTAAGGATGGACACTACACGTCAGCTGCGTCTATCAATTTTGAACTTGTGCAATCAGGCACGGGGTTGGGCGCAGACGCCGCAACCGTCCAGCTGGCTCAGCCTGGCGGGTGGAGAACAGACTTGAGCGGCGCATGGATATTGATCAGCTGGTTAGCTTAGCAACCTCACGTTCGACATCCCCACGGGCCGAAGTGATGCAAAGAAAGGGCAGAAAAGTGTGAATATAGTGACAACTGGTCAGGAGAAATCTCACTTCACAGTGGTGCTGGCATGCTTTGGACATGTACCAAACTTGCCACCGATGGTCATTTTCACAAAGAAAACCATGTGAAAAGACGGAATAACTTGCCTTTCCAGATTAAATGTCTGTTCTTGGTCTCGGATTTTGTGAAATAAATTTCCAAATAAATGCAACTAATAGTCCAGTGTGACTTGTGTATATTTTCCTCTTCATGACGCATTTTTTGACGAGTGCGATATATACTTCGGAGCGACTTATAGTCGGGAATTGAGGTACTGTTGACCTCAACGACCACAGCTGCTGCAGAAAAAGTAAATGCCTACTAATGCAGAAGTTACAAGTTCAATTATCTACGTGCTGCCAGTAAATGTTCTGCAACATCTGATTGACTTCCTCCCTTGTAAGGAAATCATTTTGGCACAGCTACAACTGTTCTTTGGAAAACTATTAAACATTAACTTTGGCCAGACATTTTTCAAACAAAACGAGAACTGAGGGCAGTGGGTACAAATTCTATATACTATCATGGATTCTTTCACTGAATTAAAATGCGTGTTTTTAATGAAGTCCGTTTATTATTATTTGCATTGAATTCAAATCTCAAACTGTTTTTTACTGCCGTGACAAAGGTTGAGGTATGAATAAAACTGCCCATCTCTGCAGGTAATTATGGTGGGATTCATAATTGCACCAGGGTGGCCTTTGAGTATGAGAGCAAAACATTTCATAATCATTACCATAATTTAATGTCCACATTCATTTCTCAATATGCTTTTAATTACATCTATGATCTAAAACAATACCCTCTCATCTTGGCTTGATATTTGTTGTGTCTCATGCCCGGACTCAAAACACATTCAGACTTATATTTGGCTTGTAAGCTGAGGTAAAATGAGCCATATGCTGGCATAATACGTACAGCATGCCGCTGTTCTTTCAGGAAACAATAATCGTTTGTGCCTGTAACCAATGTGAATCAAAACATAATGCTTCAACCAATCTAACTTTTTTTTTTTTAACCGTTGTTTTTTTGACTGTCCATGCTATTGATAACAGATGTTCAATCAAGGCATCTACAGAACAAAATCAACTCCTTGGTCAGACACCATACAAGTGAGATGGGCTTTGCAGCAATACGAAAATAAAGGAAACGACAAAAGACTATTTCATGCAGTTTTTTGGTAGGTTTTTTTTTTCAAATTGGCAATTCGGTGTCTTTCAACATGGAAAGGCCAGTGACGTGTATGTCAGTATCTCTTTTGGTGGGAAGATGGAACCTGGTTCGCTGTAAACCATCGGGGGAAGAACACATGCGAAACTAGTTGTGCTAGTGTGTACATTTCTCTTTAAAACCTAGAGGAAACCCATCATTCAGTGCATGTGGTTTAACCATTCTCTGTTTGTTGAAATCAGCACAAACAGGGGAGACAGCTAAACATGAAAGCATTTCCTCGAAGCTGCAGAACCTCGGCGAGCTAGATGGTATAGCCGCTCGCCGGGTGCGTGCAAAAGCCGGGGGGAGGGGCGAGACAGGCATGTTATATGTCAACTAGAGTGCTGCATGCAATATAGTGTGTGTGTGTGTGTGTGTGTGTGTGTGTGTGTGTGTGTGTGTGTGTGTGTGTGTGTGTGTGTGTGTGTGTGTGTGTGTGTGTGTGTGTGTGTGTGTGTGTGTGTGTGTGTGTGTGTGTGTGTGTGTGTGTGTGTGTGTGTGTGTGAGATGTAGAATAAAGGTCACAGCACAGCACTCTGCCAGAGCTGTGACCTTGAGCTGCTGACGAAGGCACGTGTGCATGTGTGTGTGCATGTGTAATAACCATGCTTAGTGAACAGATGGAGCTTAGAGTACCAGACATACAGTCATCATGACTGACTGACCTGCTTGGTGTGTATCGTGCACGCGGGCGTGCGTTTTTCTAACAAGTGCATCGCGAGGCACAAGGAGAACCCCCATCCTGTGCCACGGACGTACACACACCACTCTGAGTACTCGTCTAGTTAGGCTATCCTATTTCCTAAGGCACATTCGCCATCGCTCTCCAGACCACACTCTGTGTGTGCGTATAATGACGGGGGCTGCCGGGCCTGCAGCTAAAGTCAGGACGGTGCACGCAGCGCGCCCAGGCGCGGAACGGGGCTCACCAGTCAACCTGGCATCTAGGTCAGGAGTGCTGGATAAATTAAGTGTGACGGCTGAAATGTCAACCACAGAACACAGCGACGTGGGCTTGGAGGTGGGGAGTGGTGAGCGTGGGGAGGGGAACAGTGTGAAGAGAAAACGGGGGCTTGCTGTGTGTGTGTGTGTGTGTGTGTGTGTGTGTGTGTCCACAGGGCTGCTATTGTGTATGAATGGGTCAGTAGAGAAAGGGGGCTTTGAGCAACAAAACAAGCTAATGGAAGGCGAGAGCACGTGACAGGCAGTGGCGATGCTGCATGCTCACACACATGAAAACACGGCAGTTGCCACTGAGAACTGCTAACCTCTTCCCACCAGTCTCTCCCCTCCCCTCCCCTCCCCACCGTTCCCTTCTGCGAGAGATCTTGGACTCCCTCTCTTGAGATCTATGCTTGTTTTCCCACTTCTTCGGTCTTAGTGTTTCTCCCCTCCCCCAAACTCTTAATCACCCCCCCTTAAATTTTTTTTTTTTTTTTTTAAGTCCACGCAGTCTCCCTCATTTCTGAGCTCGTCTGTCTCACTGCACATCCTGCTACACAACATTAACTTAGTGATGACACCCCTGAAATACACAAGACAAACAGTACGACAGACAGGCAGAGAGAGAGAAAGCGGAAAGAGAGGAGACGGGGAAGAGGGAGAGACAGGAAGGGAGGTTTCCTCCACAGCGGAGGGGGAGAGTGGGAGCAAGAGGAGGAGAGATTATGCTGGTGGCGCCTCTGTGTGCACATGGGTGTGCGTGCGTGTGTGTGTTGCACACGTGTATAAGGATATGCAGCTCACAGGAAACAAACAGCTGCAAAAATACACACACACACACACACACACACACACACCCGAGTGCAGACACAAAAGGCACAAAGTACACACTAGTATGTGCACACACACACACACACACAGACAGAACCCCACTGAACCAGAGCCTAATGCACCGCTGTGCTCTCAAATGTCATGTACACACACATTTATGCACACACACACACCACACTTCCCTTACACTCCAAACACACACATTCCCCCACCCACATGAAAAATAAACATTCACATGAAATACACCCACACACAAAAACAAATGCACAGACTTTAGCTCTCTCAGACACACACCATTGACACTACATCAAAGTGTTTGATGGAGCCCTACCTGTATGTGAGGCACTTTTTGTGGGGTAAGAGGGGGTGAGGAGAGCGGGTGGGAGGTGGAAGGCGGAGGTGCCCATGGGAGGGAGCCCTGGTTGGTGGGAGGAGGCGTGCTCTGCAGGTGGTGCGGATGTGGGGGCAGATGCGAATGCTGTGTCTGTGCACTCTGGACAGGTGGTGCCAAGCCCTGGTTTGGGGCCGGGGTTACATGTTGACCAACAGGGGGACCCTGGAAAACCATGGGAGCAGGTTGCATGGACTGTCCACTCCGAGAGGCCGGCTGCTGGGCCTGGAGCAGAAGCTGGTCTCCCCCCTCTCTGACTGGAGCTTCATGAGGCCCTGGAAAACGAACCACGAGAGGACATGTCACAGGCTGAATGAAGAAACCAAAATTCAACCTGTACACCCGGTGTGGTCGTTATCACACTATTAGAAAGTGCTTAATGTCTCAAAACAATTTTGACTGCCATGAGGCTAAGTAAATGAATTCATACTAAAGAAACAAGCTATTTTAAACTATTCAACAGAGTGGCATCTCTTATCAGATTAAATTTGGATATTTGTAATCTGAAATACCCACAATCAGCTCTGACCTAAACCATGATTAGCTGTATCATCTGACTTTTACTTGACCACTGAGAGCGTAAAAAAATTAAATTCTGAGTTTGCATTTCTCTCATTGCTCTTGAATATTCTCATATTCAGATTTCCACAATTTTAGTTAAAAAAAGAAATAACTTCACACAGGAAATGACATGGCACAATGTTTACAAACATCTGACTAATCCACAGTAACTTTAGCTGCTCTGTTCTGTATTTATAAGCTGCATGCAGGATGTATGAACAGCAAATGTTAGAAAGCCTGTTTTGTTTTAATGTCTCAATATTACAGATGGCCTACCTTCCCACTTCTATATTGTATTTGTAAATGTTCATGGAAGGGATCATGGGGTTCATGAATTCGGTCCAATAAAGGTATTTATTTGAAACTCCATTTACCTTGCTGCTGGAGCTGAGGCCTGTTTGGTCCCATTGGTGAACCACGCTGTGGCCCCATGCCGGGATACATCTGTCCTGCATTGGGGGGCATGTTGTGGGGCTGCTGGTGTTGGGTATGTGGGGCAGAAAGTGGTGTTTGGGGAGTTCTCTGTGGATGTGCCATGGCATTAGGTGAAGACTGCATGGCCGTGTAGGCAACCTCTGGAGGCCCAGCTAGTCCTGCACTAGGTGGTCTGCCCTGTGGGGGAGGAGGGGTTGGAGTTCCCAAAACTCGCATGGGGGACATGGAAGAGGGGGAGGGGTAAGATCCCTGAGCTGGGGGTGCAAGGTGGGACTGAGGTTGGTTTTGGGCCTGTGGCAGACTCTGGGGGTGTTGAGGGTGATTCAGGGGGTGCATAGGCTGGCCCTGCTGCCCTGCCTGCTGTTGCATTGGGGCAGAATGGGTCTGATGGGGTTGGGGTTGAAGTGGTGGTCCAGGAGGATATCTCTGCGCCTGTTGCCCTGGTGCTGGTCCTGGTCCCGATCCCTGGTTGAACCTCTGGCCAAGCTGCCCTGGTCCCATAGCCTGACTTGCATTAGGGCTCACATTAGCATTAGCACCCTGGCCCATCCCAGATCCCATAGCTCCATATTGGGCCTGATAGCCTGGATACTGTGTACCTCCAAATCCTGCCATGCCTTGTTGGTGCTGGTGGGGGAGTGGAGGCTGTCGGGAAGGGGAGTGTGGGTATCTGGGTGTGTGCCCCATGTTGGGATAGGCCTGGGGTTGTTGCTGAGGCTGGGGGTGTCTCATCTGGGCTGCTCCCATTCCAACATGTCCCAAGTAGTGAGATGGATCCTGAGCAGGAGGAGGTGCCATGCTCTGTGGAGGGTAGCGTTGGTTCATGCGAGCTGCATTTGTCGTAGGTTGACCTTGCATCCCACCGTAGTTGCCTTGAGACATCTGGTAGCCGCCCATCTGGTTGGGACCACCCCCGGCTTGTGCTGGAGCCTGTGGATAAGCTGATCTGTTCTGCTGTTGCTGGCCCCAAACGCCACCCCCACCTCCTCCTGCCCCCGCATCACCCTGGTACCCATGGTGGGGGTTGCCAGAGTTAGCCTGGGTATTATGGTAGTGGGAAGCTAAGCCATTCATGGTTGCATTCACATTTGGCTGCCCCTGGCTGGGACCGTTCTGGGCCATCATACGTCCTCCGGGACCACCAGATTGATCGTAGCCTGTGTAGGTGCTGTGGTCATACATCTGCCCCAATTTAGGCTGCCCCGGGCCGGGACCAGCGCCATGCATCATCCCCTGGTGGTAGCCCCTGTTTCCCTGGTGCTCGTGGTTCAGGGACGGGGGAGTTTGCTGGGCTAGCGGGTTGGATTGACCAGGGGCTGACTGTTGAGGAAAGCAATCTCCTAAACCATCTAATCCATCCGAGAACAACCCTGCATCGTCCCCAAATAAACTCAACATCCCTGGGTCCGCCATGGCTGGGTGGGGGGCCCACAGATGGAGGGGACTTGATGGAGGGAGGTGTGTTGTGCAGTGAAGAGCTAATCAGATAGCTGCTAATTTGAAGCCTTCTACTCCATGGTCCTTATTAGGGTTCCTAGAGAGAGATGCAGAGGGAGGGGGGAAAAAGAGACAAACACTGGAATTAGCCGAGGTATTTATGGGAGCAAAGGCCTCAAATCAACTGCTGGATTACAGTCCCTATAACTTTAACTGTAAGCCGATAAGACATCTGCACACATTATTGCTAATTTGACAACAGCTGGTCTTCAATGACTGCGAATTATTTATATATATATATATATATATATATATATATATATATATATAGTGATTGTCAGATATCTACTCAATCCAAATGTCTGCAAGTTTACCTTCTGAGATGCTACAAAAGACTCATGCTGGTGACTCCAAAATACATTGTTTTTAATGATGTTGATGGATACATGTGATTTTTGAGACTTATGAAAAACCAATCCAATAATATTTCCCCATTCCAAGCTAAAATTAATTATGAACTTCCTCAAGAAATAAACATGGCTCAATGAAAGTTACATGTTCCCATGTTGCCGTTACTTTTTGGTCAGTTATCCATGAAAATAAAAATAAACTCTCGTAAAAAGTCTGTCAGACAATTGAAAGCAAAGCGTCAGTTACTAAGGCTAGAATAAATGAGGCTTGGCTTAACAAGCTGATGACACTTTCATAGCGATATTCAGAAAGCCAAATGCATGTTCTATAGTATTTCTACCAAAAACCGTATTTAAAAAAAGCTTGTAATTACACAAAACAGTGTCAAGCTCAAAGCAGTTTGTATTAAATAGCATAAATATGAAGCATGAGAATGACCAATGTTTGTCAAAAAAAGAAGTCAACATAGTTATGTAGTTTTTAGACTCAGTTGGCCGTCTTGAAGCACTGCATGAGCTCAACTAAATTGCTGGGACATTTGAAAACCCTATGAGTCGTTGGCTGGGGGTATCAGTGAATGACATGCACATTCAGCAAGTTAATCACTTGTAAGCTCCCCAGAAATTAATGAGGCCAATTGAAAAACAGGAAAAACTTTTTTCACATTCACTCACTCTGAAACACACACAATTCACATTAGCGCTCTACAAAAAACACCCTCCCCCACATCTATTTTACTACCAAACAAAAGAACTTCTTTCTTTTGCAACACACACTTGGAGTCATTGAGAGAGTGCAAGTGTGTGTGCGTGCATGCGCGTGTGTGTGAGTGTGTGTGCATGTTAGAACAAAGGGCCCAGCAGATGCAACTCTGTTTGAACAGCAGCAGCTGCCATCCAGCCAGGAATCAGCCAGCCAACAAGAACGTAAGCTTACCCTCCACACCAACCAGTCAGTGGTTAACTACTCAGTCTGCAACCAATCCAACTGGACTACTGACCAGTCAGTCAGACAGTCAGTCAGTCAGTCCCGGCAGATGTTTCAATTGAAGGAATTAAGCACCTGCTACATTTGAGGACAAAAATGAATAAAGACTCGCAAAAGATGCCAGGCGTACTTGTCTGTTGGAACTTTAAGAAAAAAAAAACAAAAAAACAAACACACATGGAGTTGAGAGTCAAGAGAATGGTTGGCTAATGCAACACACCCAGGTTGCAAGATCGAGAGGGGGAAGGTAGGTGGAGCCAAGCATGCATCGGTGAATGCAAGTTGAGAGGACCAGGGCAGGGACGTGGTAAGGGAAGATTTGCTTGTTGCTTCAACGCAGGGAAAAAAAACACACAGGCCAACTTATACCAACATAGACAACCCCCTCCCCCCTCCCTCACCTCGTTTCTTTCCACCTCCACATTTCACTCCCACCATTTTTCCAGAACCTCTTATTGGTTCATTACAGAGCACAGCAGGTATCGGGATGAAATGTTTCATTATCTACTCTCACAGAAAGGTCCACAACCATTAGCAAAATTTTCAATAAATATTTGGTTCCATTAAAGCAAATTGTGCCCTCATAAGTGGTTCAACAATCCACTCGCATCAATTTAATAACATAACGTCAAGGCAGCACCAGGAACTGAAGTCACAAGTAGTCAGTTTTAGCAGCGGGCTAACAGCTGGCTTTTCCTGCTCAGGCATATCCCAGCATGCACCGAGCAAAGAGGTGGGGTACATCCTGGACAGCTCACGTGTCGATCACAGAGCTACGAGCCTACATTTGGTAAAGTCTGCATGCAGGGTAGTAGCGCTGTTTGTCAAAATTATGACCATAGTTCACATAAACCCTGCTGCTTCCTGTCGCAAGGCAGCTGTTTTCTCTTCAGATTTACTCAACAGGATAAAACTGTTAGAACTGATTGGTCCACCAGCCTTTCGTTCCTTCCACCATCTGCTATTGCCAGAAACTCAGAACACTATAAAAACCACTTCCAGTAATCACGAAAACACTCCTCTGAAGGTTGTGAAAAAACATAAAAACCAAGGGTGTGGACTGGTACTCTCAAAACGCTTCAAAAAGTATTGTCTCAGGGTAGACAAGAAGTTAGTTGACGCTTTCAGAGCAGCTAGTTTATAAGCCAATGCTAATTCTTTGTCACCCAAATGCTCCCTAATGAGATTCATAGAAGTCCTTTTGCGGCATCACCAGCATACCTACTCTCCAGTGTGTAGGTTCTCGGTGACAAAAGAGAATACCTATTCAGCAAACCACATTACATTAGCATGACACTAGAATACAGGGGGGAAAAGCCTTCCTTCAGGCCTTCCAGCTTTACTGCTGGAAGCTTCACAATGCATGCTGGCAGTATATGCCGTTGTTGTGTAAATAGTATTAACAAGTCCTTTCCTCTATGTTTCTGTGAACCAAAACCACGAAGGTGCTGTCCACACGAGAACGCCGTTTCATGTCACCGCATCATTTTTGGCCGATCATCCACACGGCGCAGCATTTCAGGATCACCCCCCCCAAAAAAACAAAAAGGGTTCTAAAGTGGGGAAAAACACTACCTCGGTTTTTAAGTGTGGATGGGCAAGACGCACATTTGCAGAAAAAGACGATCTCATCACCCTCACCCCATGATGCTCTCTGCGACATCACTTAAAAACATCAATGGCAAACTTCATGCTCCAGGTTGTGCCACAGAAGCTACTGATGCTCGTGGCTTTTATAAGGCAATATGGTGGATTTCTCAAAGAGGAGCATGAGCAGAAGTGTACTGTGTCTTATTTTTTGCATGCTCCTTGTCTTATTCGCTGTTTTTGGTGTATCCTTGTGGCAGTTACAGCGCCACCTAAAGGCCTCGCATATGCACTACATCGTTTTGAGTTGTGTGAATTGTTTTCTATGAATTATTATTAAGAACGACGGGGAAAAAGATGGTTTTGGCTCGTGTGGACAGAATAACTATTCAACAGGAGCGATTATCCAACAAATGAAAAGACATTAATCATAATATTTGAGGTTTCATCCAAACCACTTAGACACAGCTGTCTGTACAGATTGACTGTTCTGCATGTATGTACTATGTTATAGCTATTTCCGATTGTGCACGAGCTGTTAAATTAAGTTCAAGTGGAATTATTTGGATTCTCTGCAGCAGTTTAACTACAGAGCAACAATCATGGCCACAACAACACAGTGAACTCAGTCTGATTTCAACCTAAATCACTGATTCTTCAGTGCATAATAGTACATGACAAAAACACCAGGGGATAGAAATTCATTAACTATTGATTACATGTCAAGGCACTGTTGAGTATTGGGGGCAGAGGTGAAAATACAGCATGTTGCATAATAGACTTAAAAAAAAAAAAAAAAAAGGTTGGCAAAAAGTTTTAATGCATCAATGCCCCACGCAGATCACCTCACAATTTAGCACTCGCATGCCTCTTAGATAAATCAAAAGTTTATCCAAAACAGAAATAAATCTCAATAAAATTGGTGTAGGAGAGAACAAGAGCGCGCAAGTGAGAGATTTTAAACATGTCTTCGGGTAATCAAGAAGTCTGTGAGAGGTAAAGTTGCATTATTTTTCAGTCAAATGCTGAAATGTCCCATTTAAACATGAAAAGCATCGATTTCAATTTGAAATTTTTAACTTGGAAAAAAACAACATTTGCAGAGCATTTGACTACATTTGGTAACTTTATGCACATCTTCATAAATACTGAAATACATAAAGAAACAAATGTGATAATCACTGAGATGGGCATTATTTTTTATTTTCTATAAACAGATAAGCATTTTCTCACTTGCTTTAGCGTGGTAGAATGTTTGAAAAACAGCTTCAACATGTGCACTGTGAAGAGAAAACTACTGTATCTGGCAGTATTGCTTTTAACACACCGAGGAATGTCTAGTTTGTCACAGCGTGTCCTTAGGCAGATTGCATAGTCAGATGGTATAACTTAATGCGTGGGCCAAAATTAAAAAGGATTTAAGCCTATAGACATTTTTTGAAATACAAACGATGACGCGTGTGGGATTTTGATAAATTTTTGATGATTTCATAATTGGAATAACTGTGTTTATGTGTCAGTCTGGAAATATCCTTCAAAAAACACCTACTATTTATTTTAGTGGGTGCCCTATCACTCCCGCCAGGTCTTGCCCTATATTTACGGATCACTCATCAAAACCTTTTAATTGAATGACTTACCATTTATGATTTCAACTATGATTTTCTGCGACACGACTAAAAGTAGCTAGGACAGGTATAAAAACGAGGAACTGCACATGTAGTTTGTATTACAGTAGCAGATGCTCCAGAAAGCAGCATTGCAGTAACAATTAGTATAGGAAATTAATTTCCCCATACTCAAACCAACAGGTAAAAGGTTATCAGCACCATATAAAGCAGCAATGATGAATGTGCAATGTGTCTCTGAGCTTGGCTCAGATATCATTTGTGTCATCTCCTCTTCACCCCCATCTTGACACCACTTTTCTTTCACCTGACACAATCTGATAAGGGCAGGTCTCAGACATTCCCTGTTTAAGAGTTCCATGAGAACCGCTCGCGTGAAATCTGCAAATACACCTATAGAAGCGCTTCACTTTATGGTCCACTCTTGTGCCAGTTCCAGTTTGACGTATAGTGACACTAAATAAAGGCAATGACACACATGGCTCGTGATGCAGGCTGGTGTGTGGCTGTAACAAGTATTATTGGACTGCTGGGAAAAAACAACAAAAAGTCCACCTCTGTTTATGATTACAGGGTTTAACAACATCTTTGAGGCAAAGAATTGCAGATCTAGAGAGGAAAATCTGAAAAGGGAATTCTTGTTTAACATTTTTTTCGCAGAGATGAATTACAAGAAAACTTCACTGATTTCAGTGAAAATTTATCAAAGTATGATTCAGCCTTTGCATCTGAAAACCCACCACTAGATTATAATGCAAGCAGCAGTTATACGACACTACTGCATTTCATTCACCACAGGAAGGGGAAAAAGTTGAGCGTTTGCGAGGCAGGTGAGAGTAATTGAGTGTAATTTTACATCCTTTGCAGCAAGCTACTATGAAGGCAACTGATTTCCTGTCAGCTCTGTCAGACGCACACCACATTAGCCCATGAATTGCACAAAACAAAATAGATAGCACTGTATGAGCAGTTTACTGGCGCGCGTGTGTGTGTGTGTGTGTATGTGTGTGTTCTTATAGTGGATCCCAGCACAAATTCAAAGTATCAAGACAAGAGATTCTTGCCTGCTTTCATTCATCCTAACAATCTTTTGAGTGGCCATTGACGTTAACCTCCAATACGATGACACTCCTCTGCACACTGGACAAAGCTGGATGGCTTTCTCATGCACTTCACCTCTTTGATCTCTTGTTTTGTTTCATCTCATCCCTTCCGTTTTATATTGTTGTTCCTCTCTCTACTCCCGAGATGTTCAGTGTTGGAGATGAACTCGTCATTCTCTTGGGCTTTGTGCTCACTTCCTCTGCCATTTCAGCCTGAGTTTGAGCTCCGGCCTCATCCTTGCCAGCAAATGTGCACGTGCACACACAAACGCGCACACATCCATACATGCAAACACGTGCACAGTTTGGCACCGATACCCAGCTGTCACTGCGGAGGGAATTAGGTGAACGGTCAGTGTGCCGCTTTAAACGCCAAATCTCATCAAAGGATGAGGTATTTAGCCTTCCATGCTCCTCCCGGCTCCCCCTGCCACTACTCATGCTTGGTGAAGAGCCAAGCGGAAGTAAGTCAATAGTGAGACCCACAGACAGATGTGGTCGGGGGGGGGGGGGCAACTGCAGCTCAACTTTTCTGCCTTAGACTTGTGCTTTCCTGCTGTAATCTAGGAACGTAAATCGCCAGCTAATTAAATGCATTTCAAGTGCACATATGATTTCTGTCTTCATCGTATTACTCCCAGGTGCACAAAAACGGCTGTGGAGTTTCTGGCCATCTGGCGAGCGTTCACGCTGGACTTCATGGCTCATATTTTATTTTTTGAACGGCAACTTGAGCAGCATGCGGCACCAACACTGCCCCTTGCATTTCCCCAACCCCCCGGAAGACAGGGCTCTCTTTAGACCATTAACATTTACATAGAGCAAAGATGATTCTACTTCAACTCGCAACATTATTGACAACTTAGTGTACACTGTCTGAGGCCCTGTTTACATGACAACGTTTCACGTGACAACACCTAATCCGGAAAAAAAAAAAAAAATGAGTGTGTTTACACTGCAGCAGCAGACACAGACAACGGTGTAGTTAGTATGCCGGGCTACTGGAGGGCGCTATTGCTTGATTTTGTAATGAAACTACACAGACGCGTGTGCAGCGAACAAAACACTATAAACGTGAAGAAAATGGAGAGCACCCGACATCCACATGGACTGATGACGCATCGGATGCTATCAGGGGTGAGTCTCAACTATTAAACTACTTATATGGACGATAAAACTAGAATATAGACAGCGATTCATACCACTACGGGCCACCGTTTGTTTACAACTGAAAGAGCAGGAGGGAGGGGGAGAGATGCACATGCGCAGTAACAGGCTCTGTAGCCTCTTGCAGTCTCTGCAGAAGGGAATAGCGGCCCATGAAAGAATCTTTCCACCTTGGGAGCTGGATTAAAAACTTTGCAGATACAGTGCATCTGCAAACTGGTGTCGTGTAAACGGACCCCCCAAAAGTGAAGAAAGTTTTGCAGATACACTCGAATTTGTTGTCGTGTAAACGGGGCCTAAGTCTGAAGATCAATTTCGACTTGTCTTAGATTTTTCTCACACTTTTTCCCTAGTCAAGATTATCACAAGTAAATCACAACGGCACCATAGCATCAGGGCGACGCTGCCCGTCTCTTTAACAGGTGCTTGATACTTAAATCTGTGTGTTAACAGCATAGCAGCTACTGTACTTTTCAGCGAAAGAGCGAGAGAGAAAAAAAAAGGTACCGCGACAGCGAAGAGCCTGTTTTCACTTATGTGGCTTCACAAGACCACAATGATGTTTATCAGCATTTTCCGAGGTGACAGTCAGTCTTTGCTCAACCTCTAAACATCAGGGGTCAGTCAGAAGGGGGGTGATTCACAAAACCCGCCATAACCCATCTGATAAAGCCATCTTTCCTCTCTGTTATTAGCGGTGCACCAGTACCTGCGCTTTCACAAGTAATCCTTTGTGCATCATTTTGCGGACAGTCCAAGACTGAGCCACAGTCTGCAGTGAAACCTGTCTGCATATTTATGGTGTTTTCTCTACAAAACTTGCATCATTTTTCATGCAATTTTTGGGAGAAATTAAACTTGTCAGAAGGACCACACGAATTCTCGAGTGCTTCAAGATGAGCTTGTTCCATCAGGTTCAATCTGGATGTATATTAAAAGTGTAGATGTCCGAGTACAACACTTGTAGCTGGAGGATTAGAAAAATATTGTTCCCCATCAAGTTTGTTGTCGTAACAAAAATAATTAATCCAAAGCTCAACGAATGATTATTTTCATTAAGGCTTATCTCAGGATAATTAAGCTGTCTTTCAAACTTCTAACACTGGAAATCTTGTTCATGAAATTTCTCCATTAATCATAAATAAAAATGGTGAGAAGATGGTCCATTTCTAATGGTGGAAACAGGAGGAATTAAATGTTGAACATTTTAGTTTGAAAACTGATCAAAAACAAAAAAATAGCTGCATCCGGATATCAAACAAAAGGTACAGTGGACAAGATGGAAGGAAAAGACCTTTCTTTCATTGTTCTAATGTGTTGTAACGCCAAACAAACTATGTCCCAAAATAAAACTGGAGATACAGTATCAGGACTTTGACCTTGAAGTGGCTGTCAGTTTCCAGTTAAAACACAGAGAAGGAACATGAAGAGGGTTTGGGTCCGTCACTGCCGGGAGGGAGTGTGCGAGCTGATGACTCAAACAACATAATTAACGGCTCCACGAGTTCCACCTCACCTGGAACCGCGAGTAATCGTCGAGCCGCTCTAATGCGTACAGTTTTAGACGAGCTGATAAATGAACCGCCGTTCACCAGCCAGGCTCAGGAATTCACACCGACTGTGCAGCTCTGTCAAACCACAATTATCGAGGCCACCCGTTCAGCCAAGCCGTAACCGCAAAACATCACTGCCAAGTTAGTGCAACTGAATGGGCTCGCTGGCAGCCTGCAGCATTACACAGCCTCTCAGTGTAGTGCATTAGAAACGGGTCTTCGTTGAACCGAAACCCAAACAGGAACTCTCACAGAAAACACTGAGTAGTGTGTACAACCCCAAACAAAAAGCTCCTCTCATATTTTACTTTAAACATAACTGTGAGCTGTAATTGCCATGTTGGTTCATTAAGTGACAAGGAAGCTGCACGTTACGAAAGGAACACACTCAAAATGTGCATCTCCGGTCTTACACTTCAAGTTTTTAGTCCAAACAGCTGGGCATCAGGTGATGCGTTCTTCTAGTCCGAGTGTGACGTCTTCCTGTGTAAACCCTGGCTGGAATTAAAACCAGGAGGCGCTGCGGCCAGCATGGCACACCTCTGCCTTTTTCCTGCTCTGAAATTCAGAAAAACTTACTAGATCTTGGTAAATAGTTGCATGAATTTTGATTCACCAAGTAAAATCTGAGAACGGAGTTTACCAGTTGTTTAAAAAATAAAAAATAAAAAAAAAAAGTTTTGCAATGTCAGACATTTATTAGTTTAATATGTCCTAACATGCACAGGAAAACATATCTTGCCATAAAGTTCTGAAATCACCCGGTGATCGCAGGGTGAGTCTGCAGTAAAGGAAGGAAGAAAGCAGAGAGATTAGCCAACAACGGCTCAATGCAGCGCTGTCTGTGCCGACGACATTTTGGCAGCAAAACTGTCTGTAGCCTCCAGGCTTTACTACAGGAAATCTCTGCCATGTCAACAACACCACGTTTCCTCTGAGACACAGACAGGCACAGACAAACAAAACCAAGCCAAAGAGACAAACTACACCAACAGCTTAGAACTGAACCAGACACCTGAAAAATGAGTGATCTCCCCCTTCCTCTGGAGGACACGTGTGCACCCACCCACTTCCCATTACTACAAGGATCTAAGCTACTATAATTTATACCTTTGTTCCCAAATGGAGGACAGCACGCAGGAGCTGGCTAGCTGTGTGTGTAATTACGCCCAAGTGAGGGGATGCAGGGCCGTGTGTTTGGGGCTGGGATTTGAGGCCCGGAAGGAAGGAAGAGAGAAGAGAAGAGGGGGGTTAGCGGGGTGGGAGGCGGGTGAGGATCAAGAGAGCGAGAGAAGAAAGAAAGAAGCAGTGAAGCTCGAGAAAATCTGGTTATTTTACGCACGGCTGCTTTGTTAATGGACAGTGTGTGTGTGTATGTGTTCCAGGGAAGGGAGGTGGGCGGCGGGGGTGGGTCAGCAGGAAAGGGCTGTGTTTATCCAATCTGTTCCCTGCCTTTACCATGTGGTAGGAAAAACCACTGGCCGGCTCTCAGTCTGATCCCAGAGGACATCGAGGCTGAGAGACAGACACAAGAGAGGGAGAGAGCGAGAGCGAGGAGAAGTAGGCCACAGGGGGTGGCTAAGGAACCTGCGAGCTGGAGAGTGTGTGCTTCTGTGTGTCCATGTGCGAGAGAACCTGTTATGCACTTTCCAAACACTCACTGATCTCCTGAAATCACCTGTTTATTAGAAAAATTAACAACTCGACCCTCTTAAATGCAAGAGTAAGAACCCAAGTTGTTTGTTTTCATTAATAAGAACCATTTCAGAGAGGATCACGCGTTTGATTGACTCAACTATTGAAAGTAAATGGCAAGAAAAAACTATTTGTTACATTTCGTAACACATAATTCACATCAATTATGAAACAGAATAGTCACATGGAACGTGAATACGCCTCTGTAGTTGTCCCACCTTCGAACCAAAACTCAAGATCAGAGCTGTCAGATTAGGTGCAAATGTTTGCAAACTGGTTTGGGAGTGACATGTAGAACGTGACACATTTAAGCCTCCGACATTCAACAGTTGTTTCTGCTCTTCAAGAATGTCATGTCACATGTTGAGATTCACAGATCTATTGAAAGCCTCTACAGGGAAGTTTGGGGATATATTTGGGTCTGTTGGAGAATTTAAAAAGATCTAATCACTCCCAGTTTCTCAAAAAACTGAGCGGATCAGTGAAAACACCAGTCACTTGATAATTTGATGCAAACAAAATCTTATCAAGAGATCTGCAGGCATCACTCTCGAGAAAAGATGCAGCAAATTGGATGAGCGTGATGGGTGTCACAAAACGGCTTTTTTCCAAAACATAAAATTGCCATTTGTTGATAATATGTTGTCTGAGACTGTAAATGAAGTTACTGAAAGGGAGAGTCCGAAAACTAAGCTACGACAACACTAGAAGGCGTCATTGATCATTACATGATTAATTACAGTGGTTATGTTTCAAGAAGTAAGAGCTTCTGAAAAGGGTATAAATACATTTCAAAACTTGCTTTGTGAAGTTTGGAGCCTTTCCGTTGCTACACCAAAAATTTTTAAACTCAAAATCTCAGTGACTTCAGTAACACCAGCATTAAAATATAGGAATAATGTCCTCTTAGGGATTTCAAACAGTACTGGACCCAGTATTGAGTTCAGTGTCATGGAGGTCAACTGACAGAAGATGAGGAACAAAAACAAACTTCAGGCAATTCAGTGAACAAACTTTGTGCAGCAGTAAAAGCTTTGATGAGGGGAACAATTCATTCCAATCAACGAGTGAGACTTTCAGATTGACTGTTTGCTCCACTTATCTACTTAAGGGGTCAATATATGGTCAGTAACCAGGCTTATGCAAAAGACTTCTATACAGATGGGTTTCAATTCAGACAGCCCCATATAGTATTTAAGTTAATTGTAATTTCTCATCCTATAAAACAGAGACTCGACTTTACAGCTCAGACTAGAGTCATGTGATCAACACAGCTTTGGTTTATTTCTCAGCTTTAGACTTAAAACCTTCATAGTCTAGGTTTTATCACTATTTAAAGTCTGCGGCACTGCTGACTAACTCATGTGGATTTTCTTGTAAGTTTGCAGCTACACACACTATACGACATGAACCCAATAAACTTTGGGCACGACGTGAAGTTTGCCGTGTGCAGATTACACAATGAAAAGGCAAGCTGAATTGTAGCCTTCAATGTACGCGAGTCAACGTGATTATGCAAGAATAATACGTCATAATGCTCCGTCCACTCATGAAAAAGAAAGTAACAAAACATGAAGGTTGTCTTTGTGTTGGGAGAGAAATGCCCCCAAAGTTTTTGTTTACATCCCAAATACTTTCAGTACGTTTTGGCCACGGAGCATCTTATTTGGGTTTAGCGCCCGTGTCGCGCTGATCAGGTGGTTAGTTAGTTGACGTAGGTCGCAGCAGCAGAACAATCACCCAATATCTGACACGGTTAGAATTTTATCCCAGCTCATCTTTGGACATAAGATCATGGAAACGGTCGTCCTTGAACCAACGTAGGACCACCGACCTAGAGCCAAGACCAATGATATCGCCACGATTCTCTTTTGTCTCAGACAGTTGAAAATAGAGAGTGTAGCGGCATAACATGCAGTCACTGGTCATTCATATGGGAACGGGGCAGGGGGCAGTGCATCGCAAACACACTTCCACCTCAGTATTAAATTAGAGCAGAAGTAGATTTCTCTTCTCCAGCAGGTGATCCTGCAAGTCTAGAGCGGGACCGGAGCATGCAACTATTGTTTTAAATTTAAATTTCCCTCTGTTTAAGTCTGACACTGAAGCTAATTGGCATATATGAATCAAATCTTGTGTTTTCAGTGAGGATGTGCAACTTTATGCTTTTTGTGTCTTCAAAACCGAGTCTTCAGTCCTCCACCACTTCATCTCCGCCTTGTTTCGCACATCTACGTCCGTGTAGTCAGAAAAATATTAAGGCGCACGGAGCTTAGACGTCTGCGTGAACAGGGCCACACGGAGGGGCGTGGCCACTCGGACGCACGGAGCCATGTGGAGCTCGTGGACGCGTCAAGCATAATACAGCCTTTAGGGTAAGATCACAATGGCAGCCAATGCGGAAACCTCTGCTGGTCTTCGAACATGCTTTCCCGACTTCTGTTTCATTGTCACCTCTTCTCACAAAAAAACAAAACAAAATAAACAAACAAGCAGCATCACAAATGTGTGCATCACTCATAACTACAATATACCACTAAGACACATGCCACAATGCGCCAACGTTTAGTGTAAACTTAAATGAAAATTTGAGCTCAAACAAATGCAGGTGAGGGGAAATTATCTCCAGTGAAAATGACTTATCGCAGTCATAAGCTGCCAGAATTTCAGGTTCGGGGGAAAACCCTGTCAATCGGTAGAAAAGTTCAAAGGTGGTAGTCTTTTGAAAAATTACAGGATTTGTCACTAACTGGGAAGTCTGTTCAGCTTGAAAAAAAAAAAAAAAAAGCCAGTGGTTTTTGTGGGATTTGTCATCACGTTGCAGTGAAAGTAAAAGATGCTTTGGAAACATTTGCAAGCATCACATGCAGTACTTTTCTGATTCTCCATCTCGATTTTCAGTTCCATGACGATGATCAACTTGATATGAAGTTCCACTGAGGGGGTTTTTACAATTAATTTTGCAGAAAACTGAAAACACTTAAAAATCCTTTTATGCAAGAGCAAACAGGAGAGCTCACATACACAGACTATAGAGCAGGCTCTATAGCATGCTTCCCCCACCTCAACCCAATCAATCACTGCTATTGACATGCTCTTTTAGACCAATGGGACAAGCAGGTCTGGAGCTTGTCCCCAGAGATTGGCCAGTTTCCCTCCCTGCCCCGCCTGCTTTACTACTAACAGCCAATTAACTTCCAGAGCCCTTCCTATAAGGCTGTGGGGTAACTTCTCCCCTGGGATACTCGCACACCTTTTTCCAGAGTCAGTGTGCTCCACACAGGATCAAAAGTGCTTCCGTTGCGGGTTTGAAGCTACAAGTACAGTAGAGTGGGTTTGTCAGCAGGATGAATATTCAGCTACTGGTACTCTGGTTCACTGAAGTCAATTCCAGAAATTAAATAAAGGAAAAGCAATGCATATGATTATAGACAGATTATATGACAGGAAAATGTTTTGTCATTTGTTCCATTGCATCCAGAGGCCATTTTCTTCTCAAACCATTCTTATTTTTTGACCCACCTCCATTTTTCATACTGGATGTTGGTCCCACAAGCTTTGCAGCACTTAACCTTTCATCGGCCATGTGAATCACCCGAGAAAAATGGTGATGGAATACGCAAAGCAGTATGAAGACGCACTGATGCCACGGCAGTGCCATTATACATGACGTGCATTGGGTGCAAACTGATGAGACTTTCGCTGCGTTGACGCCGCTTTTCAGCATTGGGATTAATCAACAGCTGAAACACAAAACTGTCACTTATTTGAAGTGTAAAGTCCTTGGGTTTAAGCGTTGCTTATTTGTTCCTCTTGCAGCATGAAGATTGCAGGATGAAGAGGAAAAAAAACAGGATATGTGACACAATAGAAGAGGTCAGCACTAGATTACAAGGCGAGCACACATATGGGTCAGAGATATACTTGACATGCTGTCTCCTCTAGCACACGCAGAAAACACGTACAGCCCACACACAAATACTTGAGAGCTGTATTAATGCCAGCCTCTCTTCTAGGCACAGCACTTGGTCCAGAAGGCCCTCGCTGCAGGAGGAGGATAGGGGGATGGGGGAGGCAAGCTTGGAAGAGGAAGAGGAGGAGGGGGCAGAGGGAGAGACAGGTGAGAGGGAGGGATGAGGGAGAGCAAGAGAGACAGTGATGACACTCAGTTTTGAATGTCACCACGGTGCTAAAGACCCCCGCTAACCTTTTGGCTGGAAATGAGAGGGCTGGAGGGGAGGTAGGGAGGGAGGAAGAGAAGGGCTGGAAGCGACGGGCAGGGGAAGATGAATAGAGAAAAGAGATGGAAAGGGTGAGAATGGAGAGCAGAAAGAAGAGGAGGGAGGCTCATGCATGGGCAGAGAGTGAGTGGGTGGGTGGGTGGCTGAGGGGTGGAGGTGGAGCGATAGATGGCAAAGATGAAAGAGATGGAGGCAAACAACAGCAGCACTTCTCTTCTCTGCTAAAAGGGCTGCCATCCACGACACATGATGATAGCAGACAAAATGGCCACCCTAACAAACACCAGTACTCTGGCTCAGACACCTAACACCGGCCTTTCAACACCAAACTGTCCACTAAACCACTACACGCTGCTATCAGACCAGCTATGAGCACAACCGGCCGGATCTTGGTCTTCAAGCCTGTCGATATGGGTAATCCATCTTCAAAATACAGCGTTCTGCCCAACTGGGAGTGACTTGAGTGTTTGTCTGATGATTTTCAAGTTTAATTTCTGGCCAGTGAAGGGATACAGAAAAAAATAAGGCTTGGAGTGGTGGCATAACCTGCACACAGACTTCATAAATATATCATAAAAAAAAAAAATCCTGCAAGGTATGCAAATTGAAAAGCAGGTTAGATAAACCAGCTTCCTGGAACCACATTGAAGAGTCTCTCAAAAAAAAAAAAAACAAGCAGCTGTTGCTTGATAAATGAGCTCAAGCTGCTTGCTCCATGCCCTTTTCCTACTCATCTCAAAACCCGACTGACCAAAGAAGAGAACAAAAACATAATGCGTGTACATCTTTGTCAATTTCAATGAGGAAATCAACATCATGGATTTATCTTCTTGTAAAAAAAAAAAATATTCCTGTCGGGTTGAGCTACAGAGTTAAAGCTGCAATTAAAGCTTTTTTTTCTTCCAAAATGACGAGCTGTTGCTGCTCATTGCACCTCCACATGCTGCTCGGGCATGAAATAAATCCAAATGTGTTCTATAAGTGTAGTAGTGGCAAGATGACCTCAATTGTGGCTTCCTAAACAAAACAACAAATCACACGTTTTGAATTTTTGTCTACCAATATTCCAATGAAAACAGTTTCTGCAACATCCAATCATAAATCAAACCAAAATACTTTTGTCATACTTATGACAAAGCAATAACGGCACCTGGATAAGCCACACCACTCTATATTTACAGGTCTTTGCTTTGCAATACCTTGAGCAAGAAGTAAAACCACATTTCTTTCTATATTGCAAATAAATCTGAATTCCTAAGTCAAAACCCAAAACCTAAGTGGACTTAGAAAAGTGTGAGTGGGTGCTAATGCATGAAGTCTGCCACAGAAATTACTTTAGGAGGGTGGGTGCAATGCTGAAAGTGAATGTATTTCTCATGCAAACTTCCTCCTGAATCTCCAGAGAGCAAAAAGCTCAACTGCCAAATCTGATTTTGTCCAGATTTGGATGATTCAACCTGGTTTCTGTTCACTTCCTCAGATGGATTGTCATGCCTTTTGTCAGAGCCCAAGGCCACGGATAGGACAGAGTTCGATGTGCACCCACAGGTCCAAATGTTGAAGCTTCAATATTGTCCTACTGGTTCAGGTGACAATCTGCAGCGGGTGACCAGTGAGCAGACAGACGCAGAGCAACAACCGTCTTCAGTCGTAACAGAAACGTTAGAATTTACAAAGCATACAAACTACAACAGGCACAGGAGGAGCAGAAAGAGAAGGAAGGGCCAAGACAACAATGGCCATTTTCATTTTTGCGAGCAGAGTAGAACAATGGCACCGTTGTGAAGCACAAGTAGTAGTGTTCATCGCATGCCAATACAGGCCAACAGCTGATTTCTGACCTCTCAAACAGACCATCGACACCACCCTAAGCCTCCCTTCTCCCAACTCTCAAATAAGTTTATCGCTTTTAATCTGAGCCACCCCAGAGCTGCATGAAAACAGTGAGAGTTGGTGAAAAGGTCAATAGATGATGCCACACCGATAGTGAAATGTTCGCATCACCAACACTGACCACACTAATGATTCATAGGTCAAAACAACAGGGAGCAGCTCTTTGGGACAAACATGAGAAGAACCTGCACTAAACTAAGTGTTGGTTTAATTTCTCTAAACACTACGGTGACTGCAGTGAGTAAGTGAAAGGCAGAGTTGCATGGCTAAATCTTCATGGTCATTAGAATCGTTAAAGAAATAAGAATGGATCGAGTATACATGTGGAGAATGAGCATCAGCGCATGGATATTACTCTGGAAATTTAATTGCGTCACGCTGCGAAATTTCAATTAACTGGGGTATCTTAATGTTTTGTTGCATGGGACGCGAGTCACCGCTTTGCATGTGGTGTATCCCCATACCTAGTCTCAGTGTAAGGCCCCGGGGATTCCCCTGCATGTTGGGGAGGACACAAAAGTCACGTCTCATAGACCACGTGTTGCAAGGACGAAACATGAAGAGTAAAAGCAAAACAGCATCTTTAATAGGAGACATTTTAAGTCCCAGTGACTTTTTGAGGTGGTCAGTTTATGTGATTTCCAGACCTTCATATGTTAAGAGGACAAACAGGGAGCATAAAAAGCACAATTCCCACGCAAGCCAGCCAAAGCAAATACAAGCAACTCCGGCATCACAAACTTCCAGAAATAACAGAAAAAACAACAGGCTCCTTATTGTTACAAGTACAAAACTCAAATAGCAAAGCAAATAAGCATTTCTGAATGTGTTCCATACAACAAAAGTTAAGATTTGTTGCTGCACACAAGTGAAATAAGAAGAAATGCAACTTTATGTTTAGAGTTCCAGTTTGGTCCTGGACAGCTGCTGTTACAAACCAACTCACCAAGCCTTGTGGCTGAAAGGGGGGGGGGGGTAAACTTTTAACCACAAGAAAGGACGGAGAGACAAACAAGAGAGGGAGAGAGAGAGAGAGAGAGACCAAGTAGTGGTGAACATCTGTTGTGGGCCTGTGCATGTGTGTGTGGTCGGGGCCTCTTATCTCTCCCTCTGTGGCCCGCTGAACATAACTAGCTGCCATCTTGGCTCACAGACACAAGGTGGTGGTGGGGGTAGCAGCTCCTGGCTCTGTGGCAAAACAGGAGGAGGAAGAAGGAAAAACATTGCACACTGTCTGTGTTTGACGGAATAAAAAATAAAAAAAACACCGCGTGAGAATAAACTGCGATCATTGTGTGTTTAAAAAAAAAAAAAAAAGTGGACGATACTTTTGTTATTATCCGGGTTGTAGCGCAGCAGTCGGGAGTTGCGTGAGAACGACAGGGTGACCATTATGCAAGTTGACCGATTACAGAACACATAATGGAGAAAGAGGGCAGGATAGCGCAAGAAGCACACGGCAACAACCCCCCCACCCCCACCCCAGAGATGCGTGTCCATAGGAGAAATAAATAAAATAACGGGGGGGGGGGGGGGGCATGGAGGCATCGGCAGGTGTTTTGGTGCGGCTGCGTTTTTCGAGTAACAAGTGTAGCTGTAGTGGTTTTACCAAACTTCAGTCACCGGGTACATTATAACAGCTCCAACAAGCTCTCGTTACGAACTGCAGATGAAGAAGAGACAAAAACGCGGAAAAGAGTTTAAAAAAAACTAAACAACAACAAGGAAGCGACCCTGTATGAGAGTGTAGCGAGAGACGCGTAAAAGTTGATTTTCTTTGGGGGGGGGGGGGGGAGACGGACCGGGCTGGATGGTGGCTAGCTCCGGGGGCTAATAAGTGGTCCTGGTCCGCACACAATGAGGATGTTGGGGGGGAGGGGGGAATAGGGGGCTAGCAGGCTAGCTGAACTTCTGCGTCCTTTAGCGCTGGGCCAGCTTCCAGCGGCTAGCACGGCTAATTAGCCTATCAGCGGCGCTTCGCACGTCGTTCCGGACCGGAGAGCGACTCGCTCATCTCGGGCTTCTTCTGCTCAGAGTAAAACTGCCCCCCCCCCCCCCCCCCCTACACACACCTTCGCTCCTACTACTACAGCTCCCACAGCCACCACGCTGGGGGTTTTAAAGTATTTAAACGAGATAAAACGTGGAGGAGAAAAACAGCCAGGGTTGTATGGAATGCCCGCCTGGCCTCACAGCCCCCACCACCACCACCACCCTCCTCCTCCTCCTCCTCCTCCTCCTCCACATTGCTCCGTCCAATAAAACTACACACACTTCACACTGTCTCCTTTCTGGTGGAAAGGAGAGAAAAAAAACAACACAACTATTCACTTGTCGTGCACACTTTTGAATGAAAACCCCAAAACACAGCCCGCGCGGTGCGTTTTTTCGGAAGGCGATATGTGCCAAGTATTCTCCGCTGGGA
Source organism: Lipophrys pholis (assembly GCF_963383615.2). Taxonomy (NCBI): domain Eukaryota; kingdom Metazoa; phylum Chordata; class Actinopteri; order Blenniiformes; family Blenniidae; genus Lipophrys; species Lipophrys pholis. Next base: position 33,709,959 of record NC_137635.1, on the reverse strand, counting down.
ATCTCCCTCGTAGCTGCGCTCGCGAGCTCCGGGCGGCTAGTGACTCACCTCTACGCTCGAGCCACCTCGTGTCTCCCACAGGCTCCGACACAATTAGCTAACGCAGCTAACAGTGCACCCCCCCACTTTGAAACTGAATTAAGTCAACATTTCACTCCTGGAGGGGGGAAAAAAAAACCAGCCCAGCAAGTAGTCCGGGGAGCGGACAGACGGACACGGGGAGCCGTTCCGAGCCGCGCTGGGAATTCTTTTTTTTTTTCTTCCACTTTTCAACTCACTAGTGGGACTGTTTGTGTGTGTGTGTGTGTGTGTGTGTGTGTGTGAGAGCGATGCAGCGGGTGGCAAAGCTAAACTTGCTATTGTTAGCATGTCGGCATGGCAGCTCCATGGACCTTCAATGACTTTCTGCCAAATGGGAAGAATAGAGAGGGGAGGGAAAAAAAAACGAGCTGAAATGAGCCCAGAATGAGAGCTTTTCCAGCGAGTTATTCCCCGTGAATGGATTAAAAAAAAAAAAAAGCAGAAAAAAAAAAAAAAAACACAAAGTCGACTCGAAATCCACAACTCGCTCGGTGGATTCAAGAGTCCGCTCAAGAAAAAGTATGGAAAACTTACTATTCAGGAAGAAAATTGAGCCGTTTTAATTCAGAGCCGGTGCCTACCGTGAAACCACCACTTTGCCCCGCTTAAATGTGCTCGAAAAACAGAATAAATGGGGTAATTGAAAGAGGGTATTTGTTCGCTTACCCAGCAAGCTCGCTCACTCCGGGGTTTTTCTCTCTCTATCACATCAACTCCTCGTTAGTGCGCTTTAGTATCTCCGCTCGAGAGGAAAGAGGAGAAGAAGAAGAAAAAAAAATCCACCGTGGTCCTTTTTCAGTTTGAAATATAAATAAAGAGGAAAAAAAAGTTCAAGTTTTTATGTTTTTCATGAGATTATTCTCCGGCGCGTCTCGCATCCGCGACCTCGCCGACTAGTGTGCGTTGCTCTTCTCTCCTTTGTGTTAATTTCACTCAAATCGAGTTTAATCCGATCGATCCCTCGGCTGGTCGCGCTCCCGAGTCCTCCCCTCCAGACACTCGCTCACCTTCCTCGGCCAGGGGGGGCGCGCTCCCGAGGACCTCTCATATAGATAAACAGGCGGCGTGCGCGGTCACTGACCTCGCCGTGCCCGTGCGACGCTCGCTGTGAGTTCTTCTCATCTGAGGATGGAAGAAAAATATCTCCGAGTACACAAGGGCGTACAATTAGGCGAAGGGTTTCGGTTCAAAACGGCAAGAATCACATTTTGAAAAGTGATTATTTTTCAAAACAGGATGTCAGAAACCTTTTGAGGCTCGTTTTCTTCTCCAATAACTTTCCAGAGGGGGAAAAAAAACGGTTTAGTGAGAGCATCCTTACGTTTTTCATCTTTAAATTGTCATTTGAATCCATCTTAACATGAATGGATGCGAAATATTCGTATTTTTTTGTGTAGTATCTTAAATTGTTTCACAATTCTGGTAAAGAATCCAGTTTGATATGACATAGACGTCAACACATGTATAATAAAGAGTTTAATGTTCAAAATTTGAAGACAGTAAAGACCTTTATAACCTTCCACTTGCTTGAAGCTGGATGTTTTTAATATTTGGTTCTTGTTATTTAGCTTTCAATGAAATCTTTTGACGATTAAGGGTTTATCTAATCTAATGAAGGCTGAGGAAAGTAAAGATTCTACTATTATATTATTTTAGGGAATGCTTAGGATCTATAATAAACTGTTGATGGGCTAAATCAATAACTATGCAGCAGCAGTACAGATATTGGAGCTTAATATTTGGAGTAGTGGCAGTTTGGCAGTGGTAGCCTGGAGGTTAGAGAAGTGGACTTTGGATTGCAGGTTCGATTCTCACAGCTGACGGGTCACATCTGACCGCTGTGGGTCCGTGACCCCCCCATCCGCTCCTAGAAGAACCCCAATGCGGCTGCACCGCCAGTTTGTTTGTTTTTTTGACTGGCATGGATTCCAGTTTTGGCCTTAATACTTTCTAGACCACTTATTGAAATATTAGGAAAGAAAGGTTTGTAACTATATACACATATTTACACTTTGAAGCTTGAAAGTCTGAGACAATTCCTACTGAATTTCTGGAAAAGTTTCTACATGTCCTTCCCAGGGCAAATACACCGCCATACACCACAAGTAATTTATAGTGACCACTTCACCTCAAACTCATGAGTTTGAGGTGAAACTGAAATACACAGAGAAAACCCCACACGCTGATGCACACATGAACAGGGAGATCATGCAAACTCCACACAGGAAGGCCCCCCCGAACGGCCTCTGGCCATGGATTCTCTGGACGGTGGTCAAAAGGAATAACCTCTCGACCAAACACGACGTGCCTCTTCTGAAACTGAGAAATAAATGGAATATATAGTATTAAAAAAAATGGACCCACACATTTTGACTTTAATACCACCAACGTCATTCAAAAGCAAAGACAGTGACGTGTTTGACACACAATGTTGGACGATGATTACCGATCTCGGTAACAATAGTCCAAAGCGGTTTGTATGTTTCAGGACAAGTGACCAAGAACGTCTGTCTGAGCTGCGCCCAGAGGAAAGACTTTAACTCTGAGCACGGAGGAACATTTTGGGCTCCTTTGGGACGAACTCTTGAAGAAAGTCTGACATCTCCGTCATTATGTCAGTGAGGGATGTTTTTAAGCATCTCGCCCTCGGTTGGCGTCAACTTTGTGACATAAATTTGAATAAAATTGTGGATTTACATGTCCGGTGCCAGACGTCTTTCTTTCTCTCCTTTTTTTTTCTCGAGTTGCGTTTTTACTAAAACAATGTTGAAAAACCTTTAAACTGAGTCCTCGGTAGATTGGAAACCGGAACTTTCTTCGTTCTATCTTCCAAATATTTACAGTGAAATATTTGATTAAATTACACTCCCATTGGACAAACTGCACAAGATCATGAAGACCAGCAGGAATAATCCCAGACCTTACATTTTCTTTTTCTTTTTTTTCCTGTTTTGGCACAGCGCTGCAGCAGACTTCCATGAGAAGGACGTGAACTAACGTCGCAGACCGAAGGGCAGCGGACTCAGTATAACACCTCGTGTGAATTATATAATTACTTTTATTTTTTTTAAATCACTTGGACTGACCTGAAATGATGAAATGATGATGCATGTTGCCGGAGCATAAGGGACCAACAGCATGTGACAACACCACTGATGATTTGCTTATCGCGACAATCTGGCCTTCAGGAGGACGGCCTGCACACGCACACACACACACACGCACACACACACACACACACACACACACACACACACACACACACACACACACACACACACACACACACACACACACACACACACACACACACACACACACACACACACACACACACACACACACACACACACACACACACTCACGCACACACAGTTTTTATCCTAACTCCAATTCGTTGTTGACTTTTTGACTTCCTTCTTTAATGCAAAAAAAATAAAACCTTTTCACATCAGCTTCCTAGATATAAAATCTGCACACAATTTTTATGTTTTGTTTCCTGGTGTGCAGAGTTAAGACACACAGAGTGTTTGCACTGGAAAAAGACACTCGGCCTCATGTCGTCACTATAAATCCTACATATTTTGCTTTCTGCTGGCTGATCTCCAGAGATACTTGAACACAGTGTGTTTTTCCTTCCTTTCGCACAGCCCTCGGTTTCAGCTCATTTCAGGAGGTGTTGAAAATCAACATGCAGGGACTTGAAGGTTGCTGGAGTTAGGTAACCGATCGCCGAGAACGTGGCGTCTGCTTTTATTTCACTTCAGCGTTACGTTATCGTGGTGCCACCGTCAACCTGAAAGTGAAAAGACCGGACAGTTTTCCTTCTTGATTCGCTTTGGTCTGCTCACGTCCTGATTGGTTTATTAGCTGTCGAGTAGTTTGCCTTTGTTGGGTTTTCTTTTTGGAATTTTAACAAAAAAATAAACAACTATATTTTTGCCAGACATCTTGTTGGGATAACTTTCCAGATCCCCTCGCTTGTTTGTTTGTACCAAATGATTCTGACCTCACATGGACGACCTCCTTGCAGAAATAAAAGATTTCCAGGAAACGATCTGACAGTAAAACCGGCTGATCATAATTCTCCGGAGCAACTCATCAAGCATCTGTCCTGTACTGCTGACTGTGGTCTGATTTACTCGGCTACTTCCTTTTTTAGTGTTTGTATGCAGCAGTGCATTCATCTGATTCAACCAATGAGAAGTCAATAACCTGTACAGTATAGTACCTGTATAGTCATTTCAGTGATTCTAGCTATAATACTCATGTACATGATATGATACCCTAAAAAAAAATCACGTTCCGTATAATAAATAAGGATTTTAAATAGAATTTCTATGACTAAATCTCGGTGAAATATAAAGTATGATTGCAACCAGCTAAAAAGGGAGAAATAAGTAATACAACAGGTTATAAATAATGAGCTCTTTCAATCAGAAGCTTTTTAATGCAACTTTTTCTTTATATTTTGGAAAACCTAAGAGAACCGGTGAGTAATAGCTACAAAGCTCATTCCTTTAATGTCCACATAAATAAAAAAGCAAAGAAAAACCCAAATTCTTCATAAAAAAAAAGAAGACACAAACTAAAATGGATTTTAATTAAAAGTAAAACAAAAATAGAACATTTGAAGCTCAAATGGGCTAGATTGTAGTTTTAATAAAGTTTGTTTTTTTAAATAGAAACGCTAGTTCTGACGCTCTAATAGTTCACACATTGAATTTGTTATGCCCACATCTCTGATATTTAGTTTAATCTTGTAATACTGGTAAAAACAAACAAACAGTTCAGCTAAACCACCATCATCATCATCATCATCATCATCATTAGTCTAAAGTGAACCATTTAAAGATAAATGTCGTACTCTAATACAACCACTCAAGTGGTTATTCTTCAGCAGTGCACTGCCGTTAAACAGGCTGACTAGACAAGCCTAATCGAATTCCAAATGTATTGTATGAGTTCTTTTTCATCAGTGTGAGAAATGCAGCCAGCTGCGCAGTATTTTGTTGGAAGATAACACATTTGACGCTTAATGCTTTTTTTTAATTTTTTTTTCTCGAACAAGCCTAATTCATAAACACAATAAAAAACGTTCATACACATCTCCAGTAGATTTAGAAAATCTGTAAAAAGTATTAGCGTCTACATAATTTAGGAGTATCTTCCCTCTTCAATTCAAATCAAACGTTCAAAACAGTTTCTTGTCTGATCCTCGCTCATCTCATTCATGAATTCCAGCTAAAACTGAAAAAAAAGATATAAAGAACTTTAACCTGCTAATTGTGCAATTGTTAAATACATATTGGAAATTAAGGGGTCATTTAACTTCAATGGCAAAAAAAGCCCCGTTATCAGTGAGCTTTAACAGGGGGAAATGTTTAGTGTGGCTAATCTGTGCTAATGGGGACTCGCTTTCTGGAAATAAATGTTACTGTTGACTTTCAGCTGGTGGCCTTTTCCAGCGATGCGAGCAAATGAAACTCCCATTTCCATTTCATTTGTGGAGGTCATTTCCACGGCGGACATTTTGACACGGCGCAGCAGGAAAAGCACTGGCGTAATTAGTAACATTAATAAGTGCTGACCTCCATTTAGTTTTGTGTGCCGGCTCGCTGTCACCGCTTGAAAGTTACACTTAAGTGGCCCGCAGACGCCGCCAACGCTATTAATTGCACCCGTGTCTTTCCTGCCTTGGCAGGTGAAAAAGGGTTCGTGGCCGTGTTCAGTTGAAGCGGGGCCGAGGCGGCCATGACAGTGCGACAGCGAGCCGTCGGGCACCATGACAGGACGCCGAAGCTGAAGCGGTCAAGTCAATGAGCGATTCCTTCGCAATGTGGGCAAAGAGGGTCCAAGCAGGCCTGCAGGATGACGAGTCATCAAATGGGCGTTGCGCTGTTTCAGATTGCAGAAAGCGATCGCGACCTGACGGCACGCAAAATCACATCCAATCCATCAGATCAGGCCGCATTCGTGTAAATGCAAGGGGCGTACAGAACTTTCTGCGTTCTGACAAAGCAATGTGATTTTTCAAACGTCAGTCTGGAACGAAAGAAACGCTGAGGCAGGAAAATGACAGGTTTCATAGACGCACACGAACGTCTTCAGAATGTAAGTCTTCACACTGGAAGTGAGGGAAACAGTTTGAGTTGATGTTATTTATATCGTGGCTCCTGAAGTAAAATATGTGCTCTAAATGCCAATATAACGATGACTTTTATTGGTAAGGTAATTGTGATGGCTGATGACCAGTCCCCTGCAGCTCCCGTCCGTCTTCTGTACTGCTTTGTCCAAGTCGGAGTAGCTGGAGGGGATCCCCACTAACACTGGGCGGAGGCAAGGGGACGGTCTGGACCGTCCATCACAGAGCAAACAGACAACCACACACATTCTCAATCATTATTAGAGTCACCAGTCATCCCCTAAATGCATGGTTGTTTTTTTTATTTGGACTATTGGAGGAAACCAGGGAACCAACACAGGGAGAACAGAAAGGCCCACTAACCATTAAATGCTCAGCTTTTTGTTGGCGAGTCGAACAAACCAGAGGAGAAGTTTTTCCCCGTCTTGTCAGTCGTTGTGCTCATGTGTGCTGACAGGAAACACACTATGTTATCAAGGTGAATGATGATCCAGTGATGACTAATCCAAATACCTACATTTCTACAGTAACACTTCTGTAAACAGATACCGTACTGTAGTGCCGCAAAAATCACACACAAAACTGGTTCATACTGCATCTTTGGAAGACAGAATTTGAAGAAGGGAATTGTGACTGTTTTTTGCTCTGACATATTTAAGAAGTGATACTCCTTAGATTTTAACCATCCTGATAATAGTTTTTGGTCAGAGCCAAACTGAAGAGCAAAACATCAGGACATTTATGATTAATGGTTAGTTTTGCTGTTCATAAATGTGATTTATTAGAAAATCTGTTTATTCCCCCTTAATATGGTTCTACACTTGTCGAAATCTTTCCTTTGCTGTCGACTCCTGTTTGGCGTTATTCTCAAAACCAAAACCTCTGCTGCTCATCCCACAAATGCATGTTCCATACACGAGAGGCACCATGCAATATTGCAATAAACTATATTAGAACACATTCAAGTTTATAAATGGCGGCCTGGCGGCACTACTGCCCAAAAGTGAGAATACTCTGTTTGCTTCCAAGCTCTTCTGCGAGGAGTTTGCATGTTCTGCCACCGTTCTTCATCCGTCTGCCCTGTGATGGACTGGGGACCTGTTCAGTGCGGTAAATGCGTTTCGTCGAGATTTAAAAGCTTTTCAGACATTCACAGATCTCGGTCAATGCATCGTACCGTCTTCAGATGTACTCACTGCGCTTTGAATGAGCTCTCGTGGGTTCGAGATCTCTTCACTTTTAGGTGTTGGCTGGTACGGATACAGAATAGAAACAGTGTTTTACATGTAAGCGTCAGACTGGATCATGTTTGGAAACATTGTCTTCATCTTGAGTATGCAGGTCTGACTCCAAGTCGCAATGACCTGCAGCTGGGTGGACACCTCTTCAGGTAGCAGAATGCGAGTTCCGGATCAGCGGCTGCCCTCCCAGAAGCAGTAGCAGTAGCAGTGATCCCGTTGCAGGGTCACCGCTGTGGATTCCTGTGCAGGACCCTTAACCTCCCATTATATCAGGAACAAAACGTGTGCACCTGGAGCGGAATGGCTGAGACACACAATCCGCGTCTTGATGCAAAATTGACACGTACATGCAAGTGAGTTGGACCGGTCTCTCTGCCCCCGAGACAACTCAACACGGCCGCTTCAAAGACGTTTTAGAATCCTGCAGGAGCTGCCGTGTTGGGCTCACGCACATCCACTGGACACGCAGACCTTCCCTGACTACATATTAGTTAAAAATAATGTTTAATTCATTAAGTCGTCTCCCAGCCTAGGCGACCCACATCAGGTAACGCAATCTTCATGGCGTCTGAAGGTCGAACAGCAGCGATCCAAGAGAGCACGAGTTGGTCTTTGCTCATTTTAATAGCTGAAGCACAACCAGTACATCATGTGGACGCGTTGTGACTCACTCCTTCATACGCTGCGACGTCTCCGGCGTGGGGAGGAAACAAAAACAGAACTTCAGCCTTTTTCTTTTCAAATACTGTATTCCCCCCCCCATCTCCACACAACCATCAAAATGACATGTTTAGAGTTTAGAATGTTTTATTATAGTTTATTGTGATAGCATTTTCATTTTTTCTTTTTTTTAGGTTTTATTTTTTCCAAAGAACAAACACAGCAAATAACGTTGAGGGGGGAAAGAGGAGGAGGAGGAGGAGGAGGAAGAGGAGAGGCAGGAAGAGGAGGGAAGAGCGAGAGAGGAGGGCCACATTGATAAGATAGATAGATCAATCCATAGATAGGTAGGTAGGTAGATAGATAGATGCATCAGGTTTGGCGTGATCCTGCCCCCTGTAGCCCCTCTGGGTCCATACACACACACACGCACACACACGCGCACACACACGCGCACACACACGCGCACTACATGTTTTACAAAGAATAACCATCATCAGAATAAGATTAATAACTGTCGGAATATATCTAGGAGTTTAAAAAAAAAAAAAGAAAGAAAAGAAATAAAATAAGAGGAACACTGCCGAGGGAAACAGATTCACTCACGCTGCTGTGAAACCCAAAACAGTTACAGTTAGCCTGGAGAGATAAACACAGCTAGGGTTAGATAGACAGGAATATATGTACGCATACATACACTGTATGCTGGGAGGGGGAGGGGGAGGGGGAGGGGGGTGGGGGTGGGTTGTGTGTGCGCGCGCAAGAAGAGGATGGATAGAAAATAACACGGGTTCAGATTCAATTCAAATGCCCGAATTGAGACACAAAATTCAAACTAGGCCTTGTTTTTCTTCTTTTTTTAACCCCCTCAAAGACTTTAAACTCCAAGTGTGCAGCTATGCATGGGTAATGCACGCTCGACTATCTAGTTAGTGGTAAAACGCCTTCCTGCAGGTAAAAGGTCATTCATTTTAGCAGCTGTCCAAATCTCCCAGGGAGGTGGAGTTAAGGCAGACAGCTGGTCTCCGGTCACATTAAAAGGGGGGGGGGGGGGGGGGGGGGGGGGGAGGGGCTTCACGGTGACGTTTCTCCCCATTTCTTTTTCTTTGACAAAACACAGGTAAACACAATATTTTGGCATTAAGAGTCATTACAGAGCCATTGTTACCACACAGTCTGAGAAGGAGAAGGGGGGGGGGGGGGGTGAACGATGAGTAACAGAAGCAGTAAAATATAATCATAACAGTAAAATGGTGGCTGTTACATTGGGGGCGGATCTCAAAGCAAAAAAAAAAAGACATTGCAGCAGTGGATGGACCAAGCTCTAAACAGTATACATTATATATCTGCCAGCTAATTCATGACGGGAATCTTAACTTGCTTAGAAGGGAGGCGCTCTGACATTTTCAGTTGGAGTCGGTTCTCCACCAGGGACTTTCAATGCCTCTCTGTACGGTCCTGTTAACAGCCTGTTATCATTCATACTTGTCATTTAAAAGAAAGGGCACCAGCGACCCTAATGTAGCAGGGCAGAGCCGTACCTCTGGGCTTAAAGTGTTTAAAATGCTAAAAAGCCGTTCGAGGGTTCAAACTGAGCTTTTCTTTTTGTTTTTCTAAATAAAGCCCCCGGTGTAGAAGTTACTTCCCACGACCAACGTGTCAAGCTTCACCCTAAACAGCCAAGAAAGCTACAGTAACCTAAAGAGCCATATATACAGAAATAAGCTTGATAAATACAGTTTAACGAAAAAAAAAAAGAAGAAAACAAAAAAAGAAGTCAATTTCCAATCTATTTTTCTTTTTACTTCATAATGGCGCCCACTGCTCTCAACATCCCTTCACGTTTCCGCTTTCCTGCTTTCCTTTTCTGTGGTTTTTCACACTCAACAGTTTGGTCTTTTATTCTCTCCCCAGGCGAATTAAAGACACTCTTGAAGCCACAACCATTTTTGTAGTGTTCATTAAATACAGATCGTCTGCAAGAAAAAAAAAGGGCACAAAGACTAAAAGGAATCAAAACGGCAGGATGAAGAAAAAAACCAAACCAAAACAAAAAAACGGGGGGGGGAAGAAAGAACCATAAAATGACATGATTTGCACTTTTTGTTTATGAACAGATAATACAGAATGACTCGAGGGCCTCGCACACTTGCATCGTCCCTATACACACAGGCACAGCATGAAAACTGACTCAGCAAGTAGAAACACGTCCCCGCTATCGACATTGCCGTAAAAAACATGCACAGATGTGTGTATAGACACAACATGGCGCCGGGTTTATTCCATACTGTCAGCTGTTAAGAGCACTAAACTCCTAACCCCCCCCGGTCCCGTCTCTATCCAGACAAAGTCAACTCACCATGGCCAAAAATGGCTGTGTGTGATTCTGAGGTGCTGAAACATCCCACAACATCCACATGGAGACAGAAGGAGATGTTTTTGGGGGGTTTTGTTTTTGTTTTTTGTTTTTTACAAAAAAGAAAAGCTTAAAATCTGTTCATCCAACAACAACAAAAAAAGAAACGAACAAATAAAGTACAAATTGTCCGGGTTACGTTGATAAATATGCAAGTGAAGTTGACTCTGTCCCTAAGACTGTAGGAAGTCAGAATGACCTTTGGGGGGGGGGGGGGGGGGGGGGGGCAGCTCCGAGACCCTCGAGGATGGTCAAGAGAGTCAGGAGAGATGAAACAGAGAGTGGGATAAGAACACAGGGATTAATGGATGAAGGGAAGGAGTGGGAGACGGAGAGAGACAGAGGTTAAACTGTTAGTGAGCCTGGACAGTTCTGTAGAAACGCAAAGGAGGGTCGGAGAGGAGGAGGAGGAGCAGGAGGAAGAGGAAGAGGAGGAGTTGTGTTCTGGGGCTTCAGCAGCAGCCCCCTCCAGCCTGGTGGCTTCCCTGGCTACTGGAGAGTGTGGAGTTGGTGGTAGGATGCTGGGGTCCAATCTTAATACCATTAGCCTGCAGGAGGACAGAAACAAAGAGAGACAGTGATGAATGTGAACCACTCCGATCAGGTGTGGCGGTAAACCAGGTTTGATTGTGGGACAGCTCAGCTTTGTGTAGAGTTATCATGTTCTCTTTGTGTACTTTGGCTTATTTCCATTATCCAAAGACTTACTTGTTAGGTTGAGCGACGAATCTAATCTGGCTAAATCAATGTGTGTGTCTTTTTGTGTTGGAAAGTTTCCATAAAAAACCTTTTCACATAAATGCCGAGGCCCTAACTCAGAGAGTCCAGAGACTATCGAGGAGAAGGAACGGAACAGCTGGTGAGCACGAAAGTAAATAAGGTAGCGTGTGTTTATATGAGCTCTGTAAGCAAATCTTAGTATAAAGCTATAGTCTACTTTGAGAGTCGTTGGACAATACTTCACAGACATTTGACCCATTCATGGAACCTCCATCATAACCAGACTGGAAATGATGGTCTCAATACATTTTATTCCACAGTCGGAATGGTCAGCAGCGAGCATTCACTGTGGGTCACACAAGCTGAACTTTACACGTGAAACAGCCTAAACTGAATGAACCACAAGTCGAGGCAGCAGTATCACCATGCTGCTTCTTATACTTTAGCATTAATGCAGGCTGCAGGATATCTTGTGGTCAAAGTGCTGAAACAAGCCGTCCATTTTCAGTTTCCTCGTACTGCACATTACTTTCCCGTGTTATTGGAGATAATCTCAATGAAAGTAGAACCAAGAGCGTATTAACCATGACAGTGATGAAATTTAATTATCGCTCGGGCCAAAAAAATGTCTAATTATGAACTCGAACTCAATAAAAGAGGCTCAAGAGTGACTGTGTGTGTTATTGCTTTCATGGTGAGATTAACACTGCACACTGCCTGCAGGGGTTCCTATTAGATCACATCACAGACGAAGCAACAGGTGCTGCTGCGCTGCACAAAGGCAAAGGAAACAGCAGCAGCACTCAAGGACACCGGGAGGAAAGAAAAAAAACAAAACAAAACCGAATGGCACATATAAAAGAGAGAATGAGAGGGAGAGGGAGGCAGGTGGGTGGGTGGGTGGGTGGTGGGGAGACACTTTCATCTCTCTGACTCCCTCGCTCTGTGCTGTAGTGCTCACTTTCCCTCTCTGTGTTTCATCATCTCTCTCTCCGTGGCCGGCGCACACTTCTAGCCTCGCTTGCTCTCTCCTTCTGTATATATTTATCTCGCTCCCTCTCAGAGTAACTCCCCCTCCTACACTCAGTAGCAGTAGTGCCTCTGGGAAACACTGTATGCCTTTAAATCACATTTATTGAGCAAAGGCCATGTGTGTGTGAGAGCCTGTGTGTGTGTGTGTGCGAGCGAGTGTTTTCTCATAGTGGCTGCCAACATTTCTGGTGGGGCTTCCCTCGCTCATTCTCGCAGCCAGTCAGCTGATGTGGTTTGGCCGGCCAGCCTGCCTTCGCTCCGTCTTACTGTTACTAATAACAAAAACACTGGCTGCCTGGCTCTCTCCAGTCCTGTCTGCCCAGCGCCTGAGCTCCTTGGCTATGCCGCGAAACAGATGTGGAGCAGACCGGCGGACTCCGTTTAGAAGCTGCACGGCCTACCGGCGCGCACACACACACAGAAGTGTTCTCACACGTTCGCCGGCGCTCACAGGACTGGATGGTGGGGACTGTGTGCGTGTCTGAGAGGACCGTAACGTGATTTACGTCATGTGACTGCACGGGCAGGGAAGCATATTTTGCGCTCAACAGGCTGAGAAGACAACCATCTGGATGATGGGACAGCAGACAGCAGGCCTTCACGCTGCAGGTTTTCCACCTTTCATCAAATAGAACATGATTATGTGTTGGAATGAAGAAACGTTAGATGAATGTATGGCGCAAAAGCACGTCGGGAAACGGGAATCACGTCACAACAGCAATGGCGGACCTAAGATGTGGTGACAGGCAACCCCATAAAAGTCCCAAACATTTTAAAATATGTGCCATCTGGAAACCATTTACCACGATTCAGCTCCAGTATCTGACACTGAAGCTTGCTTGTGATATGAAACATATCCGAGAATCTCTCTTGTTTTGGGAAGAGGTGAAGAACGATTATCATCACTGTGGGAACACTCTCCGTTCAAATCCAGTTGGTTTGCTGTTCCTCTTATGTGCACGTGACTTTTCTCCCTCATAACAAAAACACACTGACGGTTAATCATTGACTCTAGAGTTGCCCGTAAGTGTGAATATGAATGTTTATGGTCATCCGTCTCTCTGGCTATCCGTCCATAGTCAGCTGGGATCAACTCCAGCCCCTTAAGTTGTATAAAGTAGATTTTGTGGAACGTATCAAGGTCGAAGCTGTGCATAGAAGACAGTTTAACTTGTTAACCAGCTAATCAAGTTCAGATAACTTTCCAACAAATGTGGATAACATCAGTGTGGGCGTACACACATACAGAAACAACAACCTCTGAGGTGTGTCACACTTGTCAGGTTTGGCGCAGTTGAACAACTGAAGAAATATGAAACAAGGTCAGTTCTCAGCCCGGTCTTAGTCTCATTTGACCGAACACGGGATGTGACGGGCATGTGAACGCCTTTTATTACAGCAGAACTTTGTTAGTCTGTGCAGCTGGAGAATTCGTGCCAATGTTATGACGCCTTCTAACTTTGTATAAGCAACCGAGAGCCTTCAGCTTATGACCAATAATTACAAGAATCCCACATTGTAGCGCATCCATTGTGTAACACACAACTTAAAGTGTGTGGAATGCTGCATGATTGCATCTCCAACTAAATCCTCAGTTTTTTCCCCTCCTGACCAGACATGTGCATCACGACTGTTAACACAACCTGAACCTCCTTCCATTGATCAACATGACATCTTTGCTATAGTAGTTTCTGCGTGGACTGTACGCAGCGCCTCATGACAGATCTGCAGCTTAGTGGGAGCAAACAAACTAATGAATCAAACTAACCGCTTCCTCCCTACAAGAAAGCAACTGACATGACCGGAGTGTCAGTCTGAATGAATGAAGTGAAGCACGATGGAAACCCGGGCTAAATATCAGGGTGATGTCGGCCCGTGTTCAATGAAACTGACAGGATGAATCAACCTTAGTGCAGAGATGTTTTCCTAGCTGAACGAGCACATCCTCAAAGTCAAATGTGAACAAAAGTGAACTCTGTCGGAGGTTCGACTGAATAGGGACTGTGTCGAGTCAGACGTGTGCACACGGGGCGACGCACTCGGAACACTTCCCGCAGAAGCTGGAGGATGGCAAAATAATTGAACAGGTGGGGCTTTGTAGACGCCCATAGATACATTAAGCAATAATCTAATGTGAACTGTGTTTTTGGATTACATAAAGGTGGCGAGTTAAAAAGCCCGACTGACTCTCGACTGTGCCGACCGGCCGTGGAGTCTTGACCGTCTGGTTGGCCGTTTCGCCAAGACGACAACAATCTGGCTGGCTGGTTCACAAACTTACTGGCTGGATAGGCAGCTTACGGGCTGACTGGCTGGCTGAGTGTTTGTTTTCTTACTGAATGACTGAGACCCTGTGGGATGTGAGGAATTTATGAGCTGGCAAGATGCCGAGAGAGTGAGACAGATAAAGAGAGAGAGGGAGAGAGAGAGAGCAGGAGTGGAAAATAGAGCAGCGGAGAGGAGGAACGCAGGGAGTTTTGCTTGGCTGGAGTCAAAGGAAGAAGAGAGGAGGACTTTTTTCCCCTCTTTTTGAGGCTAGAGGGAGCGTGGCAAACCACACACACTGCTGGAAAACCACACTGAGGAAAAAATAAGGGAGGGAAAGAGAAGAACAAAGACCAGAGGAGAGGAAGAAAGCAAAAAAAAAACAACCAAGCAGAATATAGAGATTTGGGGGAGGAGGGAAAAAAAACAAAAAACACCAAAAAACCCAGATGAGCAGCGGATCTCACCTCGTTGTTGATATCAAACACTCCCTCCTGAATCTTCTCATAGATCTCCTTGGCTGTGTTGATGAAAGCCTGAGACGGAGACAGGAAGCGAGACAGACAGAGAGAGGGGAGGAGATTTAATTTATATTTGTATGTTCACTCCCATAAATGAGGCTGCTCTTGTCAAAAACAGAAGACGAAGAAAAAGAAGACGACGTTTTTTACCAAAACAGCTTCACATCATTGGGAATGCAAAACGGATTCAATGTAAACTTCAGAAGCACAACCAGCCCTTCACATGCAGACATTTGACTTTCCGCGTCTCGCTCAGGCTTCCAAGATTCCTGTCAAGACTCGAAAAAGCTCTCAAAATCGTAACAAACTTGCCATCACACAGTGAACTGCCGCGCCGGCTTTTATGCTTCCGTGTGGCGACGACGGAACGCGTGCATTCATTTGCTCAATATTTTGCAACGCTAAAAATCCCAATCTCACTCATTCCACATTTAAAGGGGCTGGCTGCACAGGAACTATGCATCCACGTATCATGTTGGCAGAAAAAACACACCCTGGAGACAAAACAACCAAACATGGACGCCATGAGACAAAGCGTGTGAATCTGGAGTCTGCTTGGTACAAAAGTCAAGGCCTTCGTACTACACCATGCTCTACTTAACACAAGACCACAGAATTGGACACAAATAAAGGCAAAGGGTTTTGTTTTGTTTTTAATTTGACGCCATACATTTTCTTTCCCGTGTGCTTTAAAATGGATGCTTAAAAACATACATAAGATGGATGAAAATGTTTGGTGGTTTCATGAAGTTGGGTTTTGATGGTGAGAAGAATCCAGAATGAAGTCACGGACACACAGCAAATACACACAAACTACACACGCAGAGTGGGAAACTGTGGGAAGTCTCACTGTGATGCAAGAGGGCGAACCACTACACCAATGTGTGGCTCTTGACAGTTCACAGAAGAAATAAAAAAAAGCTTTTAAACATTACACTTATGAGATATTTCAATAATGAAAATAATGACAGAAGGCAGCATCACAATGTGCTTGGGGTTTCTGCATTCAATCCCAAGTTAGCAACAAATGAGCTCACCGCGTTATTGTTGTTCACAGCTTATTCGCATTTGAATTATTTATCTAAAAACAAAGCGTGGGGGTCCTTAAGTATTTGGAGGATCCTCTGAAAGCTGTTCTGTTGAGATTCAAGATTACTTTAAGAAGGTATAATTCCTGAGAGGATACCCTCAGAGCTCCTTCCAAGGCTCGCAGAAGCGGAGGAGATACGACTGAAGACGCTATAAGAAGAGGCAGTTGCTCTTTTGAGCTGATTAGCTAGAAGATCAGAGCCTAACACACACACACACACACACACACACACACACACACACACACACACACACACACACACACACACACACACACACACACACACACACACACACACACACACACACACACACACACACACACACACACACACACACACACACACACACACACACACACACACACACACACACACACACACACACACACACACACACACACACACACACACACACACACACACACAGCTTTTAGACAGCAGAGCAGTGATCAAAGACGATTGAATAAAATGCGACTGGAGCTCCCTGAGCGGCTGGTCTATGACTATGCTATCCATGCATTTGTCTCCAGGAAAGCTCTCTTAGTGCGTGCGTGTGTGTGTGTGTTTGTGTGTGTGTGTGTGTGTGTGTGTGTGTGTGTGTGTGTGTGTGTGTGTGTGTGTGTGTGTGTGGGTGTGTGTGTGCGTGTGCGTGTCTCCAAGGTCTAAACTAAAGAGCACCCAGTAAAACTAAAGATCTCAAATCAGCACTGATCACAGACACTTCTGTCCATAAAGGAACAAAGTAACAGCACAGACTCATTTCACTCAGAGTGCAAAAAAACAAAAAACAAAAAGAAAAACCTCTGTCAGCCTGTGACAAAGTGTTTCAGGAACTGAAAAGATGTCCTGAACTTCTATCTGACACCCTGTCAGAAATAGACTTCGGAGCTCAGGGGTGCTCTCTAGTGTGCTCTGTCCTGTTCACTCCTGTCCTCTTTCCCTCAACGCATCACTGCACCCCTTGTTCCTTCACATCTTACACTTTCTGTTCTGAACTTCAGCTAATGGAGGTTCAAATATGTGCAGATCATAAGATAAGAGGAAAATAGAACATTAAAAGACAGAAAACTGAGCATATTAGGGAATAAAAAGAAAAAGAGGAATGGAGAAAAGCGGACGGAAAGAGGAGACAAGTGGTTTAAGGAAAACAATTGCAATTGAAGGTTACAGAATAAATATAACAGATCATTTAAAGTTAAGTCAAACAGTGTACACCAAAAAATCAGGACGGGAGTTAAGGGGGGGGGGGGGGGGGGTGACAGAAGTGAGTGGTTGTTGAAGATCGGACCTCAATGAAAGAGGGATGTGAGGAGGAAGTAAGGAGAGGCGATGAGACGATGAAAAGATGCTTACAGGAATCTCTCCCTATCTGTCTCTGAGGACCATCCCATCAGCCCTAGTGTCCACCCACAGACCCTGACGACAATCCCCGCGTGCTGATTGGATGCTTGATGTCGCTGAGGGGAGGCGGGGTGGAGGTTATGAATATGTATGAACTATAACTGGTTGATATACTGCGAGGGAGACGGAGGGAGATGATGGGAGGAAGGGACTGAGAGAGGTGGGGGGAGGAAGAAATGAATGGAGGAGGGCAGGAAGACACAGAGGAGAAGGGGGTGGAAGGCACATCGGAGGAGTGGGGGAGGAAGAAAAGGATGGTGAGTGGAAGGGGGGAGGTGAAGGAGGAGAGGTAAAGAGCAAATGATGGACGCCGAGGGATGAGGAGGGATGGAGCGAGGAGAGATGAAGGGAAGGGAGGAGAGGCGCGGTATCAGGAGGATTCAGAGGACACTAATGAGACAAATTAATCATACCACACACACACACACACACACACACACACACACGCACACGCACACGCACACGCACACGCACACGCACACACGCACACGCACACACACGCACACACACCCCTCCCCCCTCATCTTAACCCCAGAGAGAGCTCTACTCCACAGTAGTGTGGGTGTGTGTTTGTATGATATAGGCCAGGCAGGAGAGGCTAGAAAAAAATCAATGTAAACACACGCACGCACGCACGCACGCACGCACGCACGCACGCACGCACGCACGCACGCACGCACGCACGCACGCACGCACCCAGGCGGCGCTGCCCCTAGCTGGCATGCTGTGCAGTGTAGGATGGGATTATTTATGTGATTGGATAAGTGAGAAAGGGGTCCCGCAGGACAACGCCATGCATTCATTACGCACAACAACACCAGGGGTGTGTCGTTGTGAGGAGGCGGAGCAGCGCGCTCACTGTGCTTCATGATGCTAATGTGGAGCTGGCAAGGTTAAGATAGAGTGCGGTGATCCATAGCGCTACAGGTCGACCGGGGAGGGGGGGTCGGATATGTTCGGCGGGGCATTTTTACCTGCATTGAGACAGAAAACTTAATTTGATTTGTATCGTTCATCAAAACTGTGTGGATTGAATGCCCACTGTGCGTGCACTGACCTAGAGATGTCACAGTGTGATCATTTCAGTGGTCATCGCCCACTGTTCGTAAATGTTGAGAAAATAGTGAAACATGCTGAAATACTTTTATAGTCTCTCCAATAAACCTAGAATTATAACTAGAAGTGCAGTTTAAAGCAGTGGGAGCCTAGAGGTCAGAGAGGCCAGATGAATGTGGACCGCTGTGGGTCCAGGCGCTTCAACACCACCAGCTCAAAGGGCGCGTGCCGCTGCAGAGCGCCGACGAGGTGTGGTTGAGGTCAACTATGAAGACGGCGTTCTCAGCGTAGAGAAAAATATTCTTAAGAGGATTGATAAAAGTATGCTTTCTGAATTTTTCTTTCTTCCATTCAGTCTATTTTTTTAAAGTAGCTTCCTGAGGGCAAAAGCTTATAGCAGCAATCAATCATCCACACCTGCACTCAGACTCACAGCTCATTCAGAGTCACAATTGACCCCGCTAACTAGGAGTTCATAGCCAGAACAATGTGTGCAGGCACAGGATGAACATGCAAACTTCAGAATGAAGACCAAAACCCAGATTACAAATAAATCTTTTGAGGAAGTCATCACACCATCAGCCTGTTATACATCTGCCCATTTAAACAGATTTAAAAAGAAAGAGAAAGTATTGAATAGGTAAAAAATAAATTCATAAATACAATACTAACAAAAAAAAGAAGGGTTTGGGATCTAAAAATCAGCTAAATGAGATTGAATTGTACTTGATTAATGCATCCTCACTGCAAACAGCATGAAGTCCATGAATTCTTTATAGGCTTTTGAAATGAGGTTGGGTTGTTAAACACCTTATTCAACCTGAATCCAGGAGTTCATTTTGACAAGAGATAAAAACTGGAAGAGTAAATCTTACTGTTGTGACTCCAATGCTGAGGCACAACTTGTGGAAATTGGTCACAAATCTTTATATCACTCAGTGAACTTAGCATTTTTTCCATATGGATTGCCTGACGGGCCTTCGGGGATTTTCAAGCACCTTATCTTTGAGACCTGACTGGATGTTTATGCATGAGAGGCACGTTGGGTTGGAGTGGTGCTCAGAGCTCAGTCAGGCTGCCAATGCTATAACTGGCACACCAACATGCTCGGAATGACAACGTTAACCCGTGTTAATACTTCGAGGGAATAACTGGTTTATATTTAATCAGCTTGTTTAGAGTGTGAGAATGCCATGCTTTACTGCCCATTATTGAACTGGTTCAAGTTTCTAAATATTACTATAGATACTAAAATTGCTATTTTTCTTCTCCACTGTACATAGGCAACGCTCCAAAAAATGTTTATAGGTTGACATCGATGACATATTTCACAGTCTGAGGACGTGTGAGCCTTCGTCAAGACTTGGAAGCTGGTCTTACAGCTCGATAAGAAGACGTCCGTGTATGCATGTGCATGACAGTGTATGATTACCTCCTCCACATTAGAGGCAGTCTTGGCTGAGGTCTCCATGAATATGAGGCCGTGTTCTCTGGCAAATGCTTCCCCTTCCTCTTTCTTCACCTCTCTCCGCGACTCCAAGTCACTTAAAGAGACATACAGTGCATGTCATCAACATGGGGAGACAAAAAAAACCAAACAAAGAAAACTCAGCCGGAACAAAGAAAGAAAAAGAATTTGTCCATTTCATCACAACGAACATATTCTATCATCTGCACTTTGGAATGTTGGCTAATATTCCAAGGCTTCATGGAACACATTAGTCATTTTAGTGTCAGCTGTAAAAACAGAAAACAAACTCAGTTTCAAAGTGTTTATAATTGCATCAACACCAGCGTTTATAAAGAAAAAGGAAAAAAAAAAGCTAATGCAATGCTGTTATGTAACCTCAAGAACATTGTGAGCAAGCAGTTTTGTCAATAACCAGCTGAAGTGTGTTGCAGAAGTGAACTTCCTCATTTCAAATTTGACGTGTTTACCAAAGTGCAGTCGTTGCTCTCGGGCCGCGCTCTCTTGTCACGACTTTATCTTACACACCAGGGCATTATATAAGCCCAGATACAGTAAGCCACGGCTAAGAAATAATAAGTCAGTTCCTCTAAACTAACTAAATCCAATTTGCAGATTTGACTTGGATTAGTGTGAAAGTCTTTGCTTTGGCTAAATTGGAACATTAGTGCAAAAACTTTGGAGGCGGTTCAGCTGTAAAAGCATCAAAGCTTGCTTGGCCAAAAGTTAAATAAGCCATTGTTATACAGCACAACGTTCTTAAACACCACTGCCACACATTGTTGACGGTCCAGCATTATGTAGGGCAGTATGTACCCGTAAGAGAAAGAGAGAGAGAGAGAGAGAGAGAGAGAGAGAGAGAGAGAGAGAGAGAGAGAGAGAGAGAGAGGAAAAACAGGATCATACCTCTTGTTGCCAATAAGCATGATGACCATATTGGAGTTGGAATGTTGGCGGGCGTCCTCTAACCAGGTCGTCAAGTGGTTGAAGGTGTCCCTTCTGTTGGAAATGGACAGATTGATGGTTTCAGTCTCGGCGCTTTGATGCAACTCGGGTGTCACAATTAAAACATCTGTCGCACATGTGGATTTCACACATTTCGCTCCCGCTCGTAACATTGACTGACAGGTGTGTCATTTACTCTCGCAATATTCACAGCAATTTTAACAATCCACCTTTCCCCCCCGTCTATAGCGGCACATCCCCGGGGGTTTGGTTTGAAGAAA
Organism: Lipophrys pholis; assembly: GCF_963383615.2. Classification (NCBI taxonomy): domain Eukaryota; kingdom Metazoa; phylum Chordata; class Actinopteri; order Blenniiformes; family Blenniidae; genus Lipophrys; species Lipophrys pholis. The sequence continues at coordinate 33,688,636 of NC_137635.1, read as the reverse complement.
CAGATTAGTTAAACGCAGTGCAGATGCATTGAAGACCACAGGCTACTATATTATGGCGCTTAGTCACTGCTTCACCTTCAACAGATCAGAAAGGTTGATGAGAACTCGCACCAGCATTAGATAGGAGGCTGAAGCAAGCAACCTGTGCAAAGCGTCAAGGAAAATCAACCAGCTGTAGCATAAAGCAGCGCTACTACAAACCAGATTCAGTCGATTCCACGATCTTATTAGGGAGTGCAGAGTTTGATAGTTTTCTTAAACTGTGTGTGTGTATCCAGCTGGTAGCACACAGAGGTTTTGCCAGAGTATAATCAAAAGCTAGTTGTTTATGTTGCTTCAAGTTGTTTGTCGAGGAGTTTTCACTCTTATGTTCTGAAACACATGCAGCATCAGAAAACACCGAGAGCTCAGTGTGCATTTAAAAAGAGGGACAGCTGTGTAAAGAAGTGTTTCCCACACAACTCATCCCATAAGAAGGATCCTTAGTTGATATTTTGTGTACTTCCTCTGACTAAAGACCAAACACAATTTATTACTTTCATAGTGGCCCTTCCTCAGATCCCGTCTGATAACAATTATCCGGGATTATTCACAGAAGGAACATGGAAACTCAGAGAAACTATCTCAGCCCCAGGCCATTTGTGTATTTATTCACAACACAGTGAAGTAGATATTCTGAAGTAATGGGAGCCCAGGAATAAAAAAAAAAAAAAAAAGGTCACAAGGTCAACAAATAATTGGGAGTCCTCCTCTGGGGATCATGAAGATCAATAACAAATTTCCTGTCAATCTGGTCATCAATACAAATTTCTCTGGCCAATACTGCTGAGCACATGTGGAGGCTGCTGACGGGGTTTGTGAAGACAGATTACCTTGAAATGATCTGCTGGAAGTTAAGTAGGGAAGGAACATACACTACATATAAAAAAAAACAAAAAACTATTGATTTCTGAGAAGTTGTAGCTTTCCCGTGTAGACTTCTGAATGGCTTTCTTTCCTCCATGGTTGATAAATATTTAGCATCTAATCTAGATTTAATCAACCACATTCAGTCATCTAAAAACATTCAATTTAATAGTCCCAAATACTGTCATTCTGACTTTCTCAGAAGCACAACAGCACACACTCTGAAACATAATAAAAATGTATTTCACATTCATGTCCTCTGTAGATTTATTCACACCTTACATTTATAGAGAAATCATCAAGTTATATTTTTATAATTATATATATATATATTTTTTTTAGGCTCCTGTCTTGTGGAGCCAGCTCCCTGTTCCAGTTCAGGAAGCTGCCGCAGTCTTTTTTAAAGACCGTCTTTGTTGCATTGAGATGCTCCCACTCTCCGTATGCCACAAACATTATGAGTAACTCTCCTGTACTCCGTTCTCTCTCTCTCCGGGTGTCCGGAACCTTCCTGCATGCAGCGTGAGTTGCTTGTGATTGGCCGCGTTACCTTGTGATGTCATAGACTAGCAGTGCTCCGGCTGCTCCTCTGTAGTAAGACCTGGTGATGGACCGGAACGACTCCTGACCAGCCTGAAGAAACATACATATATTAATAAACAGAAATGGAAACCTGAATAATTGAAATGTCCACAGACATTTTTTTTTTTTTTCTGGCTTTCTAACCCTGCTGCAGCCAAAGTCTAACGCTTTATCAAGCCTGCTTGTTCGGTTCCAGAACACATTTTCTAATAGTCCTGTTTAGTTTTTGCACATTTTAAATATTGGTCCTCATTCTCATATAGATTCCAGCTCTGGCTTTTTCATCAGCTGGCGAGGGGAAAGGACAGAGCACGGCTTGTAACGGGATACAATGGAGTTCGTTCTCCATCTATCCATCACAATTCTTTTCTTTCTCGTTACTTGTGTGTCTAACCTCCCGGTTTCACTGTTTATGACCAACAGAACGGGTCCCATTAGCTGTGCAGTCTGATAGGGTGTCAGATAGAATATGGATTAGACTTGCAGCATTTATGTCATACCTGACAGCCTACCTTGAACACCAGGTCACCTTGCTTATTCACCCACCCCCTTCTGTTATTTTTTTCCCCTCATTGTCTCAGCTTTACTGCATCTTTCCTCCATTGCTCATCTTTCCATTCTTTATGAATCCCTGGGCCTCCCCTCTTTCCATCGCTGCTTTCACCATCTAGCGTTCTTACCACCCCCTCTTCCCTGCCTCGTCTATTCACCCTCTGTCTCCGTCCGACATACAGTAACAATGTTGTCTGTGTTCTTCTAGGCCGGAGTCGAAAACAAAACGGCACTCTATCCTAGCAGCTGCAAGCCCGGCACTGCTCTGACCTCATCTGAAAAACCAGACAGGCAGACAGACAGGCAGGCAGGCAAGAACAGAGTCAATCTGTGAATCACTCGGCAACTCAAAGGGCCAGGATGCCAGTTTGTCACCCGGGAAGCCGGTCTGCGGGTCACCACCACACAACTCGTCAGTCACCAGGTGAAGGTAACCATTTTCAGGGCTGTTCAGACGCTCAGTCAGCGAACAAAACAACAGGTTAGCTGGTCACTCGCACAGTCAGTCACTTATTCAGGGAGCAGTCAGCTGCCAGTAATGCTATTAGTGAATAAATGATAAATAAGGGTGAAAGAGAGGGAACGCTGTGTCTGTCTGCCATCTGCCCAACAGGCTTGTGTGATCTCTCTCTCTCACACACACACACACACACACACACACACACACACACACACACACACACACACACACACACACACACACACACACACACACACACACACACACACACACACACACACACACACACACACACACACACACACACACACACACACACACACACCTCTTGCTGTTAGGTGTCGGTGAATTGGAAATCCAGAAATGGACTATAACAGCCGCCGTCCTGGGTCCTGGTCACTTGAACGTGGATTATTACATTCATGAATGACCCGGTAAAAACAAGTTGCAATCCGGAGCGACAGAAACACGTAGTTGTCCAGGACTTGAGAACCAAAACTGACATGTTCAAGAGCTTTTCCTTCCACAGTTCTTAATAGAAATTGACAGTTTCTTCCATGGAGCTCTACTTCCACCTGCTGGGCAACTTCAGAACTACATGTAAAGATATGCTGTACAGTCTGGCAAAGGCATGCGCCATCTTTTGTCCAAATAATGACACATAGCAACACGTGAGCCTGAAACACATAATGAACACTTTCCCTATAATTCAGAGGAGCAGTTCACCACAGCAGCTTTCTCCAAGGAGGACAAACCTTAATTAAAAAAAAGAAACCCGAGTCTAAAGGGAGGCCCAGCATGGTGGGTTATAATATCATCACAGGGACTTTTTCAGTGAGGGTTGCAAGTAGTGAACACTTCAAACAAATGAAATACTACTGCAATAGAATTGAAATATACTCCAGAGTGACAGCAAAGGGTAACAATGACTTGAGACTTCAAACACTATTGTTTTTTCCCCTGTGTGAACTGATGTGATTAAGACTGCTTTCTGTTATTCAAAGGTAATCTGGTCATCCCCTACAGTGTTTTTCCAGAAACTTTTATTGGTGGACTTTTGTGTTGCCCGTCCTCCCCGTCTCTTAATCATCCACCCAGAAATCCATCGTCTATTCCTCTATATTCACCCCGGGGCTGCGAAACTCTTCTACACTCTTCGTCCAGCACAGTGAGATAATCAGCCACCTTCACACTTACCATCAGTCTGGAACCACTAAATGCATGTTTTTGGAGTTGACACAGAACCCCCCCCCAAAGTCTTTCGTCTTTTGAATGAAATCATTTTTGTTTCACTAGTAAAATGGTGCTTCACTTCACTTTATTAAACACAAATACAACACTGGTTTTAGGATGACGCTGAAACAATAATTAATCAGTCCAGGCTTTTTAGCACTGCTGTGAATATGACAAACAGGCGCAGTGAGCACATTTTTACCTGGAAAAATTACTTATTCATTTATGACTTCCATGACTTGTTTTTGGTTTAACTAACAAAAAAATGCTGCTTTTATGTGGTCTTTAAATGCGACACGTCTTGTTTATCAGGACTTGTAATTCTTTACCAATAGTGTCTTCTGCATTATTATAATAAAAAAAAAACCAAAAAAAAAAAACAAAGAGTTTTCAGAATTCATTAAATTTCCATATATGTTAAGATTAAGTAAGTACCTCTACATGAAAAAAAGATTTTGACTATTGGACATTAATGCGTTACAGTTCAGAAATCAGTACAAGATTAAAAGTGTTTTGTTGTTTTAAACAATCGTGACTGCGCGCCTACAATGTGAAACTTCAGGAGATATATTTACCGTATCCCAGATCTGCAATTTGATCTGTTTGCCATCTATAGTGATCATCCGTGCTCCGAACTCCACACCTGCACAAACACAAGACAATGGTTTCAATTAGATAGTGTTAATTCAACAGCCCCAGTGTGTTCAGATGATTTTCAAAATTTCATCACATTAAAAACACTTTAAAATAACATTATTTATTTGTGGTGGTGTGGGATTCAAACCGGCGATCCTCAAATCCCAAGACTGCTTCCATATCCTCTAGGACTTTTGTTTACCCACCTCCATTGTCTAATGTCTTTTTTTAAAGCAGTGTAAGTGTAAAATAATCTAAATAAAACGGATTATCAGGAATGTCCAGAAACATCAGAGAAATCTACATGTATAAATCCAATTTCTCAAAATCAGGTAACTGCTGTTATCAGTCAGAGAATTTCACATTATACTGTTGACATGATCACGTGTGCATGTAAACATGCTCACACAAAGTTGATTCATTTCACAACACAAATTAAGAGAGTGATGTACTCTCGTTTCAGACAGTCACCGAATGGCAGCTGAATTGCAGCCTACAAGGACGAGGATCGATGTTATTGTGCAAGAATAACAAACATGGATGAAGCCCTCGCCACTGTGGGATTCATGTGTTTGGAGAGAAATCCCCCAAAAAATGGAGGCGAAAATGTGCACCATCGTGGCTCAGAAAGAGACACTTGGGAGGCCAATATTGAAATGGGAGCTTGAAATAAGTACTTATTAGCATGTACTAGCATTTTAGGTTAGCATTTAATGTTATGGTCTTTCATTTCCCAACAAAACACACCACATGTAAGCGTAACAAACAGGTCGCAGGAGCTACGATCACCCCAAATATCCGACACTGTCTGAATTTGATCACAGGTTGTTTTTTGTCAAAAGACCACAACAATGGCCGACAAAGAACAGCATTTACATCATTTTCCAGGAATCAAATAGGTACCAGAAATCACGAACAAAAAGCTGCCAATCTGATGAGAATACTGACTTGTGTGATTTATGGATTGGTCCTTGAGTCTGTAAAAACTTGTGGTGGTGGTCTGATTCAGATGCTTTATGAATCATGCTGTATATCATAACGATGAGATGCTCACTGAGTAACGTCTTTTAATCCTTGCACCTCTCTTCTTGGAACGAAAACAGCCATTATTAATAAGTGATCTACTATAAGGAGGGTAATTTTAACTTAAGACACGTGGTTTTATCAGAGGACGCAGAGCTGTGCTCAGTTGAATCAGATTTAATCTTGCAGAATGTCGGCAGGCCCGTAGTGAGCTCAACTTTGCTTATCTGACACATCCTTTATCTCCCACTGCAATAAAGCTTCATGATACCAGTAGTTTGTTGCCAGCATGTGGGCGATCCACCACAGGTACATGTTCCCACCTTTTAGTCAGTCAGCTCTAAATCTTATTGAAGCATCTCAAACAACTTCCCAACAAGAGAGGCGTGTCCTTTTTGAAAGCTACATACTAATGTTTGCATAATCACTCTTACCGATGGTGAGGTCATGAACTGGCTGAAACCTCTTGTCTGTGAACTGTAGTAATAGACATGACTTTCCAACACCTGCGAAAAAAGAAGAAACAACATTAAACAACTGGAGGAATGAATGAGTGTTGCACCCTGCCACAGATCTGCTAAAAGGCTCTTGAGCTACAGTCAACCATGAAGCATCTTAAGGTACAATGAGGAGATTTTACTGCTTTTAGGTGTTAGGCTAAAAACAAGAACTCGGTAGAGATGTACTTTGTGTAAAATGACTCCAAATGTAATCAGAACCACAATACTCAAGAGTCTTTGAGAAAAATGCTGTTATTTCCTTCACAGATGGTGAAACCCAAACACACAGGTTCAGTGTAGCAGCTCCTACAGTGGCCTGTTAACGAGGAGCATTTAGTTTAGGGAGGACTGATGGTGCTGGATTCTCCATTTCATACTGAAAAGATCACAAATCACAAAACCCACTTTTTCTCATCAGCAAAATAAAACAAGTGCACATAAACCAATAGATTTTCTTTTCAAACTCAAAAAAGTTAAGATGTGAATATGACAAGAAGGTGGATCGTTGTAACTTAATTAATATTGTACATGTTTATTATAACAACGGTTTTGAAGGAATGTAAACTATAAGAGATAGAGAAAGAACCAAAAACAAATTCCAGCAGCAGTAAACTCGGCCTGTAAATACATCTTTGTGTATTGTGTTAAATGCTTGTATGTCCTGTATTCACCTGCAAGTTCAATGTACTGCTTTACCGAAGCTTGAGGGACAATGTTTGAATATCGAGACCTGAGTTTGTCCGGACGGTAAAATGTGAACCATTTTCACTACAGCCCGAAAGGTTGTGAGACGTCGGAGATCTCCATGAGATCAAAAAGCTTTATATATATGCAAATTGTCGTTTAGAGAAGATGAGCGTTCGCTGTCGACTGTATTTACATATGCATATGAATAAGAGAATAATCAATGACTAGAATGAGGAGGTGGACAAATTGAGATGCAAAGGAGGTAAGGAGAATCGACAGGGACTCAAGGAGGTGACAGAGAGCAACATGGTCTTCTGCCTCCGTGGTTTCCAAGGATCACCATTGCCAGGCAGTGCGTTGCTAGGCAGGGACTGGTGTGACGACGACGGGGGATGGAGAGATCTCGGGGAGGAAAGCTATATAAAAGCAACAATCACGTCATTGTCGCCTCCATTGCACTTGGCTTAGCAGTCAACCGACCCTTGCGTGCAACATCGTCTACGAGACTCAAAAAGCCAGCAGCAAAAAACTAAACACTTATTTCTTAATTGGATAATTTAACCACAAAGCAATTAACAGATTGTTCTAACGCAGCAAACGGTCTCCAGAGGTCCATAATCAAAGCCTGCTGTGCCTTCAAATGGTGCAAGCAGCTACAATCACAGTGATGATGAACGGAGAACTGTGGTACAGGTTTCCGTGAGAGCTCTTTCCTCCAGCTTCTAGCTGTGGTAATAACTCCTCAGTGGACGTTACCACTCAGGGGAACACCGAATCGGAGCAGCCATACTGGGCAGTCAGTCAACAAAAGGAACAAGTCGACTGGATCATTGACAGGTGCAATAATTAAGTTGTTCTGTCAAAGCAAACACCAGTCAGACTAAACAGATGTGAAGTCACGATAAGCAGCGTTGGAAAACATTCAGCCTCTCTCTACTCCATTAAATATGGCGGCTCGACAACAGCAAATATTCTACATGCAATCAACCTTTACAGCGCAACTCTTGCAAGTTAAAAGCATCACACAAGGCAGGAATTGATTGCATTTAAACAGCATGGAAGAGGACAGACAAGACAAAGTGGAATATAAACCTGGGCTCTGGTCATTAACTGTGGAAGGAAACCTGTGAAATGTGATTTCCCTTCTGAAGACTGACCTAAGCTGTTGTCATAGCAACAGGACCTTCACGACAGAGCCCTGTCCAAGTTGTCCCACCACGAGGACTAATCTGCAACTCTAACTGCTATTTTTCACTGATCTTTACTGTAGGTATGACATTTTTCACAACTGTGAAACAAAACAACAGAGGCTGCAGAAAGGTAGTTAGAAACTAAAGTACTGGACATAATGTGACTAATATGTGACATAACTTCACCACGATTAGTAAGACTTGTGGCAGCTGGACTAACTTTCAAGGCAATCCATCAATTTGTTGACTCGCAACTAAAATAATGAGACAAACGATCTAACCTTTGCCAATAACAGAGAGAGGTGACAAGTTAGTGGTTTAAGAGACATTTCTATTAACTCCACAGATTGTACATTTGATGCTTTTAAAATGTTCTGCATGCCAATGAGGCGCGGTAACCTGAATCACTGCTTAGTCAGCATACAGAGCAAAAATCCCAGCTCAGGACTCTGACAGGAAGGTTTGTCCAAGGGAGCTTTTCCTCGCAGTTATTACTGAGGAGCTGAATTCAAGTTTAATGGCAGATCTGAAGCTGCTGCGCTGAAACCAACCGTAAAAATTAAAGCTGTTTCTGAGTTATTTCAAAGCTTTTCTCCCTCAAAAAAAAAAAAAAACAGAATTTAAGATCACATACATTTATACACAAACAAAAAATGTTTGAATATGAACGTAGTTGGTGGTTATCAAACGGACATGTAGTCCAATAGAAACAGATTAGTCACTAATCATGTTTTCAATTTGATGGTATGTAGAGTTTCACATTTTAAGGCGACTCGTGGGCAAACGGCCTGCTCAGACCATTCATCTTGTTTAGATGCATCGTGACACAATCACAACCCTCCATCACAAATACATTAATCAGAATGCAACGCGGTTTATGGAGTAGCATGTTAGAGACCAGTCATATGACTTCTGAGCCTCACATACCAACAACACTCACGGTTCCATCAGCATTCCTGGCGGTCATTAGTTGTGTAGTTGTACTCCAATCACGACATGTATAAATCTTTTTTAAATTCAGACCTTAAACTTTACTCAGCTTTTAAAACCTATTCTAGAGACAGTCTCAGTAAAGAGTTTAAACATATACACACTTTAGTTGAAGATGTGTTGCAGTTACACAACCGCTTGAATTACAATACACATGCAAGTGATGTGCATTAAACATGGATTATAGTGATATATGTTTAAGAAAGTTCTCCAGATTTGAGTTACCGATTTGTTCAAGATAGCACTGTCTAAAACAAAAAAGACCGCTTCCTACACAATTCCACCACAGCACCACAGAACTGTGAGCTCCCGAGGGCCCCTGTTGTGAAACACTTGTCAGGGAAGATATAACACACACACACAGAGGGCAGCTTAACCAGGATCCTCTTGAAAAATGGCACTGACCAAATAGAGCTTATTGAAGCGGGAGTATGGATGTTTACCAGCATTACTCCACAAGTACTGAGGGGAAAAAAAACAAAAACAAAAAAACACTTGACTTCTTTCATCAATTGAGATTAAACTGTTCTGATGTATCACGACGCAGCTCAAAATCTTCAGAAGGAGGTCAAAACTGTACGAAAAGAGAGAAGTCTCTGGAAATTTGCAGACCTACAGGCACTGCTCAGTAGAACAGACTATTTTGGAGGTTTTCGTAACTTTAACAGGGACTATAATTTTCTCCTCAGAGTCTAACCAAGTTTGCCTTTCTGCCAAGCAGATCTCCAGAGAGCCTGTCTGGAGAGCATCGGACAGAGAGAAAGTCCAACCTTCATTTTTCTCTATTAAACACAACAGGTCAATCAATAGTTGTTCTGCTCCATGGCTTGTATCAATAAGCAAAGTCTCTTCACCAACACTCCTACCTTTTGTTTGGTGCAAAACAGTATGTACCCAAGCAAAAAGAAAAAGAAAAATAGAAGCAGCCTGTTTACTGGGTTAGGAAGCTTATTGAGTTTCATAACTGATCAACTGATGATTGTTCTTCTTCCGTTCCAGAACGGGGACACAGTAATTAACAGTAGAACCACACGATGAGTCCAATTTATTTTCCAGCAGCTCTTGTTGGCTGACTAACTAGCTACACCCACCACAGCCAGTGTGTACATGGATACCCAGTGTGTCTCCCAGATGGTGCCGTGCAGGTGAGGGTTAGACTGTGACCTGCAGGGTGGGAGAGGGGAGAGGGGAGACCAACAACCCTACAGTCACTTTCTACAAAAAAAAAAAAAAAAAAGCCCCAGATGTCAGAGCAGACCACCATGAAGACCCAGACGCTCATTAGGTTTGAGTCTTTCGACTTGTGGCTATATGGTTATTTGCTTTAACTCAACATGGTATGAGGATACAAACAGACACACCCAAGTCAAACTCCTGTACTCCATAAGGAGCCATAGATAATGAAAAGCAGATGGCTGTGGAAAATTAGCAAATGAATCTACAGGAGGGAAAGATAGGGACCGCACAGACTATTATTATGAAGAAAACAAGCAAAAACAATGATCAAACATCATTATATTTCAAAAACATATAAATAGTGACAGTTCTGCAAACACCTAAAGCACAATGCGGTTTGAGGCTATTTAGACAACACAGTGTCTATTTGGCTGCTCCTTTTCTTTCCGTTTTTATTTACAGAGGTCGCACCATCAAGTCATCACAGTGTATGTGGGATGCCCTGTCATGTCACCATGGGACTGCAAAGAAGACAACATATGTGACCAAACATTCTATGCTTTTCTATTTTCAAATATACATCTTTTTTTTTTTTTAATCAATACAATGTTAGTGTTGACAAAATCTATGTCAAAGTTTTGGTCAAATTATCCCCCCTTTAATGTTGAAAGAGTAAATTCTAACTCAAATAAGCCAGCTTGTAAATAAGAATAAAGAATTCGACTTAATCCAGGTTGCATTTGAAAAAACTCATTTTGGTCTCATCTAATTAAAGGATTAGTCCCATGTTTCACAGAACCTGTCTGACTGCTTGTTCAGTATTCAATTACCAATAACAAACACTTCAGGGAATACAACTCAGTTCAACATAAATCAACCTGCATCACAGCAGTGCCATAAACTGAATTACCAAGACTGAGCAGACAATAAAGGATTTTCCTCTTAGTTAAATACGATTGCTTGATTTTAATAATAATAATTACTATATCAATCCCCTTGGGGGATTTACTTGACTGAAGTGAGCCATCAGTGTGTGGCCACAGTATGGTGCTACAGTGAGCCACGGTGGAGGCCTGACTGCCATGGGGGTTGAACCTGCAACCCCCTGATCCAAAACCTGCCTCTTTAGCTAGTGGGCAATCAGTCACTATTTTGCAGGGTGTTGCTCTATTGCTTGATTCCTCACATCTGGGAACAGGAAGCTTAACAAGTCTCGATTCACAAGACCACATGAGATTACGCATACATAACAGCAAAGTTTCTATTCTGTAATTTGTTAAAATGTGGAGGACTTACAAAAATGCTATAATATTGGTATGAAATATTATTTCCATCATGTTTTGTTTATATGTCTCCTGGATCAATATGAAAGAGTAATTTGTTTTTAACAGAAGGAACAAAACAAGGGACACACAGGTTAGAACTTTGTATACTAAGACATTTCTGTCTGTTCTTTCTGCTCACTGGTTCTACAGCTAGAGAAACTTTCATTTCAGGATTTCCTGGTAGTTACGTAGCAACTTTTTGCCTTGAACAAACTGGGCAAGGAAAAAGAAACAGTTTTTCTAACAGGTATACAAAATGACAATTCGAAAGTGCAGCTTACATTGCATCCCCTAAAAACATGTAATAACGATGTTATAGCTATAATACAGTGCACAAAGCTATGTCACATTTTTATCTTTTTTTGCGATACAAGATGTTTTTGGTTGCACTGAAGATGAAACTTGATATTGCCATAGATATCTGTGCTCTCTGAATTCAGTTTCAGAGAAAAGCATGCTGCTATGGAGGTGCTGCACAGAAAGTATTTCTAGCGTAGACGTACATGTAATCAAGCTGGGACCTTGGCTGTAGTTCTCCTCAACACCCGCCTGAAGATATAAACAAGAGCAGGAGAAACAGAAACCTGTTCTGCGATGACTCTGGTAAGCATGCAGCCTGCTGCAGAGTACATCTAATCACCTGATCTGAATTACAAACCAATTTCAAGGCACTGAAGGAGTACACACTCACGCCTTTTCACCTGAATGCAGGATACCTGTTTAAAACGTATACATTAATTTTCTTCCTTGGGAAACATCAATTGTACTGTTCATTGCTTAATGTAGTTTAGGGGTAAATGATCCTAGCTCTACCCAATAAAGAATGGCGTTAATGTTTTAAAGTTGATTCTAATGACTGTAATACAGGAGCAGCATAAATCCACCTGCTGCCTCAATCCAAACTAACCTGGGCAGGCCCCTCATCGGTGCAGCCAGCTGACAGCAAACAGATGACCATACTACCTACTTATTCACCGGGGCTTCCTCAAATCTTGATGGGTACTGGATGTAAATCTTTTAATGTTGTGAGCGAGAAAAATCACACTACCGTGTGCAGATCGTGAGCTGAAATGTGATGAGAACTTAGAGCTGCTCTACGCCATTTCATGGAATATTAGAGGCTTTAGCTTTTGGCCTCCTCTGCCAAGAAGCTAAGCTACTGTTGCCTGGGTCTTGTGTGATAAATATGTGGACACTAGAAAAAGAAAGGGGGTTACATATTTTGTTGTATGAAGTCGTGACGACTTTTTTTTTTTTTTTCTTTTCTGCTGAGTATATGTAACTGCAGCTAATGCTACAGGGGGTGTGATAGCATTAGCTCCCCCACCCTCGAACGGACAAAAGGCCCGACACAAACCTGTCGGTGTCACACCTGCTGCCCCGGAGCAGCATAGGTAACGTCTGCAAGAGACTTCACGGCGCTTGCCGGCGTGTTTTATGTATTGTTCGTGTACGTTAAGAGGCAATAATTGGAGCTGTCATCCCACCCCTCGCCTCTCGGCTTTTAACCACGTCATTGGACCGTCCAACACTGCGGAAATACACCGCTAGGCTAGCGGCTAGCAGCTAGCTCAGCGCTAACTGCCAGCGTATCTGGCGCTTCGCCGCTGCGGCTTACCCGTGTCTCCGATGATGATGTATTTGAAGAGGTACGCGTACGCCATGGCCCCTGGTGTGTGCAGTCAGCTGTCTCGACCCTTGCGCCTTCGTGAAACCGACCGTGAACCGTGCGAGGAAGGTAGCTGACAGCCTGTTAGCCTGTTTTTCTCAGTCGCTGCTCAAGGAAGGAACAATAAACAGCGAGAGCTTCGGCACGACGTCACACGGCACGACGTCACGCGGCCCGCCCTCGCCACGCTACCCAGTGGTGCGTTCAAGGTCCGCAGGAAAACTCGTCCGAGCACTTCGTGACTAAACATACAAGGTTTTTAGGAAAACGGTTTCAGGAGTTTTTCTTTTCTTCTTCCCTTTTTTTCTTTCATTTATTGAACATGTTTTATTATATCATTGTACTTTTGATTCAATATTGTTGATTAATCAAACCATTTTAAGTTTTTATGTGAGTTGTGATCCTGCACTTAATATAGGAGAACCTGTAAATGTCATTGTGCAATGTTGTATAATGACAATAAAGGCTATCTATCTATCTATCTATCTATCTATCCATCTATCTATCTATCTATCTATCTATCTATCTATCTATCTATCTATCTATCTACTGTGTAAATAGTTTGTCAGTCAGTCAAACAGACAGACAGATAGATAGATAGATAGATAGATAGATTGATAGATTTACTTTATTGATCCTCGGAGGGAAATTAAAATGTCACAGCAGCCAAATAAAGAACACATACACAAATATTATACTATAAAAGCACATTAGAAATTACAGGTAGTAATACATATTTTAGGAAGGTAAAAGTTAAAACCAAACACTGAGTGTGCAGATATAAGTATGAACACATCACATATAATCATAGACATAGAAATATTTTGCAGTGTAGGATGCAAAGGTTCTTGTGTTTCAGTTAGGATTCTGGCGGCAGAAGTAGATAGATTTTGTCTGATGGCACGGGAAAGGAACGATTTCCTGTTGCGTTCTTTTAGACAGTGAGGCTGGAGGAGTCTGTGGCTGAAGCTGCTCCTCAGGTTGTCCATTGTTTCATGCAGTGGATGGGAGACATTGTACATTCTGTCTTCAGCCACCTCCTGCAGAGAGGCGAGTTTCGAGCCTACAACAGATTCGGCCTTTTTGATCAGTTTGTTTAGTCTGTTAGCATCCTTTGCCTTCATGCCTGATAGATAGATAGATTTTATTGTCATTCTGACAATTTGCATCAAAGATGCACTGCAAAGAGCACTAAAAATACACACAATTTAAAAAAAATACCAGAGATAAAATAAGTTCTAAAATACTACTGCAGAAATGTAGTGCATGATTAAATTCCACATGTGGCATTTAGTCCCAAGTAAGTAAGTTAGTAAGTAAGTTAGTAAATAAATTATTAAGTAATTAACATTTTAACACAGTAAACATTTTTCCCAAAATTATGATGTTAGAAAAGTAGAATTCTAAGATCCAAAAACCAAAGAAAATTCCCCATTACTTGTATATTTTGATTAAATTCTATCAAATTATGTTATGAAATTGTATTGTAAGATAATGAGAATTGCAATTCTGATGAAAGATTCACAATAAATCTGTCCATGTCCTATACCACTTTATCCTGCTCACAGTAGTGAAGCCAATCTCAGCTAACTCTGGGCGAGGGCATGGTACACCCTGGACAGGTCACCAGTCCGTCACAGGGCAAGCACAGAGAGACAGACAACTACACACATTTACTTTCACAAGTTTTAAAAAACATTACCATGACTCCTGTTAATGTCTATGACACCGCAAAAACACTTTTCCTTAAGCCTGTGTGAATGAGCAATCGATTCGTGTTTGAAGGTTAAAGTCTTGTCACAAATCTAAGATACCTGAATGCAGTCCGTTGATAAAGACCAGGCTACAGTAACATTTAAACTTCTCATTCTGATGTTTGAACACTCTTAGTGGGTACAGATCAAACAGGCTGAGTGAGTCAGAAAAACTAGGCACGGTGGCACACACATGATCATAAACATCCACGTTTGTTGGGGGAGATGCAAATGCTACATCCATGTGGATTTTTAGTTCTTATACCTAAAGTGACTACAAACCCATGATTTGGATAAGAGAAACTACATAAATGTCCCAAATTGGAAACATTTTGCTTTATATCCCAGAATTGTTTCAGTGACGTTCAATTACAAAATTTTACCAGCATCCTTTGAAAGAAATGTGAAAGATGGGCTTTCGCCAATTAAGTAATGAAACCAGGATGTAAACTGTCTTCCAAGAATTATATTTAAGTCCAGTTGACCTTATTCCCTTGCCTTGAGATGCCTTTTACTTGGGTAAATGAGAACATGCTTCAAGTTCTTTAAAGTCCAGCTGGGATTGACTCCAGCGCTCCATAGTGCAAAAGTGTGGATGGATGGAATTTGTAGGAGAAACCAAAGCAAAGTATCATAGTTAATTGTTACATAAGCTTTTCATGCAGAGTCTTATATTGAATTACCATCTTGCTCTGAGACGAGAGTGCCAACCTCTATGCCACGTGCTTATAAAATAGATTTCAGATGGATTTAAACTCTCTAACACTAGTTACCAGACAAAAAATGTGTAAAAAGTAAAGTGGTCATATGATGTAATCCTTGAACCAGACATAGATGGTGCAACAGCTTAACCATGAGAAGAAGGTTTGAAAGTGTGAGCGTGACTCAGCTTCTGCACAGAGGAGTTGTGGCTGTGATACAAGCTTGAGAAGTATGTAGGTGGATTGGCTGTGTCAGAAAGCCTTGCTGGATGAGGTGAGTGTGTGAGGGTGGGCACGGTCGTTTTACAGCTTCACTAACACGCGTCAGGTCCGTCTGAGAAGGTCAGAGATGACTCATTTATTTCTCCTCTCACTTCCAGTGATGCCTTTTATTGTGTTTTACCAAATGATTTTTTCACTGATACAGTTTCATCATGTAATTTCACTTGTGATTTGATGATGCTCACGGCCACTGTATGAAAGATTTCTTTGGCTTATATTTTCATGGTGGCTCTTCGTCTTAGTGAGTCGTCATGGTGACAGCAGTCAACAAATTAGACACCATCCAGCCATTTCATGCATTGATCTCACATCTGAAATGCTCCAGGAATCAAACTAATGCTTCCCTGTTAGACCTACGGCAGCCGTAACAATACCCGACTTAGACTTGATGAATAGAGCGAAGAAAATATATAGTTATTGATAATCAATTAACTTAACTCTTTAAAAGGTTCGAACCATTTTTAACATTAGGTTCAAATTGAAGGTGCGAAGCACACCACTAAATGTTGTTCTCGTTTCCCAAAAAGAGAAGAAATAATCTCCCATGAAAAGTGTTTTTGTTTTGCAAATCAAATGCAGGTGTTTCTATATAAAGTCTCATTCAGTAAGAAAAGCTGCTCTATGGTTTCAATCATCGACACAACATACATGTGATAAGAAGGGAAAATACTCTCAAGAGACACATGGGGCAACGAGGAGTTAAAAAGAAACAACGAGGGATCATCAACCACAGCCGAAGGTGAGTTGCAGTTGCCTGTTGCTTCCTATAGGGAGAAGCAGTGAGCTGTATTTTGGAAATGATGAGTGTGTGTTCTAGTTAAATCCATTCTTTTGAGGACCTCACCCTGATTGCATACTAACTCATGAGGACCAACATCAATTTGGGGACAAGAATGATTGTCTCAATTAGGGAAATCAGTACATTTTGAATCAGACTGTGATTAGGGTTAGGTTAAGTTCTGGGTCAAAGGTCAAAGGGAGGTTCCTTTTAATTTCACAGGAGAAAACCTGATTTGAAAAAAAATTAATTATAAAAAGCTTTATTGTCATTATATAAAAATAATCAATAAATAAAATGTTGTTTGGCAACTCTCTCATAGCAGCTATAATCACAGTCACAAGAATACATCGAATGGTAAAATGGTGCAAGATAAAGGTCTCCTTTTAGTGAATCACATTTTCAGTGTGAAACAACACAACACAACAATAACAGAACAATAAAAACCTGCAACATCTCAAAGGAAAAACCTCTAGCGAGCACAAGAGGATTCATGTTTCTTTTTTATAATTAACTATGGATCTCCACAGCTGCTAACAATTGGATCTGATGATGTGACAAGTATTAGGAAGTCCAACAGTCAACCAACATCTAAGTTAAAGGTTATGGTTATGTGGTATGTGTTACACCTGGACCAGAAGTAGTCATGCTCAAGGTTCAGGTATGTCTGAATGTATCTCAGTATGAAGTTCCACAATGGTCGACCCCGTTTTCCACCTGTTTTTAAGGCTGTTTGTCAGACCTAAGTTGTTGAAAGAAAACATACGTTGATACTCCTGAAGGAAATTACTCTTTCACCTTGTGTAGCAGATTATTTCTTGAAACTGTGAGATCGCCCAAAAGGTTGCTGTTATATCATTCACAACTGAAGATACTGGAAACGTCTTCCATAAAAAAGTATCTGATGTAATTAGGAGGCCCAGGAAGATTAGCTGACGATAATCTTGTGCACCTAGTAAACAGACATTTTAGTAGGAAATCGAGATTTCATGATATCTTCACGATTGGCATATCCAATAATTTTATTTTCTTCACGGACAAATTGATTTGTAGTTCTGGTTTCCCAAAAAGCATATGACATATTCAAAAAATATATAAAAGATGAAAATGTCAATCATCATTCTTGAAAGCTTAGTTTAAAAATTCAGAAAATTTTATTGTAATGTCTGCCCAATGGTCAAAGAGTCTGGAGTGATACAACACAATGCATAGCCACTAGTTACTGTCTGATTATGAGAGAAGAAATGATATGAAGGTCACCAAGGGCCCCAAAACACATCCCAATCACAGATCCTGGCCATGGTGCCATTGTGGACCACTGGCAGAAAGAGGCTGCAGGTTCTGTTTCTGGATCTGTTGCGGAAACTAGGGAGCTTGCCTTCATTTAGATGGCTCGCTCTGAGGACAGTTTCCTGATAAAGAATGTAGGGCAATTAACACGGGCAGCCTGGAGGATATAGATTAACAAAGAAAAAAAAAAATCAAGAAGGATCAGCCGGGACAAGGAGGTGCAATATTTGTCCCTGTTCCATGATTTTCTACAGATAACCTAAATATTTAACACATTTACCATCCAAACACTTTAAAAAATTAATGAGATTTCTATTCCTCTATTTCATTTTCCTACTCAGTTCAACCAGCAACTCTATTTTCAAGCTGAAAGTATCACAGTTTGAAATTTGGCTGTTACCTATCAGTCTATTTGATGAGGATTAGTTGTTTTATTCTCGCATGAAACTTCTAGTAGTAAATCTGTTTAAAACTCAACTTTAGTTTACCTATCCAAACATGTTAAGACATCAGAGTATGTTATTGCACATCCAACCAAACGTGAACAATAACAAATCTGCAAGTATGTAAAGACTCTCTGCTGTCAAATAGAAAAGGCATCATGATTAAAAGCCAAAAGTTGAAACTAAAAGAAAACAAAGAAAAAGCAATGTTCCAAATATCAACTATTACTTTCTAGCAACATACTGTATGCACCCAGGGTGACTGACTGTTTGTATGCAAAGTTGCAGCTGGTTTAGCCCAGTTTCACAGTAAAACTTCAGAAGATGTTCAGGGATTCAGGAATCCTTGTCTGTCCAGGTCAAGGTTACAAAAACTAACCTGTGTAACGTGATCACAGTGGCATGCACAGCAAATGTGATCGTCATTCAGGCTCTTCAAGCTGGCATGTAGAAGACATTTCAACAAGGCGGTGCAACATGGATGACTGTTCATCTGATGGGAGCAATAATTATGTGAAATGTAAAAAGTAAGGGTTTTGTATTGGACACTCTCGCCTTATCCTGGGAATATCCTCATTTTGAGAGTTTAGAAGACTTTCTTTGTGGAGTTTGTATGTTCTCCTTGTGCATGTTTGGGTTTGTTGGGGGCATTTCGAGTTCAGTACATACAACTGAGGTTATCTGGTGACTCTAAGTAGCATGTAGGTGTTGATGGACTTGTCCTGAATGCAACCTGCCTTTGCCCATAGTCAACTGGGATCAGCTTCAGCACTCTTTGTCGAATGAAGCCGCAACAGTAGAATATGGATGGATTCCATTTAAGAAGTTAATTTTTATATTTTGCACCATCATATTGATGGAAAGCCAAGAACATAAAAGAAGTCCTTCATATGTCGCCTGTTATGCCTGAAACTGCTCCGGGACTACACCGAGGTTCTGCCAGTAAGGGAACTTCTTTGTGTTTAATAGTTCGCTCTCTTTTTTTTTTTTTTTCATCCATCTTGAAATCATCAAGGTTTGAGAACAGTTTGGCCTTTCACTTTCTCCGTCCCGCTGCTCTCTGCCTATTTTCTCAACCACTGCTGTTTCCTTCACCCAAGGGTGGATCTGTGGCCTCCAGCACAAACACCAGCATGACCTTCCTGCTCGCAGTCCAACACACACAAACACAAAAGCACCTCCGAGGGACCCACAACAGCAAAGGAGTTCAAAGAACAAACACACAATTCAAACTGCAATTGACTGACATTAACCTTATAACACAAATAAAAAAACATCAAATCTGAAACAGTCTACAGTTTACGCTGAATTACAGACACAGGGAGTCCAGATGGAAGGGCGGTGGAGGAGAAAATATGATCTGTTATTATGTGGGAGAAAAGCAGAGTGAGGGAGCACACCTGCAGTCTGCAGAAAAAATAAAAGCGAGAAAGAGAGGAAGACGGAAAGGAAGGGAAGGAGAGATAAGAGTAGAGAGAGAGAGAGAGAGAGAGAGAGAGAGAGAGAGAGAGAGAGGTGGAGCAACAGAAAGGAGAAACACAGAGAGGTTGTGGGCAGCTCACACATCACTTAGTTGCTCTAAGAAGATAAGAGCTGGAGGAAAGGTAAGAAGGGTGAGAAGACAGAAAGAAGGGGAAGATATATATATATATATATATATATATATATAAAGAGGAGTTTGTCAGACTGGGAATCCATTCAGCAGACTTTAGTTTGTGTCTGAGTGACTAGGAGTGCACCCAGAGGACAGACTTCTTTGTACAGTGAGCAGGCTGACACACACCATGGCCGACAACGTGAATGAAGAGTCCGGGGATTACATCCCGGGGAAAGATGAGCTGGACTGGGGCTACGAGGAAGGTAGGCTGGTTTTCATTGGTTTGTTTAAAGGATGCAATGATTTACTGATGTGGTCATGGGAGGGTCCAGACGGGTCTGAATCCTCAACTTTTACGCACGGAGTGTAGAGTTTCACAGTGTTGTCATGAACTCCAAAACCCTGTTTGTGTCAGTACACTGTAAGAAAGTAACATAACAAGCTGCACAAGTGAAGGTGCGCGTGACAACCTTCTCTCTTACAGATTGCTTTACAGAACGGAAAAACAAACAGAGGCCCGACGTTCATACCCAACTTGTTTTAGTTCAGATTGTGTGACCTTTCTATATATACTCAAAGGTGGACAAATTCATTGGTGCAAATTTGATATATAATTCATGCATTGAGTTGGATCATTTACTTGCAAATATTTTATTTTTTAAATATTTAAAAAAAAAAATTTGTACCGTTAATAACTGATGGATACTAATAGAAATCTGTGTGAATAATGCGTGCGATCCTGAACCTTTCTTTTCTTTGACGGGCAACATGACAAAGCCACTTTGTGAGCCGGTGATCCTCCAAATGAAAGCATTAAAGGAGCGAACAAAGAGGTCAGCAGGGGAATTCAAATGAAACTGCTTGATGTTTCTTCCACCGTGAGTGTCTTGAAACTATTTGTTCTGTCCTGAGCGCAGATCTAACAAAGCCACTGATACTGTGGTACTCCCAGTGACCGGGAAGATAATCTTTGTGTGGTGAGGACGCCCTTTAAACCCACCATGAAGTCAGCCGTTGCATTTTGACCTAAACAAGTTGGGAAACATGACACTGTTCACCCTTTGTGATGAGGATCACCTGGAGCCAACTGTCATCGAACCAAATTAAGCTTTTCATTTGTTTTCCACGCCCACTCTTCCTCGGTGCCACTCGCATGCTTTCGTCAATCCTTTAAGATGATATACGCATTGAGCACAAACGGTCATGTGACGATGAGTTGTGATGTTTTCTCTGTCTTTTTTTGCTTATGCTGCCTTTACTGAGCATCGAGGGATGCACTGTCATATTGAACTGTACAATTCTTTCTGTAAGTATAATAAAGAGTGTGAAACCCATTGTACGCATCACTATAAAGTTAGTATACGGCTTGTTTGTACTATCAGTGTCCGATGGGAACCTCTTGTCTTAAGATTAATCTTACCATAAAGTGACGTGATACACTGGAACATGGAGGTAATATGTTTAAATTTGACCTCTTGACACACTCAAGTGTTCAGAAAAAAATGTACAGGTAAGATAAGATGATCTCATTCAGGACACTCGTGATATTGGAAGAGTTCAAAGTATTCATCAATATAAATACACAATGATAACGAGAATACTGACACCTCCAATATTACAATCTTGCAGTGACAGGTAAGTAAAAAATGTTTGCATTAAAATACATCAGTTGTTAAATATCAGCAAATTCAAAAAGAGACCATTTAAAACCTACTAACAGCATCTCCATTTAATTTTGATGTGTTCTGCATGAGAATCTGTAACAACAGTCATGCTATCTTTTTTATTTTTTTTTATTTTTATGAGACTTCATATTGGAGTACTTGTGATGAGACACAAACACTGGACACTATGCATAACGATGGTATTACATGATTTATGTTCTGTGGACAACAACGACAATGACACACGACGAGAATCGCCACACAGAATCCCAAGGCTGGTAAACATTCGGTTATCTCTGATATAAAGAGTGGAAGCGAAATGAAAGAGTCTGGAATTGTCAGAAGAAAATGCACCAGAACCTATCAATCTTTCGAAACCGATGGGTCTTCTGTACAATTCAGTAAAGGACATGTGACTGTATGTGGAAATCTCAACTTGTAACCCAAGAAAAGCGACAAGGCTCCTAAAGCAGATGCATTTTGGGAATAAAGATGTGAGAATACACGTCTAGACCTCTATAGGTGTAATTACGTCATTCGATTCAAGAACTTTTGACGTGTAAGTCAAGTTAAGAGAGTGTGCGCTTACAATATTCAGCACTTTGACATGTACAACACATTGATTTGATTAGAACAGCTTTGGTAAAGCTAACTTTTATTAAATTTTACTCGTATTTTCATTGAGTTGAGGCATCATAAACACAGATGTACCAGCATGTACTGCTCTCATACCAGAAGATGTACTTCGAAAGCAGTGAACACTTACATCTGAGCCAAAAAACATATTGTGTTTTTCAATAGTTGGTCATTTCACTCTGATGAGCCAAAGGATATTCTCACACAACCATTTTTGCATCCAGAATGTGAACAAGCTTTTATACCAAAAGTAATTTTTGTCTTGAAGCTGCAACAACTTGAAAAATCAAATACTTGATCAAGATAGCTGAAACAACACGACTGAAAACAATTACAACATCAGTTCAAACAAATCCTGACTATAATCTATCGAACCAACCAAATCGGATGTCCTCACCCCCTCACATGCACGTACGCTATTAGAATTCTGCACAGTCTCTTCAACCGTGGTTGTCTCGCTGCGGTGACACTCACAGCTTTTAGTAAACTGTTGTCAGGGTTTTAGTTGCTGAGGAAAGAGGGAATGTGACGGCTCCCCCAACCCTTTTTTGGGGAAGAAGTGAATAGTCTGCCAGTGTGAAGAACTGTGAGGAGCTGGGTTCATTTTTGTGGGAGCTACTGAGCTGTATTGGATTTTCCATAAGCAAGTTTCTTCCCCTCTTTTTCATGCAAAATTAAGATAATGCACATTCTGCACTGTTCTTGCAGTACGAGTGAGTTCAGCTGAAAACTCAATGAATCTGGACTTTCTAGTTGCTATATCCTTTTACTCTCTATCAACGCAGGAAGTCGATAACAATCATGTTTCTGTCTCTGAATACATCCTGTTAGAATCTCAGTCCTTCTCACACATGCGTACATAAGACTTCACGGATCACCTGTCCCAGTTAGCGCTGACTGACCCTCTTTGTGCGACCACAACCCGCTTGAATTTGAAAGCTCTTTAAACTGCTTTCCCTGCGAGCAGCAACGCTCTCATTGTCTCTATCAGGCAAGAAACCTCGTTCACAGGCTTTTCCACAAACAATGAAGGGATGAAGGGATGGAAAAGGGAGGGAAAGACTGCAAGGCAATTATAACCAGTCCAGTTTTATTGTCCTCCTAAGACATACGTTTTTTTTCCCCCAACACAATCCTGTTTCCACTACCTCAGAGACGTTACTTCAACTTGCATTTATTTCCAACTTACATCAACTCTTATGAAAACTAATGCTGACCCAAATCTTAGTTTACACAGCTTTTTTTTTTTTTTTTGAAAGGGCTGTTTTTTCATGTGTGTCACTCCTGGATGGCTGTATACTGATTATAGATATTAAAACTTAAAATGTTCCCCTAGAATTTGATGAATGTAGTGTTAGAAAATATATTTCTCATTGCAAACAACTTTCTCAACATTTATGGTGTTATTCATGGCACATTTGTTTTGTGGGGAATTTCTTTAATTGAGTAAAATCACATAAATGACTTTTGTGAAAACCTCAGGTCCATCACAACAGTTTCTGGTTTCTGTCCTGGGAGTTAAACACCTTCAGCAGCAGACTAATATCACCCAAGTACACTACAGAACGTCACAGGAGATAGTTCCTTCCTGTTGTAATAAGACTATAACTCCTCTTGTAAATAGTGTTTGTTGTGTTTATGTCCATGTATATATTAAGGTTTAATATTACTTATCAAATTTGAATTCTGTCATATTGATATTTACCTTCTATTCTATTTATTGTGTTCTATTTTGTGTGGAGTAATGCTTCTAATAATTTCCCTCTGGGATTAATAAAATATACTTCTATTCTATTCTATTCTATTCTATTCTATTCTATTCTATAACATAACATAACATAACATAACTGTGGAATGCACCAGTGGAATGCACTAGAATAATTAAGGGTTACAATTCCGACTGATGACGAGGGAAAGGGAATATCACAATGTTTTATGTCCTTTAGATTCTTCTTCTGTGTTTTTGTTGTTTTGGGTTTTGTTTATAAGTTGCACAGGTTCTAGGTTATTGCACAGAATTAATCGGATCTGCATAACTAAACCTCTGGCTTCTTTGTCAGTTAAAATGAACAGTATTTGTTGGTGATCGTATTTTCTACGGTATCAATTATAACCATAAATAAACCATTTATTCATTAATTCATTCATTCATTCATTCAGAGAGATGAGCTCTCTTTTTGAGGAACAGGGAAAAGTGGAAGCTGTGTAGTAGCGCAGGCGGAACGTTCCGAGCAGAACGTTCCGTGCGGAACTCGGAAAGCGTGGAACAAGCAATGGTGGAAGGCAATCAGTCATGCGCAGGTGAAACACAGGATGAGAGAAAGTCCAAGAGCCTAAAACGAGACACAGCGTGACACTTCAAAATTAAACTGTACGCTTTTTTATATCCTCACTATCTTGATGTGTTGCATACTGATTCGCATGCATGATTTCTAACGCACTGAAATTAAACGAATCCTACTCACGGTATACATTTTGATGTGCCATATCCAAAATATTGCAGGTGTATAAAAGTGGGTGAAAAATGCAATATCATCAGGTTCAATCAGAGGCATCGCGGCATTCGGAATTATTTTGGAGTTTCATTAACTTTATTAACTAGCAGCCTGTGTGATGAAGAATGTAGTGTGCAGCATCAGGTGTGGAATAATGTAATTATGACCAAAACTGCAATACTGGCCTTTTTCAATTTACGAGAACCAATAATGTAATAACTTGCCAACATTGTAATAAGATATTAAATCCAATATTGTAAGCTACATGTTTGACATGATTGAAGGATGATTTAAAAGAATTCTTTCAAAATGTCAATACTGCAACAAATAATGTAATGATACACCAAATAGGGTTGAATTTCTTGGAGGTGAAAGCTTCTTTTTGGCAGGTTTTGTGCGGTTTGCCAATAAAAAATAGCCTTACTGGATGGGATAGTCTTCTTATTCACAAACACAGTTGTAAAGTTTGACATTTTTTTTTAACTATTTGCAATTATTACATTATCAGCTTTATTACATTCAGAATTGCCAGAATTATTCCGATGCTGGTAATTCTTACATTTTTGATTGTGACATGGTTACAGGTTTCTCGAGGATTGAAGGAAAGTATTTACAAACATTATCAGAGAACATTTTCCTGCTATACTGGCAGAAATAATGACAGATTTACCTCACAATGAAGGTTATCCAATGTTACTTATGACTTTCGGTTCAAAACAAAACAGTTCAACTTGTTACCAGAAGATTACCGGCGATATTTAGTGTGTGTGACCTGCAGTGTTGATGATGGTCTTGTCAGCTGGTGACATTTTACTGGAAGCGATTGCTACAGGAAGTCATTAGAATATGCCGCTTAGACTTGGCCAGTAACCAAAGGTAATTCAGCATCGCAATCTTAACTATGAGACTTAAACCCGTAGATTGAACTCTTGAGGTGATGTGCAGACTAATAATACCTATACCTGGGCTTTTTCTGCTCTGCCCGATCAAAACATGTGCACTGGACAAACACCAGAGGTCCAACCTTATATTCTACAGCACTGACTTGAAAATATCCTTCATGTAACGTGTGTCTTCTGTGCCTGCTTTCTCATGCAGGCGTAGAGTGGGGACTCCATTTCCCAGCAGCCAATGGGGAGTACCAGTCCCCCATCAATCTAAACTCCAGGGAGGCCCAGTACGACCCGTCACTTCTGGATGTGGGGTTATCTCCAAACTACGTGGTGTGTCGAGACTGTGAGGTCATCAACGAGGGACACACTGTGCGCATCCTTCTCAAGTCCAAGTCAGGTGACTCCCGGCACACATGTCGTCCCGTTAGTACATACAACGTGTTGACTCAAGACATGCTGAGATAAGAGCACGGATGTTTACTTTTTTGATGTCAGTCATTAAGCTTTGGTGATGAGTGACGAAGGTGTGAAAAACATTGACGCCATGAATCGTTCTTCAGAAGGCATCTTACTGTCTCTTTTACTGTGAGTGTAATCTTCTGCTTTCTGGATGTGCTTCACAACAATTCCCTGTGACTTTGCCAGTCGTCACTGGTGGTCCGTTGCCCAGCGATCATGAATACGAGCTTCACGAGGTTCGATTCCACTGGGGAAAAGAAAACCAGAGGGGATCAGAACACACTGTCAACTTCAAGGCGTTTCCCATGGAGGTAGATATTGCAAACATGTACACCCACATAAAAAAAAAAAAAGCATAAAGCAGATAGTACTCATGTGTTCAGACTGCTGGCAATGTAATTTGCCCTTCTTCAAATAACACTGTAGCTTAATACTAGGTTTTCCTCTTTAATTTAAAAAACACCGTTGACGTTTCGAGCTGCGTGCAGAAAAATATAGTTTTTATAATAACACTCTCACTGGTTTTGGTTCGAGGGCCACACACAGCTAACAGCGATGTTGAATGGTTGACCACTGAAATGATTGGCACTACTATTTTTCAATATCCCTGAATGTGTTCCTTAGTTTTTGTACAAAGAGGTACGAGAGCATTATAAAAAAGTCAGCATTTGATGAAATAGAAATCCTGAACAATATGACATTTTAAGGAAAAGTGTGTGCAATTTCAACATTATGCCATTTAATGATTTCTTCCGGTACAAAACACGGTGATATATTTTAAAATCATGCCCTCCATTTCCTGCCTTTTCGCAGCTTCAGCATACAGATTTCACTTATTCACCTCTATAGAATGGCTCTGGCGTTAATGTGAATTCACCAGTGATGCTGCTGGTCTCTCAGCTCAGGTCTCAGTGTTGTTATGACCGGTACTCTTACTAACCAAGTGCAATCCCCAGGAAATACATTTTGCTTTCTTTGTAACCTTTACGCGTTACAAAGTCATCCCATGGGCTGGAATGGACACTTTGGCCGGTCTGTTTTGACCCGTGCCCTGGGCCTCATGTTTGACACCCCTGTCCTAGTGTGACTTGCTACACTGTCTGTTGGATGAAAGTGGCTTCCTAAGAATAGACATAATAGATTTACTTCCCACTTCCAATAGTAACATAATGATTCCTGTTCTTCGGCGAAGCATCTTAAGAATCAGTGCAATCTGCAACAATGCATTCAACTGAAAGTCTGCAAGTAACACATTATATTGTACTATATTGTGGCAGTAGTACTTTGTAGTGTATAGTAACAGGATTGTATGAGCCAATACAAATGCATTCCATTTAGAAAGCAAGTAATTTACAAAATATGTATTTTGTTGTTTTTATCAGTTTTGCACATTCTCACATATTTCATTACATATAAATAGAGGATATATCTATTTTAATTTCTATTGACTTTAAACTGACACAAAATCTTGCATAATCCTCAAGGATTGAACATTTGAAATGCTTCTTAAAGAGTTAAACTAAAAAAAAATTCACCTTTGTAACTTTAATTCATCAACCAGAACAAACATGGAAAAAAAAATCATCTTCCTCATCTGGCATCTTCTTTCATTTACTGAGAATATACAGCGAGAAACTATTCTGAATCATGGCTAAATGTATGTTTCATGTTATTTGTCATAAAGATTTCTCAATGAGCACAACTCATATCTCTTATCAATGGTTTTTACAGCGTGTACAAATGAAGGTTAAACACTGCACGTAGATACAGTATAATGAGAGCCATTATATAACCAACTATAATCTAAACCTATCATGGGGATTCTTACAGATTGATGAAACCAAATGGCAATCTTGCATGGTTACATATTTGTGTAAACAAGCAAATGAAGATACAGATATACTTGCTTCTGATAAGGCCTGTTAACCTGAACTATTGAGTTAATCCCGGCATCCTACGGATATGAGAGAGCTCTAACTGTCCTTACGTCCAAATGCTGTGACTCTAAAGGCCAAGACAGCATGTCCAAAGATCTGACATTTAGATAGCCTTTAAGGTCAAAGCTAAAATTTCACTCAATGGTCAGGTTTTTTTTTTTGTTTTCTTTTTGGTGCGGGGAGGTTTTATTTTAGTAGATGGAAGACCGCAGAGTCTTGATTTACTTTGCTATGCATGCTCCAGAAAAGGTAAGAAAAAGGTCAGTAGTTGCGTACACAAAGCTTCAGACTGTTCACTTCCTGTTTTCAACCCAACAGCATCCGTTTTAATCATGTAAAAATCTTTCTGTAAATCACTGAGTTGTGTCTCTTTAATAACTGAACCATTTGTTTGGGAAATCTGGAAATGATAGCATAAATAACATCAAACATGGTTTTTATCAGTATGGTGGACTTGAGAAGACATCATTTGAAAATATGGTGATATTTCACATTTTTCACAATCTAATGCTCATTTGCAGAAGTATTTTGTGTGTTTTCATAAATAAAACACACACTCACAGAAATGTAAAAGCTGTGCACTCTTCCCATTTGGTTTCTAAGTGCCTTTTTAGAAACTCCTCAGTCATGACCAGCTGGTGGTCCCTCGCTCTCTGACTTACTAGTGCTCCCTGACACCTGTTTACAACAATGGCCTCTCAGTCACAGCTTGCATTGCCTTTGTCTGTCTGAGTGCAGCTCCATCTGATTCACTGGAACAGCACTCTCTTCAACACTCTGGAGGATGCTCTGGGCAAGAAGAATGGAGTCCTCATAATAGCCCTTTTTGTGCAGGTGAGCATCCGCAAAAAGCTGGAAAAATAGCCAGATATAAATAGCTTTTTT
This sequence comes from Lipophrys pholis, assembly GCF_963383615.2. Lineage (NCBI taxonomy): Eukaryota > Metazoa > Chordata > Actinopteri > Blenniiformes > Blenniidae > Lipophrys > Lipophrys pholis. The sequence continues at coordinate 33,659,893 of NC_137635.1, read as the reverse complement.
TCCCCCCGCAATTTTGACTACTGAGATTCATACTATATGTATATGAACTGGCATCCATGACCCAAATTCCCAATTCATATTGATATTTTATGAGGATTTACAATACGGTCTTTGAAAACTGCACACGCATAGTTCTAATAAAAGTCTTCAGCAGCTGTAACAAAAGTAAAAAGGTACAACCCCCCCCCGAAAATAAATAAATATATATATATTATATTAAACATACTATATGTGTCTTTGTTTAATTCATTTACTTTGTAAAATAAATGACATGGCTCAAGGGAAACACACACATGCACAATGCAGAACGCAGATTGTGGCTTCTGAAAACAGACACAATTACATAAAGTAATTCATCCAGAAATATTATGGTACAGGGGAAATAAAAGAGTAAGGATATTTACTGGAGCGAGATTTAAAAAAAAAAAAAAAAGACTGTGAATGTGCTGATAATGTGTTTCAGTTGTAACATTATAGGGTAAATCTGGCCAAAAGACTAAGTTTAATACAATTATGCAACCACAAGTAAAACATTTTTTTTAATATTTCAGCATTTTATCATTTGGTCTTTATCGAGAATTGACTACAAGCTGACAACAAATCAAACCTATTCAATATATTCTAACATTCAGTAATGTTACATCAAACCAGTTTATCATACAGCCTTATTGTTAATTTGAGTTGAGTAATATTTTGATAGGCTATGTCTGTACTGTCTCCTTCATGGCCCACATGTTTAACACTGTTTCAGCACTTTATCAATCTTTGTGAGGTTTTCCTTCCTCTCATTGTGCAAGTTGTTTTTCTAAACGGATGAACAGGTTAATTCCTGATTATCTTGAACCAACTTGAGTATTCATTATGAGACATACAGGAAAATACGCTTTGATACATTCCTGTGAAATTCCCCTGATGACCTTAAAAAAGATAATTGTCAGATTTTCTACTGGTAAACTTATTGAATGCTATACTTTTATGTTGTTCTTTTAATCACACCTCAGAGAAATGTCCTGGCTCTGATGAGATCTGAGTCATACCAGCTGAAGAAAACACGCCCAGCAATGAAACAGGGGTTTTTTGCCCAATTTTTTTTCTTATTTTGACCCCAAACCTTTCTGATTTGGTAACACTGTCTGTGTCATATGTCCTGTTTTCAGAAGCATGTCTTGTTTCTGTTTCCTGTTTACATCCTGTAACACAGACAGGAACATAACTGTAGATTACATTATCTTATGATGCTGTTCGTGTGAAACAAAGACGGTGTAACTGTAATGGCAGGTCACCATAAACACTAAGTACAAGATCAAGGATAAATCTTTGTGATTGGGGTATTTTGTTTTAAGCCTGAAACACATACAAATCCCTCTCGAAAACCTAAAGCACCTTTGCTGTTTTCCTCAGGTTGGTAAAGAGCATTTGGGTCTGAAGGCCATCACTGAAGTTCTACAAGACCTACAATACAAGGTGAGAGCCAAAACATTCAAGCTCAGAACAGATGGCATGAGTTTCAAATGATGGATGAATTAACTGAATACTTGAAGAGATTAATTGTCTTTGTCTTGCTGCATTTCTATCAGGGGAAGAACAAGATAATCCCCTGTTTCAACCCCAACACTCTGTTACCTGGTAGGTAGAAAACAGCCTGGTTAGTAAAAGAATAACGTTTCACTTTGCGCATGGTCATGACTACACACCAGTCACAGATAAAGAGAGCAACAACGTCTTTTAGGCTGAGACGGGGAATCTTCCCCTTCTTCCCTGAGCCATCTCTCCACCCCACCTCCTCCCTTTATCTTAATGATCAGTACCACCAGAGAGCAGTGTTGTCTTTAAGCATTTATGAAAAGATGCGAGAAGGCTGCACACACACACACACACACATACACATGCACACACGCACACATACACACACACACACACACACACACACACACACACACACACACACACACACACACACACACACACACACACACACACACACACACACACACACACGCACCATCAAAAACAGCACAAACAAAGTGAAATTTTATTGAAAGTGTCCTTTTCCATGATGATAAAACAATAACACTGTCTCACTATATGGAGATATATTTGGGGTTTGATATTTCTTTTGGTGATAATTGTGCCATCAGACCCTTTACTGAGAGACTACTGGGTGTATGAAGGATCTCTGACCACGCCGCCTTGTAGTGAAAATGTGACCTGGATTCTGTACCGCTACCCTCTCACTATCTCGCAGCTACAGGTAAGAAATAATCCTGATTTATTATAACGAGCCTCGTGGATGACTTCTTTCATGAAGACCTTTTTAATTTGACCTGCTATCAAACATTGAGATGAACTTTTCTTCTCTTGTTAACGATATGACGATCGAATTTGAATGAAATGTTCTGGGATTACTCAAAATGTCAAATAATATTTCATTTATTTACCTCAGCCTTAAAATGAACTTGACAATTTAAACATTTCTGTATAATCAGTTCAGCCCCTTTCCAATTGAAATTATGATCAGATCGGAGAGAATATTTCGACATGTTTGCCATGTAAAGTCACCATGTGATGCTCCATGCACAGTGGGGGTTTTTTTTGGGGGGGGGGGGGGGGGGGCAGTAGTGAAGCACAGCTGGTTGAGGCAGGACCTAATGATACCACACAAAAAAAAAAAAAAAAGCAAGAGGCTCATCACATGTTTTGCGGTTATAAAAACACACACAATTTAGTCAATCAGATCTCTCAATCAGTGGTTATGTAAATTAATTGAGCTTAAAGTAGGAAAATAAAGTCAACAACTTGTCTCCTCATGCATGCTCATATATATTTCTCTGAGTGCCTAACATTCAGACAAAGACATTGTTTCCCTAACACTTAATACCAAATCCAACTTAATCCAACCAAACACAGCGACGTGTCATTGATGGTGTATCTTGCTGCATCTTGGTCCTGACGGGCCACATTTCTGTTTTCTAACGTCCCTCTTCTCCAACACATCTGATTGTGATTACCAGGCTTAACGCAGAGTTTTGTGATGAAGTATTCATTATGTTCAGGTGCACTGAAGTGGGGCAACATTTAGAATATGCAGACGAGGATTAAACAGCATCGTTTAAAGGCCTCCGTGTCGCTTAAAGGATTCTCTGGATTAGAGTGATCACAGTTTACAGTTACCTGACAAAAGCAAACCTTTGAGGAATGTGTTTCATGTCGAGTTGAAGGAAAAGTCAATATTACGTGAAATGAAAGCAATAATAATGCCTGGTGAAACTCTGAGAAGGGGATTTTCAGTTCACAAATGTTGACGTTCATTAACACGTCAGTTACACTTTCATGAAGTTTTGGAAGTGTCATTCATTTCCATTTTGACCAAAGTCGATGGCCGCAACCTTATTTCTTTATGGTTTTTCTTGTGCAAGAGAGCTTATGACTCTTCAATTTAATAATAGAGACCAAAAAAACTGATGTGAGTTACTAATCATGGCGACAACACAAATTTCTTTCTCGTACTTCAACACCGTTGTGTCCACGTTGAAGCTGTGCAGCCCATCCTGGTCATGTATACAGTCAGAAAGCTTCTATATCACGCAGGACTGCTTCGCTTACAAGAAGATATTTACACCCACTTACAATCAATACGTCTGATGCACTGCCTTTTATAGATATAAACTTTTATTCAGTGCTCACCTGAATCACAGCTCTCCCCCAGCAGCCGGTTGTAAAAGTTGACGTTGGCATCCGCTTGACATTTATGGGAGTCTTTCATGCTCGCTGCCGTCTGACCTGCTGACCCTTTGAAACGTTAACTCCAAGAATGACTCCTGCTTGTCCTGCTGCCGCGAGCAACGTCCGGAAAAGGTGGAGTGACTTACAAAAGGACAAAACAGGGAAGATATAAAGCAAAGGGCGGTTTGTTGAAAGGTTTGTTGATTTCATCTGGCAAAGTGCGTGACAGTAGGATAGATTCACAATAAATGCCATAAAGTTTATTTAACTTCTTCAGGGATTTATTTAAATTTTTTTCAAATTTGGTTTGAAGATTCATAACGATTTAATGATGGATATGTTCAATTAGATTGTAGAAGTCAAAGGAGAAACGTTTCTCTGACCATCGCTCAGAAAAATGAAAAAGAAAAATGGTGTGATGATATTTTATATTCACTTGAGAGGGAGTTTCACTCAAACATCTTTAAGACCATTAAAAACACACCCGGCTCAGGACTTAGTGCCAGAACTCATGTTTTGTGGGCACCAGAAGACTTTATCATGACTTTCGATGATAATGGTCACCCACACCCCCCTGAAGTTTAAGGCTTGAAGTGGCAGAAACACGTCAGCAAATCTAGTATTGAAGGGGTTAAACTGAAGCAATTAGTGCATTTCTCTCATACTTTGTATGTAGGCCCCATGTGTGCAGTCTCTTTCTCACTGTAATTGCATGCACTTTGACCCCAGCAGTTATAAAGCCACTTACAGATCCTGTGGCAGAACATATTTGAGGTACTTGCACTTCTCCTGGACTTATATGATCCGTCCTTGTGCTGGACTTGCTGGGACACTCAGTCCCGGACAAATAATCTGTGGCCCAGGTGGCCGGTGGTGCTTGTTCATGTGTCAACGTGTCCTTGGGAAAGATGCTGAACCTCAAGGTCGAGTGCCTTACAGGGCAGCTGAATCGCCACTGGTGTGTGTGTGAGTGTGTGTGTGTGTGTGTGTGTGTGTGTGTGTGTGTGTGTGTGTGTGTGTGTGTGTGTGTGTGTGTGTGTGTGTGTGTGTGTGTTGTTTACATCACAGTAAAATGATTTATTTTAGATCACTTTACATCACTTTCACTGTCGCTTTAAGTAATAGACACTGTCTCAAAGGTTAGAAGATGTTTGGAACCGTTTCCTTTGAACAGCTAAACCTCAAACTCAAGAAAACCACAATCCACTAAAAAAATCATGAAATCTTCTCGGACCCATCAAATTCTAAAATCTCAAACCCGATTGAAATGCGAGACGAAGTTGAATTTCCCTGAAGCAGAACAATAAAGTATGGACAGAAGATTGCGTAACCTTCAACTGCATCATTCTATACATTCCATCACAATTGGTCTGTAGATAGTCTGTAAAGAATCTAACAGTAGAAGACAAAAAGTAGAAGTCCATAAATCTCCACAATATCTCATCAACATTTATATAACACTTATTTTAGCGTTGGACACTGTTTGTACGATTATGTGCAAACAGTAGCTTTTTCAAAACTGATTAAAAACACTTGGTCAAGTGGCATGCAGTTTCACAGTATCCATCATAAAGTATATCAAGACAAAGGTAGGCAAAATGTATGAAGGCTCCAAGTGTCAAAATCTGCTTCCCACTCATAGCATGTCAGAGAGCGCTCGGACTTCCAGTGGGAAACCAACTTCAAGACAAAAAATAGGTGAATGGATTTAATCACCCTGTCTTCCACAATCCAAAAACATGCATGTCACCAGCCACCCCTGAGAACTGCAGGGGTTTTGTCTGCAGCAGCGCAAGTATGTTAAAACAGCAGGTCCTGCTCACCTTGAATACACACTCCAAACATCCGGCTGTTATTGACTGTGCAAGATTGAAAATGTGTGTGCACAGCGAATATGTGCACGCAAACGCCAAACAACGGTTGCTATGCCGACCGGCTCTGCACTTTGACAGTGCGCTATAAATCCTGCATCACGCAGAAGACGGCACAGGAACTGTTGTGTTTGTTTTGGCCGGCGTGGCCAGACTCTGTACACTACCTGTGTGAAGAAGCGATAACATCTGGAGTGGCTGCATTTTATACACAAGCAGGAAGTCTCGTTTTGGATCCTTGAGGCTGTTTTGCGTAACAAACCACATCTTTCATAACCTCGTGTTCAGCGATGAGTAAATACCGGCTGTTTTTTCTTCTTCTTCCATCTGCCATGATTTCGAAGGTCACTAATTGTGCTTGTGAAATAAAATCATGATTGGTTACTATGTCAATGTATGGCTTTACCTTGTAAAATAACAAAGGAATCCACATGGGGCCCAGTTCTGCTGGCATGTTTTTCTTTCTCTGCAACTAAAACTTTATTACGTAAACTGTCAGAGTAATGCAAATGTTTCAAGTCTTAAAAGATTCTGGATACTTATATCACAGTAATCTGTCTTCTGATGTGATTCTTTAACTATGTTATAACTATTATCTAGTTCTATTCTTCTTTTATAACTTTATCTAGGAGAAGCATCGTTTTAAATACAATACTCTCTTTTTTGCAATGTCATGTACATTTGAGCGCTCATTGCAAAACATTAATGGAGATGTGGTTTGCAGTACATCTGTGGGTTACAACTGAACTCTTCCATGAATCAAGAACATCAATGTGAACTGTGTACAACAACCATGGGATGATCGCTGGAAAGGCAAAAAGGAAAAAAAAAAAGTTTTTACATAAAATATGAATAAGATACAGAGCTGACTAAAGGATAAAGTCAATATTTAAACAGGTCTTGACATTCAAATCAAGTAAAATGGCTTCGTAGGTTTTTACCTACTCAGTCTGTTTTGTTCAAATTCTGTACAAATGAAATAACAGTCTTTTCATCACATGTATTATGATGTCTATCCCTTCATCAACAGTAGGTGGAGAGGGTTTAAACCTTGTCCTTGTGACAGCGTTTTTGCTTGCAGTCAGCAGAATTTGCACTAACTTTAGGTATTACTATTCCTAGACTACTAAGTATTACTATTACGTTGCACATCGATAGTTCGGACAAAGAATCTATTTGTGTAACACCCTCAAAGAAATTAAATCGTCACAACTCAGCAGACTCCACACTCAACAAGCCAGTTTGGGTACTCATTAAAATACCCCACTCCAGGGTGTTTTCCAATTACATTTCAAAACTTTAAAGTCCGAAAAATCACTCTAACATGCCATTCACAGAGGAGCGAATTGGTTGAAAAGCAATTAAATACCTTCTTTGTTACACAATGTATTATTTTTTAAACAGTTTTTAGTCAAGATTTATTTGTTCAAAGCTTTTCATGGTCTTTTTTATTATATTTTCTTTTGTTTAAATGCATGGATCGTGTGAAGTGTCTTTTCTAAAGCAAGAAAAGAAAACATACCAGAAGCAACACATATTTAAACCGTTCAATTTGTTGGATTATCATCAATGTGAAAGAAAAAAAGAGAAAAAAACATTCCCAAATATGGCCACTTGCCTGGTAAAATTAATCTTTGACCAGCTCAGCTCTTCCTGTCATTACTATTATCAATAACTAAAATAGTCTCATACTGTTTGGAGTCCTGAGACCTGAGTTCTGTCTCCTGTTGACTCTTTCTTCTTCCATTTCTGCAGATCGAAGAGTTTCGGAGGCTACGGTCCCACGTCAAAGGGGCAGAGCTGCCAGAAGGGAATGATGGCATACTGGGGGACAACTTCCGTCCCACCCAGCCGCTCAGTGACCGGACGGTTCGCGCCGCGTTCCAGTGACTCTCACCTCCATGTCCACGGTCAGAAAAAGACTTTGGGACCTACAGTTACGATGAGAGGAGGTAAGGCTGGTAATGGTGGATGAAAACCTGCCTATGTGGAAAGATGATTATTAGAAAAAAAAGGACTGAAAACCAATGAACTACACATATTCTGTATATTTTTGATGGAGTTTTGAAACCCTTCCCGTACACACAGAACAATTTTGGTACCATGGAGTATATTGCTGATGAACTCAAAACAAAACGAAACAAAAATCGCACACATATTCTCAGTTCCACACAGATTTTAAATACACAGAACTTTTGTCCTGAATGATAGACACAGTAAAACCATTGGCTACACACCGCAGCATCATTCTTTATCATCTTTTGAATTCTGCCCACTCCTTTAACAGGATATGACTGAGGGAGTAAAATGTGGGAGCCCACGCCCACTAGAATCCCTCAAGGCAAACTTTCAAGGTCTTTTTAAAGCTGACGTGGCTACAGTTGCATGGTGCACAGTGGGTGCGGCAGACAGCTGCTCGCTGTCAGTTGTGAGACTTTAAATCTGCCACCACAACACCAAAGCCATGGCCCGAAGATCACTGAAGTGCTCTGTGAAGCTGGAGGAAAGTGCAGGATGAGGTGACTCTGGCTCTCCTACGGTCTGTGATTGTGACTTGGCACATTATTCATTCGAAGCTCTTTTTTTTTTTTTTTTTTTTTTTTTTTTTTTAATAACCGAATACTATTTGTGCAGCACTGGTAAGTATAAACAGAGGTGAAACAAACTGGCTGGCACTCGCTCCAAGCACGTGTGCTCTGAATTTTTAGTCACTTCAGCAGTTTTCCTCACAGGGGACCGGCTTTAAATGGAAGTCGGCACTCTTTCCCTGTGGTATTTGGGTCCTCTGAAACCACAGTGGAGCGGATCAGGCCCGGGAAGAACTAACCCAGTTCAGCTGCTATTCAGAGAGTAGCCTATATACAGCACAAGCGTGTGAAGGGATCCCAGATTTAGCTCCGCAGCAGTCAAGAACAAAGAAGGAGTTTTGGAAGTGATTAGAAGAAGAAAAGATTAGTCAGACTTTTCACCGTAATAAAGGATTTGTCATCAGCGTGTCTTCAAACGTTGAGTGTAACTGGATGTAACAGTAATGGCTAAAGCAGTCAGTCAGCTGAATCATTTGTCGTTGAAATGAATCATTTCTATAAATCCAACGTTTAAGAGGACACCAAGCAGTGAACGTCCAAACTGTGAACACTTCATCTGAACCTCGTCTGAACAGAGGTTTCTTTTTTGTAGTTGTTGCTCAAGTCTCTCCTGACATCGTTTTAATAACCCTGTGAACTGACTCCCCACTTAGTTTGTGTTTAAAGGCCAGCGAGATGAGAGTGGAGGCACAGAGCGATGAAAGAAGGCCGCTGAAAGATGGAGGTGGAGGAGTGCTGTGTTGAGGGGAGGTGAGAATGCCAGTGGGATGACAGAGAGGGAGGGATGAGGGGAGAAACAACAGAGGTCTATTGTGCGGAGTGTAAACGGACACCCGAGAGAAGAAGACTTGTGAGCGAGGTACGAGGTAGAGAAAGGCAGAGTAGAAGTTCCATGTCGTCCAAAGCTCTTGTAATAACATTATTTTTATTTATTTATTTTTTTTTTTTAATGAAGATCCTATTGATACGGTGGTGTACAGGAATTTAATCACAAACTAGGAAGCAGCACCAGCTGACATTCTGAGCCCAGGTTTCATCATGTACCAATAAACGACTATTGCTTAAATGAATACAATAATTAACACACGTCGGCACATTTTAATCATGCTGGATGTAAAAAGAAGAAAACAGTGTAACAGACAAAGCCAGGAGTGTTAACTCTAGAGGAAAGGAAAGCCCATGAATGAAAACACTCTTCACCTGTGCTCTTGTCTTTGACCTTTGAAGGTGACTTCTTTGTGAATGGACAATAGTAGTAATGTTCTTCTCGGGACACTTTAAACTTTTAGACCAGACTGCATGCGTACACCACACGTCTCACGGTCCACTGAGATGGACGTAGATCAAATCAGTCTTAAACCCCAGGTTCTGAGGTTTTCTGTCTGGACTTTGTGTGTGGAGGTGTGTACCTTTGTCTACCCACATTCTAAAGAAAAGCTCGGGAGGTGACTTCCGCGGGTTGTTTTTTCTGTATCAGCACTGTGATGGAGGTTTAGATCCACTCGAGTCCCTCCAGCTGATGTAGCAGTAAACGCTCTTGCATCACAGCGACAGGATCCCCGGTTTGAATTTTTTCTCACCACGTTTCCTCCCACAGTCCAAACACCGGTGAGCTGGAGCTGGTGTGAGGTTTTCTCTGTGTTTGGCCTGTGATGGACTGGTAACCTGTAACCAGGGTGGACTCTCTGCTCACATGCCAACATAATATCAACTGCTGTGGTTGTTTCTCTCTCTCTCTCTCTCTCTCTCTCTCTCTCTCTCTCTCTCTCTGTTTAACTTTAAGTGTCAGTTATTGTGAAGTTGTCAGCATTACTATTAAAGATATGTTTGGAGAGGAAAACCTCATCTCATCTTATCAAGCAGCACCAAAACCTTTTTTCTCAGAAACCTGAGCAGTTTTGTAACATTTTATTATTATTATTTTTTTATTTATTCTGATGCTGGTATTAGAGATGTGAAACTGTGAATTCAGAATCAAGCGCAGAACTCTATACTCTCAACCTTTCAGTTTTTTTTATTCAGGCAGTCCTGGGGGCACATCTGGTTTCACTTTGTCTTGTCTCCTGATCGGATCCATATTTCTTTTTCTTCACAGGAGAGAAGAAAGAGAAAAGAGTGAACATGGAGAGAGGAGCTGTTGATGGTGGCAGACTGAAGGTGGACGACAAAGAAGCTATTGATCGCACACCTTCACCGCCTGTGTGTGCGTGTGTGCGTGTGTGCGTGTGTGTGTGTGTGTTTGTGTGTGTGTACAAGGCCTCACTGTTGCTGATCTCTGCTGTCAGAACAAAAGGAAGTGTGAACCACAACCACAACACTGAAAAACTTCAAACACACATTCTGTTTTCACAACATATTTGTACACCTGAGGCTTTGAAATCATGAGATTTAGACTGTAAATTTATGTATACACACACACACACACACACACACACACACACACACACACATACACACACACACTGAAAAAAAAGACTTCTCCCGATAATCATCACAACCACTCACTAACATTTCACTAACGTTCTCTTCAACTCAGTATTTCAAAATCAATTGTTCAAAGACGCCGGCGAAAGAAATCCACATAAACATTACGCACAAAATCACAATAACATCAATCCAGCAACGTGTTGAGAAGGACTTCTCTCTAATATCTCGAATGTTTCCAGTCAATCATATGGAAAAATGTGTAGAAAGTATATTCACTAGGACGTGCAAATATATAATAATAATTTAACACACGCACACACACAGGATAATTCTGAGTTGCTACAGCTGGGAACTGGGATAATAATCAGTTTGGATGCTGACATTTTCCAGTTTACTGCCATGCGGCCGCCTCCAGCAGACGTTACTGCTGTACAAGAACAGAAAAAAAAAAATTCCCCAGTTCCCCATCACACTCGTAGGTAATGGAAAAATGTGTTTTTCACACATTTGTACACATCTGTGTTTCAGCCTGCACTCTATTTTCGGGTGTTAACATTTAGCAATGACGCTTTATACGATATCCGTTTCCCCGAAGTCACGAGTGCAAAATTCATGTCTATGAGAATGAGCACTAATGAAATGAACAGGATATATTTGTGCAGTAAACTGCTGCCGTGTTGAAAGATATTTGACCTGTTTCTTGGAACTCCCACGTTTCCAGGTGGGAAACTTTTTGACGCCTTTATTTTTCCCCGAGGGAAGCAGGATCTATTCCACTGCCCAGGTACTCATGAACAATGTCAAAACCTGGGCTGTACTGCAGATAGTTAACGGCCTGAAAACTAAACTCACTCAAATATTTACAAATAATCAAACTGAGCAGCTGCAGGAACTAAAGATGCATCTTTTTCTCATCTGTATCATCATTTGAATTAATGTTCACAGTTATCGTCCAGACAGTATGAGTCTGGATGCTTTTTTCCCCACTATAGAATCTCATGCTCGATGTTTTCCCGCAGTCTGCAGCTTTAATACCGTCACCACCGAACCACGAACAGCCACTCTGCCCCCTCCACGCCTTTTACATCATTGTAGAAAGCAGCACAGTTTCAAGCACTGGTTTTATTTGTAAGTTTGAATGTGTTCAATTTTTAACAGTTCTGTGTGTGACAACCTGTGACTGTGATGACTGTTACTGTAAACCAACAATAAACTACAACGCTGACTGACTAAAACACCCCAGAGCTGCTGTACTGGTGTTATCCATCATTATTTGCTATTTGACCTTTGTTTTTTTTTAAATCAGTTTTTATTGAGTAGAGTTTGAAAATTAACATATTAGTGCACCTTAGTGAGGTTTGTCCAAGTAAATCAAACTCTGTTCAAATAGTTGAAACCAGATTCAGTGAGATTTATTAAAATGTGATTGTTCAGGTATCAAGATGATAAAAGCTGATATTTGATTTATTTAATCTTTTAAGCACTCAGATTGTTACTGCAGTCATGTGTTGTCATCAAATGTCTTGCTTTCTGCCTAATATAAGACGTGGAAATTCCACTATGTAGACGTAGCCGACCACTGAATGTTTGACTCAAAGTGAGCGTGGTAGTTTCATAAGCAGCACATCAATTTATCTGTTTAATCGAGAGGTATTAGCTCATTGTGGATGAATTCTCTACCCCTATTGGGTAATGACTCTGGAGAATTATGCAGCCATGTCCTGTCAGCATCGAAAGAATAGTACTGAAAGTTTATCAGAACAATTTTGACTCACTGTCATTGCATCCAGCCTCCTTTTTGATTTTTCTTTCCAACCAAAAACATGAAACTCAGAAAAACCCCAAAACCAAATAGGTTGTTTCCATTTACACTGTGGAGAAAGCAGTAGAAAGCAGATATTGAGAGGTGAAGTGACTGTTACTGAAAAGAATGGGCCCAAAGGGCATCTGAACAGAAAACAAACTCTCACAACATTTTTGCCAAAAAACTTGAAACAAAACCTGAAAACGTAGCCGGTATCTGTTTAGATGAAACAGATATCAGAGGTCAGAGAGAGTCCAGTGTGTTGGGCTTGGCACCACCGACACCGTGTGACTCCACCTGTGAAGCCTGGCAAGGGGGACGTGTGCTGATGTGACTCCTGCTTCCAAGAAGCTCGACTGGAGAAGAAAGTTACAACATCAGAATGAGTTGACATTGATATTTGATCAGCAGAACAGAACTATGAAATGTAGATTCTGTGGGTGGGTTTTTTTTCTGTGTGCTTCTCCTTGATGTGTCAATGTACTATGGAAATAAGTAATAAGTCCTTATTTGATTTATGCATTTACCCTCTGATTTGTTTACCCTTGCCACTAAGACCATTTTGTAAATAAAGTTTCACTTTTTCCACTGACAAACTGGTTTGGTGTGGCTGCATCGTCAGAAAAAATAATGTATATTGTAATGTATAAGTACAATGAAAAGTAGCTAAACAAGTTAGAAAACTACAGAGGGATTTATATACATATATAGCAATGTGTGATACAAACCTCTTTAATATAAGTGTGTCTCATTATGTGTGTGTATTTTTAAACAGCTGGTCAGAACTCAAGCCTATATGAGCGCTCCTGTTGGATGTTGGATGTTTAACAATGCTGCCGCCTGCTGTTCAAAGTGTGTATAACAAGGGCATCAGGTACAAAAATACACACGAAAATACATATTAGAATGTTTTATACAAAAACGCCTGAATGCACTGATGAAGCCTATACAAATTTCTATTCATAACATGTGTCATTAATGTTGTTCTTTGTTTGGAAAACAACAATAACAATGCAACAATGATAATGATGATAAATGAAACAACCCTAAAATAAAGCTGTGTGGGAGATTTCCCTGGAAAAAAGGTCTTCTCATCGTGAGTGGTGACAGTTCTTCTACCACCCACCAGGGGGCGCAGTGACTACACAAATGAAACACTGAGCAGGAATAAGTCTTTTACTCTTTCTCCCATCATTTTGTCCATTTTTGTATTTCCAGGTCAGAGGTGAGGAGCATTTAGAGAAAACCAAAAGATCTGGTTTTGCTCCAGTCTGCCCTTCAGAGTCTCATCCTCGTCTCTCTTTTTAAATTCAACATCATTACTCAAATTCCACGTATACAAAACATTACTTATTTTTATTATGCATACGTTTGAATTGATTTTGTTTTATTTATGTCTGAGGGGAATGGAGACATGAGATGCTTTTACTTGTCATTATTCTGGTATTCTAAGATTAGAGCCTTGATGCTGAATGGAAACCAGTTTATTTTTTTTTCTTCTTCACTTAAAGCTCCTCAGAACTTTCCTTATTAATTTTGTTTATGTCACTGCAGTTTGTTTAAACGACTTCAACAGTTTTGTGATATTTCTAATAACTGAACTTGCATGTGTACCGGCATTGAAAACGACACAGTGATGACAATTCATTTTGAACCATCTAAAGAGCAAAGGCTTCCGACGGGTTGAAACATGAGACACGTTAACAAGAAGAAGCTGGTTTTAACACAGGAAACAATAATTACATCGACTGAGGTTTATGTGTGAATATATATATATATATATATATATATATGCATATGTACCTCTATGTACAGCTAATTATCTCTGTGTAATGGTGTGTGTTTCTGTGTGAATTCCCCTGCTGTTAGTTAACTTGACCATCTGTCTGACCCTTGCACTGCTGACCCACTGCGCGTCTCCTTTGTGGCCTTGGCCTAGATCGCATTAGCACAGACATGATTAGCTCCCAAATGACCAAAGCACAAAGGATAGCCAGGCATGAGGAAAGAGGAGGAGGAGGAGGAGGAGGAGGAGGAAGAGGGAGGCAGAATGTGCGTTGGTAGGGGTCGTGGTGGGGGTGGGGATCAGGATGTAACATTACGGACTAAACATCACATACAATCAAATCATTTCTGTGGAATCACTGTAAATGTTTGAAATGTTAGTGGGACTGGAATATTGAAAGTCGGCACTCACGTCGCCGCCACAAAAAGTTGTTTCGTCGGCTGCCAGATCTCAGACTTTCACATGACATTAGACAAAAGCCCAAATACCAGTTACCCTTTTTCAGGTCGCTTACTTTTGTTCAAATTTTTATCTTGCAGTGGTGAGAAATTGGCTTTTGTTTGTTTGCGTTTTTGTAATTCTTCCTGTTACTTATTTCGATGGACAAAAAATAGGAGGAAAACAACTTTCTGTGTGACTGTCAGTGCATCAAGTGCATGAAAAAAATGACAAAAGGAGGAATAAAGTGTGACAAGAAACAAACTTGATGTCAGAGAATTCAGCTTTCAAAACAACATGGGTCTGGTTAGAATAAATGGTCACTATCTTCCTGGAACAGAATACAAAGGAGCCAAGGTTAGTGCAGTCTGGAGGTGTCAGAGCACTTACCACAATAAATATTAATAATAATAACTGGAAAATTAGCCGTTTGAATTAGCTGGAATTGCTCTCAAAGCACTTAAGATTACACTACACTACAAACAATTCCCCCGCTTTAACCCCCACTACATTTCAACCCCCACCATGCAACCCTCGATAAGAATGGTCCGCAGGGTGAATGGACTAAATACATTTTGAAGGCTGGAGACTTTCTGTTTTATCGACAAAAATGTTGTTGGTTTGCCACCTTCCGGCGTAAATCCTTCAAAACAAACAAACAACTACTACTACTACGACTAATGATAGTAACAATATCATGTTACTATGGCAACATGCCAAACAAGTTCTTTATCAACATGAGGGATTTCTGCACATCTGATCTGAGACAACACCGCCACCATCAGGTCAAGTTAGAAATGACAAGTGCAACCATGAACTTTCTAAACCTGCTCAAATGTTGTTTAGTTCAGAATTGTAGAGGCTGATCATGACTTAAATAATGCAACAAAAAAAAAAGCACCACCCATTTGATAGAGAATAAGAAGAGCAACATAATTTAAACGTGTCCCTCAGCTGAAAGCAGCTGCAATCTTTTATGTTTCATTGTATTTATCTGGTTTAATCCCCCCCCCCCTGCACTTTACAGCTACATTTCTCGTTCTCAAATGAGGGAACCGACTGAACATCCTCCTTGAATTCTACCTAAGTAGGCCCAGTGAAAAGAGACTGTGTGCGTGTCCATCCATTCCTGCGGTGCAGTGGAGCATCCAGGGAGCTGATAGGAGCTGAAGTGTAATTGTGTCAGAGCAAAGAGCCAGAAAACACAGACAGACAGACAGACAGACCGACAGACAGACAGACAGACAGACAGACAGACAGACCGACAGACCGACAGACCGACAGACAGACAGACAGACAGGCAGGCAGGCAGGTAGGCAGGCAGACAGACAGACAGACAGACAGATAGGCAGACAGACAGACTGACAGACAGACAGACAGACAGACAGAGACAGTAAGAGAAGGAGAGTGAGTCCACCATATCATCCCGAACTTAGCTAAATGTCATCCGTTCCAGGCATTTCATTATTGTGTAGGTCTCAGTGTGCCGCGTGCAGAAAGCAGTTTGAATTTGTGTTTGACTCACTCGCCTCCCACCTGCTTCACATGTTTTGCCATCAAGGCTGCAGCTGGTACCGAGAAGCAACGCGCTCATTAACATTCATAAATGGGTTTGATTCAAAAATGAATTATAACTGGTAAACTGGAATAAACGGCACAACATTACAACGCTACACGTAGGACGCTCCGCGGCGCCACAGGAACGGGAGGTTTTGCGGTTAAAGGCTTCGACGAAGGGCATCTTAGTGAAGGGAGAGGATAATGTTTCATTTGTTCCCGGTGATTTGATGCTGTTTCTCCGTGGATTGTATGACCAACATAAAGGTCAAAATCCTGGTTATGTGCAATTCCCAAAAGTCAAAATGAATGCATGCACAGCAAAAATAAAGGGCTACACCAAAAGCCAATGCACAGTTTTACTTGGTTATTATTAATTGGAACCAGCTCTGTTATTCTGTTACAATCACACTTTTTTTTTTTTTTTGGTTATAAAATGTTTTTTTTTTTTGTCAAAACAATTCATCCAGTAAAACGATACCTGGTGCACTGAAGGTCCACAAGATCACATTTAAACCAAAGATGATCTCACCATGAGGGCCGAGTGTAAACCATAACATCATCATGCTGCCCGGTTTATAGACATATTACCATTTATGTGTGCATTGCAGGTCTGTCAGTAACACCATGCACAAAGCTCTATGATGCTTCCATAAAATGGGGGACTTTTTTTATGATCCTCATATATTAATAATTTATTTTCTAGTCTGGTAGAATACAGATCCAAACGGTGCTAATGCTAACCAACAGAACAGCTCCACCCAGATGGTTTACAGGAAGTGAGACTGTGGCAGAAAACCGCCAATTGATCCAATATAATAGAAAACGGGCCATTATTTGCTTGATACCCGTCAACATGACGGGAGCGAAAGAATAATTGTGAGGCTTAAAAGTATACAGTATTTCATGTAATATTAATGAAACTCAACCAACAGAATGACACAAAAAGATTTTTGTGATGTTTCCTGATATATTTGCCAAAAATCTACACGTTTACCATCTTTGTATGTTTAATCTCGCAATACAAGTTTGCACCACAAGGTGGTGTATTTAAACAGTAACTGAAGCAGTTGCAGTAGTAACTAGTAAAGTCCAGATTAACTTTTGCGTGTGCCTGCTGCTCGCTGCCGACAAAATGGTACCAATAAAAGTTACCCATCCGCTTTGAATAGGAATGTTTAAGCAGTTTTTTGGGGATTTCTGGGGAAACATTTTGCTGAATCGTCATAAGTCATAGCACACTATTCCCGAATTTAAAAAAAAAATTCTATTGTGATTTTTGTGTACGTGCTCCTAAAGCCACACCATAAATATGGCGGAAGATAAAGATTCCAACTGAAACGGGTTCCTAGGATAGTAATCTTTGCGCCCAGAATTAACATTGACTGCAGCTCTTGGCTACATCAATCATGTGACAAGCAGGTATCACTACAGCAAATCTAAGTAGACAAAACTATTTGGATTTTCTTGGTGACTTCCGAAGTATGAGTTTACAGAGCCAAGAATATGATCGCACAATGTATTCATAAAGCTACTGAGGGCTGTGTTTGCTGACTCTAAATGCATTTTTGCAGAGGACAAAATTAGCGTATGCTTTTGAGCACAACGTTCAGACAACTGGGAACAACACCAGGTCCAAGTCTGAAATGAAGTAGAATTCTTCTTTAAGAGTCTAATATTCCATAAGAGGATGAGTCGCATAAAGAAACTGAGAATAACACGAATAGAACCTCAATTATCCGTCTTCCACACCCTGATTGATACACATTTCCCAAAATGTCGTCAAAATACTTGGCTTTGGCAAGAGCATGTTTGCAAGTCTTATGATGAAGCTGCATAAGAATGTTCAGATTATAAATAACAATTTAGGTGCGCACGCACGCACGCACGCACGCACGCACGCACGCACGCACGCACGCCCGCACGCACGCACCTGTGTTGAGAGGGTCATTATATGTTCCCATCAGCCTGCATCGATTTCCTTGTCTCTGAGAAAATAGAAAATATTAGAGTGAAGGAGGGTTGGGGGGCAAACAACAGGACTCTGAAAGGCTTTTTCCCTTCATTTCTTCTCTAAGCAGATGTGTAGTGAAGAGATTTAAAGTTATTCAATATGACCACTGAGGAGAACATAAGGCTTGATAGCAAACAGATAAAGGTTCGGTATGATAAGAAAAACATCCATAAAATAATACTAATGCACTGATGTAATGTTTTTTTGTTTTTTTTTCTTAGATGAGGAACCTCTTTGTAATGTATTAAATTAGAAGACCCTCGGCAAAAGCTTAATAGGCATCTTAATTGTGAGCATTTTTCCTGTAAAAAACAAAACAAATAATAGAGATAATAATAGCTTGGTTTGATGATGAGGCACCAGAAAATGTGATTTAATTGCTTTCAATTCAGATTAATTTAGCAGTGTGTCACAGTTGGCTGGAAGCGATTGTAAAATAAGAGGCGGGACCTCGGGCTTACACGTTGGCTAACCTCCACCCTGCTGAGCAAAGCGAGAGTCGACAGAGGATCAAATGATCTGAGTGTTCTTCCTTCAAATAGGCACAATTGGGATGTAGAGAATAAACATACAAAGATATTGGTTTTAGCGCTTATAAGCGATAGTCTGCATAAAGTTTGAAAAAGGTTCAATCATCTCGATTTCATCCATGCGGTGAACAATGTTCTGACACCTTGAACACAAATGTAACTGATATAATTTACTTCAATAAGCGAGGATTGGATTTTCCAACCTTTACCCGCTGCAACTGAGAGGCATATAAACTTCACTCATTTTAAGGCGATTTGCTCGGAATTTTTGGCGTGGAGGCTGGCTCAAACTGAGAAGTGTGATTGACCTGAGACGTGTCAGCTTTCCTCGCCTGCAGAAAAAGTCAGTGCATGGACACACTGAAATGTGTTTTGGCATATTACTGTATCCAGAATCCTAGTTAGTGAGTAATGCATGCAGTTTGTGTGTGCACTTTCCTGCAGCCTTACATAAATGTTACTGTGGCTGCACCGAGAGAGAGAGCGAGAGAGAGAGAGAGAGAGAGAGAGAGAGAGAGAGAGAGAGAGAGAGAGAGAGAGAGAGAGTGAGAGAGGTGGGTATGACTGCAGTAAACTGGATGATGTTCCAGTTACAAAAAATAAATGTTTTCAAACCCACAAACTCGTCAGTTTGTTGGCAAAAGATTTAAACTATATAAACTCAACAATACCATATGAAAACTGCGTACATTATATACATACTGCCACAAAGACAGAAGATAAAACCCTCATCTACCACATCCATTCTATTGATTACCTCGACAGCCTTTTGGGGTAAAAGATTACAGATAAATGTTTCTGTTCATCCTCGGTAATCTGCCACATGTTCCAGAGGGGCAAAATTTATAATCCATGAAATATCAGACGACAAGTGTCGTGAATGTCAGAGTGAGTATTTAAGTGGTCCGTTCGAGAAAATATACATACTCACTAATTATATATTTAGAGCTCCGATACCAAATTGTTGGTGAAGTTTCTGAGTGTTGGGGTGTTTATTGGCCTTTAGTTAAAAACAACAACAAACATAACATGCCCTTATATGTGTGAAACTGTCTCACACATAGGTGCCAAAAGTGAGTGGCATTCATTGAAAACTTTCACATTCTTCTAGACCTCATCTCATAATTATGACCTCCGTATCTTATAATGACCCCCTACTATAATATAATTGTAAGTATATGGCAGCTGTAGGAAGCTGGGGAAAAACACTGGAGTCGTTGACCAATCAGCATTCAGCTCTCTTAAGCTCCCCACCCTGAAAGCACCACCCTGCATGCTCCACTCCAGAGCAGCAGCATTTCTACAAGGTAATAGCTACATACATGAATCTTCCCTATGTTTCCTTATACTCACCCTTTATATCATCCCAGACTCCTCTGGTCTAAGTGCTTCTGTTTATCCTTTTATTCCTTGGAGGAATTTCATCTGTTAGATTTTGCATTGCTCGTGGTGAGAGCAGCGAACACTTCCTCAAACCCAGACAGAGTGAAAGATAAAGTCAAATACTGCACAATGTGTTGGCCAGTGAATGATTCCACTTGACTGATGTATTTATGGTCGTCACATTATAGCGGAGCAATACTCCAGAGGAATGAAACTGCCGCATGAGGAATCCTACACAAACGCAGCGGCGTTACTTTGAAACGTCTCGTTGAATCCTTGTTATTTTGGATGCTTTGTGTTTCTTCTTTTGGGTTGTGTTCCTCTGCACATACAGCATCTTTACTAAGCCTGCAGTGGCATTTAAGTGCATTTGAATTGATTTCAGAGTGAAAGAGAAAGAAATTGAGGCAGAGGAGAGGGAGAGGAGGGAGAGGGGGATGGGAGAGTGTTGCTATGACAACTGCCATAATAATCATCGTAATGATTGATGTGCTGCGCTCCATTTCTCCCTGTTTGGACTCTCTCTTTCTTTCTGTTTTTCTCTCTGTTTTTTTTTTCTCCCCTTCTCCGAATCTGTCTGTCTCTGTCTGTCTGTCTAAAACATTCCCCTTTATTTCCCCGCTGCAGCCTTTACAACACAATATACGGGTGTGATGATGAACAAACAAACAGACGATCATCAAATCTTTTGTTGTGTAACAAATGATTCCTTTGTTCAAGTACATTTTCAGCAAGTGCACGATAACAAATCACTTGAGAAGAGAAGAGAAGAGAGGAGAAGAGAAGAGAAGAGAAGAGAAGAGAAGAGAAGAGAAGAGAAGAGAAGAGAGGAGAAGAGAAGAGAAGAGAAGAGAGGAGAGGAGAGGAGAGGAGAAGAGAAGAGAAGAGAGGAGAGGAGAAGAGAAGAGAAGAGAGGAGAGGAGAAGAGAAGAGAGGAGAAGAGAAGAGAAGAGAAGAGAAGAGAAGAGAAGAGAAGAGAAGAGAAGAGAAGAGAAGAGAAGAGAAGAGAAGAGAAGAGAAGAGAAGAGAAGAGAAGAGCATTTAATATGATGTGGCCTGTTTTGGAGCCTGAATCAATCTCTCTGTGTCATTGCATTAGACTATTCAGGCGTTGTGTCTGCGTGTGTGTGTGTGTGTGTGTGTGTGTGTGTGTGTGTGTGTGTGTGTGTGTGTGTGTGTGTGTGTGTGTGTGTGTGTGTGTGTGTGTGTGTGTGTGTGTGTGTGTGTGTGTGTGTGTGTGGGTGGGTGGGTGTATACAGTGTCATGATAGATAGCCCTGTAATACACTGCACACAAATCGCTCCATAAATGTTAAAATGGATTACTTTACCAGCGAGTCTGGGTCAGTATTAGCAGCCAGTCGCATGATTTGGACCAAACTAATATGAAAGGTAACTACAGAAGAAAAGAACCCACTCAACATTTCTGTGCTGCTCCTCCGATTTGCCCTTTTGAATGTGAGGTTTTTGTAGACGTGGTGACATCTTCTTAATGTCTGGGGATTTTTTTTAAAATGTATTTTTTCCCGAAGGTAACAGAGATTTGCTTCTGGTGGAGACGTTCACATGGATTTTCAATCAAGAAAATGTCCCTTTAATTTCACCCGCTTACTAGAATGAGGATGTTAAGACCTTAATTACTAGATAATATTATCCACCACTTACTGTAATGATTTTATTACTCAATTGTACATAGGTAACATAATATTGTGAGCCTGGATTGGCTCCACTGACCCTGAACTGAATAAAGTGGTATTGAATATGAATCAATGGAAAAGGCATGTACTTTTTAATGTTTTATTGTCTTTAATCCTTGTACAAAATGCCCAAAGGGGCTAAATTATGTAGCTATGAAGTGTTTCAAAGAACAATACAAAATATTCAAACATTTTGAATGAATAATGGAAACAGTGTGTCAAATAAAAACAAAACAAACATATATTGTAATGCAGTGTATGGTGTACAACAGATTAGATAAGAATAGGTATCGACAGTATAGGAGTCAACGTGTATAATTTCAATTTTCAATACCTGATTGAAAAAGATGTGGCCTTGAAATGGAGACAGACACACACACACACACACACACACACACACACACACACACACACACACACACACACACACACACACACACACACACACACACACACACACACACACACACACACACACACACACACCGTCGATTGTTGCTATCTCACATGGGAACAAGATGAACTGATACTACCGTCTTTGCACCGGTGTGTGCTCTTGTTTTTATTATTTTCTTGTCAGACTGCACATCAGTTTTGTAAAATACTCTCAGAGAGTCCTCCTCCTCCTCACCCCTCTGTCACTCCGACAGCTGGCAATTACCCCAAAACCATGTGATCCACTTTGTTATATTATTCTCTTTCTGCACTGTACACGTGACGCGTGTGTATGTGTGTGCGTGTGTGCGTGTGTGTGCACACGCACACAGAGCAACCTTTCAAAACTGAGGAGACCTCATTGTCACATTGTTGTCAATTCAAACTGACAGCCTGTCAGCAACAGTATCCCGTCTCTTTGTCCCCCTCTCTTACTTTCTCCCCGAGTCCCGTGGTGTGTGGCAATCGCAGAGAGGCAATAACCAATAAGAGGCTGGAGTCTCTCCTCATAGCATCTACATATGGACGCACGGCGCATATTGTATGGATAGTGTTCTGCTCCGGAGTCTTTGCTCAATAATGCAATGACCTAAAGTGAGTTTGATTGCTCAGTGAGAGGCAATTCCTCAAAAAACAGTGTAAAATGTTATGTATTTTATATTTTTCACAGATAAAGTTTTTGAGCTGATAATTCGGGTTTAGTACTTATTACAACAAAAAAAAAGGAAAGCTGCGGTGTAGAGAACATTTGAAAAGTTTATTCATGCACTCAATACATTGTAGTGTAGAATGATTGTAGTCCATGGACCAGATGAAGTGTTATGAATACGCAGTCTGCTTTGGCAGCTTTGTGCTTCAGCACATCTGTATTGTTTATCCGGCATCTTCATTTTGGAGATTCAGGTCAGGAAATTTGTCCGGTCGATCACAACCAGGTAATATAATGGTTGGGATAGCAATTCTGATTAATTTCAGCACTGTAGACAATTAAAAAGTGGTGTTGGAAAAGGACGCCAGCATCTCCATGCAGCTTGTCAACAGACAGAAGCAGAAAGCGTTCTTCTAGTGTAGCTACTGTGTTAGTTCTGGACTTAATAAGGAGTGCGATGCTTGGTGTAACGGTGGAAAGAGTGAAATTGAGGCAGTTGATCTGCTGTATCGATCCCAGAAGGAGAGAAGATGAAAGACGACGGAGAACAAGAACAATGACAAGAAGAAAAACAAGAGAAGAAGAAAGAGAATCAAAGCTGCAAGCGGCCTTGACCGGCTTCTCACTACTTGTGCAACTCCGACTGAGAATGTCAGTCGGCATATGTCTGCTGCTCTCTCTATGTGTTGCACTGCCACAGTGTTAACACAGATTAAACAGTCAGCCAAACTCTTTTGAGAGCCAGAAAAGCAGGCAGCCTTCTTGTAACTAATGGTGCTTTTCCACTAGCTCCTTCTCAGCCTTACTCAACTTGCCTCGACTCGCCTCGCCTCTACTTGAATCAGCCTTTTCCATTGCAATATAGTACGACCACGGTGTGGGCGGAGTCATCAGAGCTTTTCCCCGTTGTGAACAAGTTATCACCCCCAATATGATGCGGAGCAAACATGCATTGGCTATCAGCTTGAATAATGAATTAAATATTTTATATTTTTATATGTTTGTTAATAAAATTTAAAAAATGTGGATCGTTACGATTGTGCCTCACTGTCCGGTGTTTTGGTTTCACGGATGCCCTGGTTAACTGGTGACTTCTGCCACAAGCCATTAGCAGCAGCTGATGTTGAAATAAGACAAAGAAATGCTATGATACTTTAAACTTTAATAGAAATGCGGTTAAACAACGTTCACCAGGACAGCAGCATTTCCTCTAGGATTTTTTTTTAAGCAGCTAAGGCAGGTTCTCACGAGTTCTAGGTGGTAGTGGGGGGATCGTTGGGCGCGTTGACATTCCCCCGTTTGATGTGGACCGCAGTTCTCTTCAGGGACTTTCTGGGAAAGTTCGTTTCGTTAGGAGAAATGTGAATGCACCCAAAACTCGGTTTTGGATTTTTCAAGCGGAATCTGGTCCCCCTTCAAAACGTTGGTCTCGGTCCTCTTTCAAATGGATTTCTGAGCGGGCGGGGTGAGGGTTGATGGGACGTGACGTCGAGCGCAATGCATTATGGGTGAGCAAATTCTAAAAAGACATGGAAAAGAAAGCGGGAGTCCTGTAACATTTGTTTTGTCCTGGAAAATGGCTCGTGCACAGACGAGGAGTAGCGAGGAAGTGGTTCCTTTCTAGCGGGTGGGGTGAGAAGACGGGGAGGACGTGACGTGCGCAATACATTAGAAGAAGCGGACACAGAAAATAAAAGTTGGAAAATATCTTGCGTGCAGACGTGGAGTAGTGAGGAAGAAGTAAAAAGGAAGAAGTAGTGGAAAAAGGCACGTATTGATATCTAGTCTGAAGGCTATATATTGTGGTTGTTTGTGGCTACCCATTAGCCACTGGCTAACTAGCCGAGCCACCACGGGCTAAAGCGGCGGGACTTCCAGTTTCAGTCTGGACCAATCAATGAGCCGTGTTTCTTCTTTACTTCCTCTCTGGTCAGTGTTTGTGTCAAGCGACAGCGCCCACAAGCCAGCAGCTGACCCCACCAACAAAGCAAAACTGCAGAGTGGCCTTTTATTGTGGCCACCCTAAGGCACACCTGTGCAATATTCATGCTGTCTAATCAGGATGGATTATCTGGGCAAAGGAAAAGTGTCCACTAACAAAGATTTAGACAAATCTGTCAACAATATTTGAGAGAAATAGTCATTTGCATACATAGAAAAAGTCTTAGATCTTTGAGTCTAGCTCATGAAAAATGAGAACAAAAACAAAAGTGTTAGTAAATAGTCAATAAAAGTACAGACACAAGGAGCATATGAAAGATAGATTCTAAAAACCATCAAATAGTTTATAATAAGTTAGTTAAAAGAAGAACATGGAGCATTTTTTGATTCCAACCGCTGTATATCTGTAAAGATACTTATTTTACATTATCTATAATTGTATTTTCTGTTTTATGTATTATTTTGGATATGTGTTTCTGCAATTGTAGATCCTACACTTACAAAATATTTACATAAGTCCTGTGTATTTTTTTCTTACCTTCGGATATTTCAAGCTTGTCCTTGACAAAATGATTTGAGTGTGCGCTTTTGATTTGGTTTTCTTTAATAATACTGTTAATTATTCCCCATGTAGCCTTTGTGTTATTTTTGTTCTCATTTAGTTTTTCACGATATTATTCTTTTTTTCTTTTTCTGATGATCCATAGTAATTTATTTTTATACATCTTATACTGGTTTTCTGCTTCTTTTGTTTGAGTTTTTTTAAAACAGCAGTCGAGATTGTTCTTTTTAAAAGCATTTTTTTTTCTTTTATCCCTTTTGTGATCCATTGTTTATCTTCCCTTTTCTCTGTTGTAATATATGATTTTACAGTTTTTATAACACAAGTCCATTACTTTTTCTGTGAAAGAGTTATATGCTGCATTTACATCATTTACATAAACAGCATCCCACTTCTGTTTTTTAAGCTCTTCATTTAGAGCCTCTGGGACTTTTAATGTTTTAGTGTTCTGTTTCTTCTGGCCTTTGTGGTGCTATTTTGCTTTATTTTGTAATTGTATCTAAATACTGTAAAAATGGGTAGTTAATCACTAATATCAGTCATCAAAATCCTGCTCATAACAATTTCTTCATTTATATTTGTAAAAATGTTGTCTATTGTTGTTGGCCTTTGAGATGCCCATGCTGTTCATTGAGTTTAAAAAGTCAGTTGTTTTTTGTTCATTCAAATTTTCTAAATTGACATTAAAATCTCCGGATATGATTTACTTCTTATTTCTTTGTCCTTTTAAATCTTTTGGTTATTCTATCCTGATGTTGTCTATAAACACAACTTACCAATATATTGTTTTACGGTTGTAGATATTATTTCCACAGTTATCATTTCTATTACATTGTCTTCTATCACAGTCATCTCATTAACCATCTTACATTTCTGATTGGAATTTGTAAACAATGCAACTCCACCTCCTCTCTTGTTTGTTCTGTTTAATGAGTAGAGATCATATCCCTCCATCTGAACCTCACTCATCATCTCATCTTTAAACCATGTTTTTGTAACCACAATAATACTGAAGTTCTTTTTAAACTTACTTAGATCGTCGTTTGATTTCTTTAAATTTACCGAACATACTTCGACTATTTAAATGGATAATGGGTAGGGTATCATCTTCTATGTTTATCTCATTGAATACTTCTTCATTATAATATTTCCAGGTATTTGCAACATTAAATACATTTTTATCTACATGTGTATCAATGTCATATATTTTATCTTCCTGTTCTATGGAATGTTTTCAGTTTTTTTATTTTCCGAACAATGGGACTTTTTTTTTTTGGGAATCTAAAGAAAAAAGGACATTATGTTACTAATCTGATGGTTTATATTTTGTGAGATCATTTTAGACTTTTTACTCTTATCCATACTCTGCAGTTCCAAACCCATGTTGCTACAATATGATTACCTTTTTCAGCAGTCTTGCCTCTTTTGCAATATCTGCAGTTATTTCATCAAATTCTCATTTACATCGACATTTGTACCTTTTCAGCTTCTTAGCTTGTCTCGAAAGATCAGTTCTGTGTTTCTTGTTCGCAAACATTATGTTTTTAACTGGAATCAATTCCTGGAATCTTCAAGCATGTCGGTGGACCATATGTGGTCACCTGCTTTGTCAACATTTGGGAGTATCAGATCAGGGTGAACAACATTCCCCAAATTGAAAAAACAATTGCCCAGTCTGTCCCCCCCTAGCAGGGTGCCAGGGTCCATCAAGAGAGATCTCACATAGTTTGAACATATGAAGATATTAGAATATGTGGGGTCTCATTTTTAAAGGTTATGCATATGATTTGATTTGACTAATTATGCATGTCTCATAAAGTCTGCCTCAAAACACGTCCACATTAAAAACTAAAATAATCAGCACCGCAGCCAAGATTCGCAACATAACATGATGGTTGATATGTTGCCGTTATGGCTTATCGAGTGTGTGTGTTGTCATGGAGACGAGGTGCAGCTCACAGACAGTTGAAAAATGTTCTACTGGGAGGAAAGTCATGGAATTAATGTGAAGGTTTCATGTATGTACAATCATCCATATATGAGGAATGAGTTGACAAAAAATGTCTGCACTTTTGGTTGTGAGAAGAACAAAAATCTCTTCCCAAAATAAATGGAAGCACATGGGAGAAAAATTCAACTTTCCTTTTGACTTTTGAACTTTGATGCTAATCTGGCCGGTCTGACCGTGTGCAGGTTATTTACATTTGTCTCCGGGCCTGATGACTGCGCAAAGTGTCGCAAAAACGTACAGTATGTATGTGTAGGCCCTCAAAAACGCGTTTTCACCTAATGAAAAAAGTACGAGTCATTATCAATAATAATAATAATGATGATGATGATGATGATGATGATGATGATGATGATGATAATAATAATATTATTAATAATCTTTACAGTTTCAATAGTGTCCTTTGGTGCTTTCAGTGCTCAGAGCCTAATAAACTGGACATTTCATTCGTGAGCTGAAGGAGCTTGGATTTTAAATTCTTCCTCCTCATCTTGAGACAGCGATTTAAAAATAAAGGGACTTTTTGCCGCTGAATGATGCCCCAGTTCTTCTTCTCCTGATCCCCAGTAAGACGCTTTAGAGTCAGTCCCTGGTTCAGGAGAGCGACTGTGAGTGAGACCTGAACGAGTTCACTTCCTATGGTTTGCTCCTCGTGTTCCCCCAAGTTCCTGAGTCAGTTCTGATCGTCATCTCTTTTTCCCTTCAGTTTTTGTCCTCGTAGTCAACCCTTCATTGTTACAGGAACCACACTTTGGTCTTCCTGTCAACTTTCCATTAATCTTTATTGATCCACCAGTGAGCAGCAGTGACCCCTCCAGCAGTGATCGGCTGGGGCTTTTTGTGAACGTTGTCCATGAGTGACCCCTGGACAACTGCCAAGTCAGTCAATCTTTATTAGGATTGAAAAGGTGTGTATTGAACCTGAACATGGACATGGACATTGGTCAGATACATTCAAACCTGGCATGACATTTTCAATGTTTTCATGTACTCTTTGCTGCAGGCGTGTCCAACCTAAACCAACAAAGACTTGAAACACAAACACACAAAAGAAAAACCAACAACTTCACCACGATGTGCAAAATATCTGAGGTGTATTGAATTAATGTTACTTAAGCCAAGAAAAGATATGCCGTGATCGCAATCAGTGAAAAGAGTTCACACACATTTTATTTGTCAATTGATTAACAAATTTTTCTCGTTTTTTTTTTTTTTTAACCGTTCTCAAAGCAAACAAATAAAGAAAAGGGCTTTTTAAAGATCACACCTCCTGTCGGGTAATTTGCTTCAAACTACTATTAATCCAGGGTGAACAGACTTCTCGTCTCGGAAGGCTTTTCCCTGCTAAAAATTTAAAATGAAATGATTCCCTTAAAGCGTAAATTGAATGCATTTATGCAGATTCCCTATATGTCACGAAGTCACAAATCTTCCTGTCAGGCTCTTCGAGGAGCCAGTCGCACTTATTTTCTCTGACAGTTACCATTTTCAGACTGTCTTTCTGAGCTCCTCGGCATCTGTGACAGCTGTAATTCTTGGCTGTTTGACAGATGAATTTCTGCTGTAAAGATGTCCGTGGTGATGAATGCATTTAGTCTATGGCAGGAAAACAAGTTACGCCTTCAGAAGCCCCTGTAGGTTAACTTGGATTAGACCCACGCAAAGACAACATCATACTTATGTCTGATCAAATGAGTGTTATGGTGTTAAACTTTTGGCTGCGATGTGTTGAAAACTGACCAATCGCAGCCGTGAACCTGTTACAGGAAGAGGATTGTATTCGTCAAAATTAAAAATAGCTCACATAAATAGGACTTTGCAAACTACCTGGCCATTCGGCTTAACGTATTAACGTGGCCGCCGTTGGTCTCCGGGCCACTGGACTACAATCTCCCCTCTCATCTCAGCCGCATACGTTCGGTCTTAAAGGAGACATATCATGCTTTTAAATCCTTCCTTTTTACATATAAATCATACAGTTGTGGTCTATACAACGCGGAACTGCAATGCTTGGGTCTGAATTCCTCATTATTATAGCTCCACAGGCCCCTTTTCAACCCCTTTTCTGATGTGCTTCTGAGAGCAACTCGTTTTGGGGCTGTCTCTTCAAATGCAAATGAGACACTTCATACCCCGCCTCCTCTCCAGGTTGCAGAGGTCACACTCGGTTCAACGTCACCCTGTTCGGCCATCTTTGTAGTTTGATAGAACAGATACAATTATCTAGCGGCGCAGAAACTTTATATTCACACATTATTTACAAAATGTCAACAACGGAAGATTTGTCCATCCAGCCATACATGTTGGAGCCAGAGTCGGACCCGGCGGAGCGAGATGAAAATGACGATGATGCACCTACAGAACGTCTTCATATGGATGTAACGCAATGGTGTGTTACTATATTTACACTAACTTCTCCATCCATGCCCACTACTACAATACTGCCTGTATTACAATGACTATTTAACACAGAAGTTACATTATAATCTAAAACGAGCACACAGCGCTAACATATGAAGACGGTGCAACTGCTAATGCTAAAAAAACAATGACAGGGACGTCTTATCATCACACTTTTTAGCGTTATATACAGCTTACCGAAGTGCTCTGTTCGTCGTCTCCATAGATAGAAGGAACTGACCGCTCAATCAGACGAAGTCTTTCGGCAAATCCTTCTTTATACTGGCGGAGGTTGCTGAAGCAGTCATTCTTGAAGTGCTTCGCGCACACAAAAATGACCTTACCCACAGATGTGGGTACATTTCTGTGAAAAATAAAACTCAACCAGGCACTTCGAAAAGGTTCTGATGCTGGGAGACGGTGTAACGAAGCTTGTGGGTTACTACATCCAACAACCGAACATTTCGACTTATCCTCTCGTAACTTCGGTTGGACTACAAAATCGCAGCGAGAAACAAAAATGGCGGATTGCTCGAAATGTCGATGTCCTAATTTGGCAGTTCCGCTGAGAATACTGTGACGTCATTGTTCAAAAAACGTAATAGAGAATAGAAAAATCGAAACCGATCGCAAAATATGACCAAAACAGAATATAAAGATATCAACGGAGCACCTGAAGAGACTACTTTGAACTTTTCTGTACTTCTAAACACTCTAAATATACAACAAAATGCATTTAAGGGCTAAAAAAGTGGATTTAGCATGATATGTCCCCTTTAATCCGAGATGAATGAACTTACTGGCTTTCAGCTCAGAAAAGGCCTGGTCTAGAGTTTTAGTAACTCTTCAAAACCAGGATTTCGGTTGAAAAAATATATACTGCAGCTCTATTTTCATAATCTATGTCTCTGCTTTCATTCGTTGTCTAGTTCTTGTATCTGGAATGAAGTGACAGAGATGTAGTGTTTGATAATGTGGCTCATACATTGATGAAATGATGACGTTTGCTTGGTTGATGTTGTAGTTGTGTTTGAGACATGCATGTTGATGGACCCTTGTTTTCTAGGGGATTAAAAGAGTTTTAAATCAGTTATGTTCCTCGTAAGTTCAGCAGATCTTCAGAAAAGTTATTCTTGTGTTTTCTAAAGCCATGAAGTCAAAGGGTTATTAGAGCTTTGCAATGAGGAGTGCTGAATGCGACTAAGGAACCACTCCCACGAGGAGGTGGTGGCTGTTGATGCTCTTTCACTGTTAAATTCATGAAAATGCACTTTTTTTCTTTGATTTTGTGGCTCCATTGCTGTGTGATGCCAATGGAGCCTCTATACGGTGGGACATAAGGGAAAACTCAAGGAATTGATTTCACTTGGTCAGAATAAACAGCTATCTTTTATTTAATTTTCAATATTATATTTAATAAGATGCAAAAAAGTTTGTAGACGATTCTAACTGTAACTATCACAATGAAGTTAATATGCTATTAAGGAATTACTAAAAAAAACAATTTTATCTGATCATTTTGCACCTGTAGCGTCAATGAATATTCACATTTTCAGTTAAATTCCAAGCTATTTTTTTTTTTAAGTAGATAAATACATTGTATATACAGCATAACATCATTTACAACAGAACAGATTTATTTGTATTCAATTTGGTATTGCGTTCACAATATAGTTTATGATTATAGGAGATAATAAAGATTAAAGATAAAGAACTCAACAGAATTCACTTACTCAGGTGTTAAAATCCACAACATAAATATTAAATAAATAGCAGTTTTATGGTGATTCAGCGTTGCAGTTGGTGGCACTGTTAAAGGAACCGCAAATTCACACTGTCTTTTTGAAGTTTGAATGTTCTTCCTGTGTCTGGATGAGTTTCCTGAAAGCACAAACACAATTGTCTCATTGCAGCAAGAAGCACAGTGAGTGTGTGGACAAGGCATGGATGAATGTTTGGTTTCCTGTTCAAAAGCCTAACTGTGTACACCGAGAGACTCACGATTCAGATTAAGTGCGCACTCCTCTAAGTCTGATGAGAAAAGAAATCCCAAACTAACAGTGTGTGGTTAACCTCCACCTTCCCAAAGTCTGTACCACTTTCAGTCAATCCTCATTCCAATTCTCTGCCGCTAACGACTGGAACTCTGCAACAATTCCTAAAATTCACCTCATACGTATCGCCCTCATCATTTTATAAATCAGCTAGAGAGACATTTCAGGACCACTGCACCTGTTTTCATCCTTTCTGTTTTACAATTTGTGTATTTTGTTTTGTAATATTGTGTGATTTGCTCTGCCGGTATCTTATTTTCTTGTCCATCTTGTTCTCTGAACCAGGTCATTATTGAAAATGAGAACCTGTTCTCAACTAACTTGTCTGGCAAAATAAAGATAAGATAAAAAAAAAAAAAAAAGACTACAGAACCCGCAACATAAAAACAAACTCCCCAGAGGAAGGCCCGGATTCAAACCCACAACCTTCTGGAATGCAGCAAGAAGGCGAACCATTAAACCACCGTGTGGCTGGTGATCACATGATTCCTGCAAAACTTTATTGTTGAAATAAGCTAAAGAACAATGGCCGCCATCTGGACTATACCCTAAGCATGTTAAACGTGTTAAAGTGACAGTGTCTGATTCATTGAGTTTTACAGAAGCACAGCTCATCGTTTTCCATTCACATCACCTCACAATGCTCCACAGCGGACTGCAACTCATTTCCTGTCAAGCAGACTTCCCTGTCAGCGGTCCGGGGCTGAGGATGGAAATGCCCAATGACAGCCTGGACATGATATGATGTACGCAGAAAACTCTGGGGCTTGTTACTAAGTGCTGAAATTTGGGGAGCGCCACTTCGCCACTGACTTCATGCTCCCGAACCGTCCCAGATAAATAATTTTTCTAGATGAGTCACCTGCCGCAGAGAGTTTATTTTGAAGGAAATGCAAGTGCACATTTTTTTTTGCGACATGACAGACTCGCTAGTGAAATACATGAACACTGACAGAACTTTCTTTTTTTTTTTTTAAAGTGCATTGTGTTGTAGAGCCGACTGTTTTCGATCGGAGGCCAATTTGGAGACTTTTTTGGGGGATTGAATGCAGATGAGGGACAGAGAGCGTGCGCAGCATTAGACTTAGAGATCAAGAAAGTAAAGGCTGTCTCTCTCTTTATTATTTAGGCTGTTAAGAGCAGATTTAATTGCTCAGTTAATGTATTTATTTATTCATCTTGCGGCTGTTGACTGAGTTAATGCTTTCTCTTTGTGAAGTGGATGCATATGGCTTTGTTTTCTACTGTCAACGTTAATAGCAGGTTGAACGTCTCCCCATGGGTACATTGTTCTCTTCAGCATCTGTTACTGCAGAGCAGTTAGCAGAGCTTTTCAGCAGAATCATAAACATCTGAAGTGGTGCAAAACAGGAACATCAATATTTCAGTATTGTCAATTCGCAAATCGTGTAACATTCAATTTTTTTTTTGTTTTGTTTTTAACAATGAAAAACACAGAAACATGAGATGTTCTATTCTTACACTTCCCGTTGAAATTACTTTTCATTTTACTTCCTTTCCATAAAACAACTTCAAACATTGATTGAGAATACTGAGAGCCAGTGACAACTAATGGGATTAATCCGTCATTGGATCTCTGTCGGTTCTTGCTTCTGGTAACAAAATGTGTTTCCCGTCTTACATTAAAACATAGCAGAGGATTGATAACGAGAAAAGTGAACGGCCAACACGAGTGAATTTATTTCCTAATGTGAGCAGCTGGCTAAATAAATACCCTAACTGTTTTTAAGCACTATTAGACACTGACTGCAGCACATTTATTTCATAATGAGAACAAATACTTTGTGAGTTGCTTCAGAAACTGCAATGAGAATACTCTCTAACTATGTTACTATCACAACTTCAGCATTCCTCATCAAACATTTATCAGTTTGCCGAAGAAATTCTTCTTAAAATACCTGAAAAAAAAAAAAAGATGGCTGTGTTGATACAGGATTTGATCGCCCGTGGAATTCACTGTACAACGCTTCAGTTTTTTACTGATCGAACTCATAAAGATCCTGCTGTTATGTTTACAGTCATTTTTGTCATTATTTCTTACCCCGGCACACCCTTGCAGTGATAGATGGGTCTCTTAAATACATCATTTTTGTTATAGAAAAGCAAAGCTACAGTATAAACGTTAGATTTTGTTCTTGCAATGCATGTAAATCTAAATGTGCGTGTGTGTGTGTGTGTGTGTGTGTGTGTGTGCATATATTTCACACAAGCATAATAAATAGCCCACCATGAAATAATGATGAGATTGAGTGTAAAACAGTGACTGCAGAGAAAAATAGGCCTGAATGATGCATCAACCCTTTCCCACTAAAAATGTGCAAATGAATTCAGTGGACTTGACATTCATCGAATATGAGACTGTCAGATCAGAGGAGGGTGTCTGCCTGTGTGTGCGAGTGTGTGTGTGTGCGTGTGTGTGTGTGTGTGTGTGTGTGTGTGTGTGTGTGTGTGTGTGTGTGTGTGTGTGTGTGTGTGTGTGTGTGTGTGTGTGTGTGTGTGTGTGTGTGTGTGTGTGTGCATGTGGTCCAGATAATATTGTGGACATGTAGATGTGTTTGCATGACTGTTTTTTTTTTTAACAAAACACAAATCCTTTTAGATAAATTCTTAAATTCCACACAGAAGACACAGTTAGATGAAGGTTGAGGTTCGGAGGGATAGTTTGTAGTTTTAGCTAACATTACAGAATGGCCAGGGGACATTGATGTAAGTCTGTTCGATGTTTGTCGATACAATAGGTTAAAAAAAAGCTGAAAAACAATTATTCTTTGATATAATGGATTGAGCTTTTCAATCAATGTCTATTTTCTGTGTACAAAACTGAGGCTCTTTCAATTCCTCATAATGAAAGTCGCCTGTCTTCTTTCCTTTCCTTTCCATCAAAACCACAGTTAATCTGTAATCTATAAATGTTTGTAATATCTATTGCATTTAAGTATATGAATAATATAATTATTTGTATCTCATCTCATATCATCTCATATCATCTCATCTCATCTCATCTCATCTCATCTCATCTCATCTCATCTCATCTCATCTCATCTCATGCAACCATCTGCTCGTGTTGTATCGCAGCACCATTTGCACTTGAAGCCTGCAGTTTGGATCAATTATCAGACTGTAAAGTCAAAAACTAGATTGTCCTGAAAGAACTGGCTCTGCTTTGACTCAATAAAGCCGCCGCCGTATATAAAGTACGCATTAAAAGCTTTTGGCTCCAGGTGCATTACTTGCTCATTAGCATCTTTTTGGTGTCTGTTGAATAACATACATTGTAAATGCAGCGTCGTAGCGAAGGTCATGCGACACGTTGTTTACATCAGAGATGAGCCGGGCCCATGGGGGCTTTGGTCCCAGCTGAAGTCTGCAGAGCTGAGCCTAGCAGCTCCTGACAGCATCTCAGCCTCTCTGATTTACAAAGTGACAAGCAAAACAAAAGCCTCAATCATTAAACCTATGGACTTGACGGTCTCTGAGGTTTTATTTTATAGAAACGCGTGAATAATTGAAATTCCATGGGGGGGGGTCTGGGGTCTTTGACTGCAGTGTTGGAGGAGCGCAGAGGGAGAAGCAGTGAATACAAAGATCAGCGTCTCTTAAGATGTAACCACGCTTGACGTTCATCATATATGCTGCTCGACATCACTGTAACTATCCCAAAAACATGAGCTCAATCGCACCCTGTGGACTAACTCCCCTCTCATTAAGTCGTTGGCTGCAAGCCAAAAAAAAAGTATACAGTAAATAATACACAGTTATGTAAAAACATGTAATGAGAGGGAATAAAGGCGTTGAGGAAACAATTAAAGGATAATACTCCTGCCCTCAACTATTAAATCTTCTTTACTATCCTATGCACTGTATTTTCCATCAACTATCCGCTCAGTTGTCTCCTTTCATGAGGAATTCTATAATCGGCAGTGTTTTACTGGGAAGGTCTCATAAAGTGCCTTGATTCCACCGTGACAGTTAAAAAAAATGACAATAAGTGACAAAAGCTGAAAACAGTTACAGCACAGCCGAAGGTAGGCGCCTTAATACCGGGGCCTCCACAGGACCCCTGAATGTGTATTACCCAAATCAACATGTAACCCAAGTAGCATTTAAAAAAAACACAACCATTGTGTGTAATTACGGTAGCTGCTGTGACTCAGGAGGTGAGAAGTCCTCCACTAATCCACCTGGCAGGTTTTGATCTCTGCCGTTCACGTGCTGAATATCCTCAAGCGAGACACTGAACCACAAACTGATCCCACCAGCAAAAGCAAACAGCCGGTGTGTTTGTGTGTTTGTGTGTTTGTGTGTTTGCAAAAAAGGTAATTCACCATTGCAATTGACTCAAAACACAATTACACTGCACATGCATTTCAAAAGAACATAACTTGTAAAGGATGAATTATTACCATTGATTACGGTGCATGTTATAATCCTCTTGGAGATTAGAACAGTACAAGTCTTTTTTTTTAAAACTCTTGTCCAAATTACCACAATGCATTTTTTTTTTAAAATAATGACGCAAATCTTATATATAGAAAGAAGATATAGCTTTTATCTAATGTGTAAAACAAGTACAAATTAGTAAAGGTAAGATATCGTGCATTGACTGAGATCAATTAGTGTCAATTTATTAGCAGTAAAGCTAAATGCTCATTGATATCAGGCACAGACTGTGAAACTGCAATCAGCATGTTGTTAGTAATCTCTGATACTACAAGCACGATACATATTCCACGAGCAGGTATTTCAGTTTTGCTGTGATTTTCTTCATTAATCTTTCCACTTTAAAACTATGAGGCGTGAACAAGTCACACTGGTGAGAAAGACACACAACAGACATTCTAATCACGCAGTGAAACTATGGATTTTACAAACATCTTCAATTAAGGGAAAGTGTTCATTAAGTCACTTTAGATTATTGCATTTCAATAAGTCCTTTGTGTATTTTGCGTGGCGACCTTTTCGATCGCAATTGATTAATTGAAACCAGTGTGCACTTTCATAAGGTATTCTCAAAAGACGACTTTCTACTAAAATAACGACAGCAGCTAAATGCTTATGAGAGAGAGAGAGAGAGAGAGAGAGAGAGAGAGAGAGAGAGATTTAAACACGATTCATAATGAAATATTAAACGGTTCACTTTACGAGCTGAAATAACCCAAGCATGCAATGGTCCTGTCAGAAGTCTCCACATCCAAAAAATGTTGCTCCTGGTCACGCAAAGTGAGCATTAGAAAAATCTCACAATGCACTTTAATAGATATTTGTACCTCGTGTCTTCACTAATAAACTCCTTTTTTGTGTAATGTTCTCTCTCTCTTTCCCTCTTTTTCATCCATCTCATACTGGGAAGCCATAATGCCTAAAAGAGCCGGCTGTTTTCACCCAGGAGTGGATTGCTGTGCTATGAATCTATAATGTAATCCCCCCCGACATGAAGAGACACACATCATTCAAATGCTACAGTACATTACGATTTCAAACCATAAAAAAAAATGTGTTGGAAAGTTCATGCATGAGAATCTGAGAACTGCATGAGGGAGAGGGAGAGAGAGAGAGAGAGAGAGAGAGAGAGAGAGAGAGAGAGAGAGAGAGAGATTTTGTTCATGAATGTGTTTTTGTGTGCTGACATGCATTAGCATATATGGTGCACCACTGTGTGTGTGCATGCGTGCATGCATGGTGTGTGCGTGCATGTGTGTGTGTGTGAGTGTGTGCGCGTGCGTGTGCGTGTGTGCGTGCAGTTGTGCTCCTGTATCTGCATTTAAATCTGTGTGCGTTTGTGTGGGTGTATGTGACATATTTGTAGTATATAGGTGCACGTACGTGTGATTGGTTTAGTGTGTACAGTATGCGTATGCATGTGTGTGCATGTGGAGTTTTATAGAGAGCAACTGTGTGTGGGGGAGGAGAATGTGGAAGTGAATTATGCCTTTTTCAGAGGGGAGGGGTACATTTATGTATGTGTGTATGTGGGGGATGGGCGACTCACACTGTACGTTCACTAAGTATATGTGGGCTGGCTTGTGGTGTGCATGTGTGTGTGTGTGTGTGTGTGTGTGTGTGTGTGTGTGTGTGTGTGTGTGTGTGTGTGTGTGTGTGTGTGTGTGTGTGCGTGTATGTGTGTGTGTGTGTGATAGAGTGTTGGCAAATGTATAAAAAAAGACAATTTCATATACTGTATGTGTTTGTAGTAACTACAGTGTTTTCTTTGAAACCACTGAATGTTTCCTAATGTATGTGTTTGGACTGTATGCATGTGCTATTATGTGGGTATAGGAGGATAATTGTGTGTGTGTGTGTGTGTGTGTGTGTGTGTGTGTGTGTGTGTGTGTGTGTGTGTGTGTGTGTGTGTGTGTGTGTGTGTGTGTTTGTGTGCGTGCGTGTCTGAAGTGAAGTGAAGTGGATTTTTGTGTTAGATATGCATGTGTTACCATCTGTTTAAGTTCACCGTATGCATGTGCACATATGAGAGTATGTCTTTGTTTACGTACGCTTTTCTCAGATAATGGAAATATAATGTTCTGTCATTAAAAACGATCCAGATGGGAATTAAAATTAACTTTCAGTCTGCCGTGTATGAAATGGCCCTTCCTTTTCTTTTGCTCTGAAAAAAACAACAACAAGAGTCTGATTCACTGTTTCGCTTATTCTGCCTCCACCCTGTAAAATCACTCATGCATTAGCTCGGTTGTCTAAATTAATTGTCATGATTCAAATGGCTTTTCAATTGTACAGCACTACAAGCTTTTTTCTTTTTTCTTTCTTTTTTTTTTTAGAGCCCTGAAATAATCCTATGCTGTACCATGTATTAGCTGTGAAATGAGACTGCAGGTGTTGCGCATACCACAACACAATTAACTTGTTTGCTGTGATCACATCCAAAGTTAGGCGGTAAACAATAAGGATCTTTTAAGCGCAAATGCATCTCTTTTCTAAATGAATACTTTCGACATTGAACCTTATTTCAGTGTTTGCAATCGACAGAAATGAACCAAATCAACAGGAATGGCAGGTCTGACCGAGACGCATGTTGAATAATCACGTTGTCGTGAAAACACATTTGCCTCACATGTTATTTCCAAAGGCCGCATAGTGGCGAGGTGTTTAGCCTTTTGGCATCATAGTGACTATTTTCTGCACGGAGTTTCCATGTTCTCATTGTGCATGCAAGGGTTGAAGCTAACAGTTGACATCGTGATGGACCTTCGACTTATACAGGGTGTCCCCTGCCTTTGCTCATATGAACTGCTTTCAGTATAAAACTTGCTAAAGTGCATGCACGTGAAAATATATTTCAATTATATGCATTTTATGGACGATCAACTAAGAATAATACCATGAGTGACATTGAGTACAACCATGACTGTTCAAATGAGGTTTTTGCATTAGATCCTGTTGACATGAGAACGGTCTACTTCTTGCAATCATCAAGCATTTTCAGATGGAATAAACTCCACGGTGCATTGTACATAAACTCCTCCAAGTCTTCTGCACAATCGGGGGACACACAGCATTGTTTTTAGCCATGGTCTTTAATTTATAAAATGACATGTCACCTGAATAACTTGCTTAGAATAACATAAAAATGATGATTCCAAGAAAAACCAAATAGATACACGTTATCTACTATAAATAAGGATTTAGTTAACATGTTGTTTTTTCTGCTGTGCATATTAGATTAGATAAAACTTTATTGTCATTCCGGTGAAATGTTGATTATTAGATGCAAACAAGCAGTAAATTGCAGTTTAATATGGTATGTGGGAATGTTTTGTTTTGGAGTATTTATAATGATAATAACAATAATATGTACTTTAACACTGATGTTAAGTTTAAATCAACCACCATGCTTTAGACAACATGAACGCTTATGTAACGAACAACTGGGGTTAGAAATGTCATATAAATGTACATATAAAGAAGAAGTATTTATATTAACTATTAAAATCAAAAAAATCTTATGTGGTTTATAATCTGCAATGGTATTAATTGGGCATTGAATCAATGTGAGCTTTTCAATTTTAAGAATAACTAGTTTTAATATATTTATAATGAAGGTGAATTATTTTTTCTCCCAAATTGGCAGCGCCATTAAAACTGCACTAAAAATATAAACGTAGCAATGTACTCATGATTTATGTCGAGACATATATTTGTGGCTTTATTCTTACAGATTTACTGTAATAGCACTTTTTGAAACTACCAAGAGTTTATGAAATCATTAACGGAACCAAAACAGCAGAAGGAATTCTCTTTCAATGATCCACTCTGAAGTGACGAACTCTGAAATGCCTGTACGAACGCTCAGTCCAACCGATCATGATATATATATTAGTATCATGAAGACGGCTTCACTTTCTTGAAGAGTTTGGAGGTGAAACATCTTTGAGAACTTAATTTTCAGCTGTAAATACATGCCAGTCTGGAACACCTGTAACTTTACTCAAACTGCATTCGACTTGTTTCGAAATGATTTCAGATCCTCTCCAGGGGTTTTGCATTGATTGATTGATGGGCGCCAGGGTTTATAGAGCAGCATTCATACGGCCACAGATGAACCACACTAATCCGCCTTTCTGGGAAACATTACATGCTCGCTATATGTCTGCATTCAAAGGGGCAGAGTTATCTATAAATATACACATTGTGACCTCTGTGTTATTTATGGCCTTCAACTCATATATTTGAATAAATAAATCTACTGTGTGGGCTTAATGGTCCTCTCACAGCAGTGTGCAAGTGGGGAGTGAGTATCAATAATTATATGAATTATACATTAACAAAGGATCCAATCAGTAAAGTCTTCAAGTAACATCCATAATTAATTACCCTCTGTAGTTTTCATTTTTTCACAAATCAAAATATCCACCTCTGAAAGTTTTATAGGAAGGAAAATTAAGTTGCTGTTGACCAACAAGATGAGGGTTTAATTTACATTACAACGGGGAGAAGACAAGACATAAGCAGACATTAACTGACAAACAAGACCACGAGTCAATCCAGTGAGTACAGTTACAAAGGATTTTTCTCAATGAATCCAATGAATGTGATGGTGTGAGGTCTTTAGAAAAGCCCCTCTGTCAGTCATGTTGAACACCAGAAGAGCCACCAAGAGCAAACCAGCTCACATTAAAACGTTGCATTATTTTTCAGCAATCCACATCACTAGTTTAATATCTCACCAATCTTATTTTTGCGGATTTCGTGAAAGGTTGGAACAATTTGGTTGAGT
This sequence comes from Lipophrys pholis, assembly GCF_963383615.2. Classification (NCBI taxonomy): domain Eukaryota; kingdom Metazoa; phylum Chordata; class Actinopteri; order Blenniiformes; family Blenniidae; genus Lipophrys; species Lipophrys pholis. The sequence continues at coordinate 33,618,774 of NC_137635.1, read as the reverse complement.
GTTGTTCTCTCGTTGTATTTTTCGATGTGCCGTTACTCTTTTTACTTTTATATAGATTTTTTATTTTTGTAAAATCTATTGTGGTGTTATGGCTGTAGAGTGCTTCTGCCCAGTTTTCCAAGATAACTTGAACTTTTATCTGACAGTTCTTTCCTGTTATTGTTTTTTTAATGAGAAGCTTGTGTTATACATGTGATATGATGGTGAGCCTTGTGTGTCATACTTTGGAAGTCATCTGTGGCACTGTGATAAATAGTATATGTGCAGAAAATTCTATTTCTCTACCTTCTGGAAGTTTTTGTCAGCAACTTGCAGCTCTGGAGTCACGTTTAGCCCCTCTCTAGTGGCTCATTGAAGCTCTCACAAAACTATATGTAAATGTAACTTTTTTTTTTAATCTAATATTTATTATTTTTCCACCTAGGATTGGCTGTCAAAAAGTGACATGAGTGACATTTAAATTCTCACTGTCTTTTCACATGATGAGGGGAAAAAAGAGTTTCCTTCACCATGGACAGACGCATTCACTTTAATAAACCTAGTGCCTCACAGCGAGAAGGTCCAGGTTCAAACACCAGTCGGGCCTTTCTGTGTGGTGCCTGCATGTTCTCCCTTGTGAGTGTGTGGGTTTCCTACGGGTAGTTCAGAAGGATGTATGTATGTATGTATGTATGTATGTATGTATGTATGTATGTATGTATGTATGTATGTATGTATGTGTGTGTGTGTGTGTGTGTGTGTGTGTGTGTGTGTGTGTGTGTGTGTGTGTGTGTGTGTGTGTGTGTGTGTGTGTGTGTGTGTGTGTGTGTGTGTGTGTGTGTGTGTGTGTGTGTGTGTATGTATGTATGTATGTATGTATGTATGTATGTATGTATGTATGTATGTATGTATGTATGTATGTATGTATGTATGTATGTATGTTATTAGAAGGGCATGAGACAGGTTAGTTTTATCCTACTGATGATGTGTTGTTACAATAGTAATATGATTTGCAATCTATATGTTGTGGTTCTGAGATGACGTCAGGGCTGACAGGATAGGAGTAGGAGTTTCAACAATATTGATGTAATATTGATTGACCCTTGTAAGGTTATTATTTCTTTTAACGAAAGTAAGCTTTATTTTGCTGTGAAAAATGTTATTCCCTTACACAAAAACAGAAAACAATATTCGATTGACTGACAGGAAAGAGTTGATAAGAGTGCCCTGCTCCTCCTTTGACCTTTATAATCGGTGTTTTGTGCTCCAGAAGCGGCAGGCTGGACCGCAGGACGCGCTGGACGCGCTCTCCCCTCTAGATGGAGCGCACGGTGCCGTCATCTCCGCACGTCTGTCAATTTATCCCTGAAAGAATGAAGTAGTGTCGGCCATTCCCCAAAATAAATCCCCTGTGTGTGGAGCTTTTTATTATTATTATTTTTTTAACCTTGCAATTTCTTAAACAGTCGCTGAAATCGAGCGTATAGATGAATTTTACGCATTGCGCGCAGGATTCGCAGAAGCGCGTTTTTTCTTTGTCGTCACGTTGTTTCCCGTCGATCGTGTGCAGGCTGTTATTTTGTGATGAGGTGAGCTTCCGGGGTAGTTTGTGCTGACTCTCGTTGACTTGACATCCGAGCTCTTTGTAGTGCCTCCTCTCCGCGAGGCACCACGGACGGACAGCACCGAGCACACGCGCGCCAGCAGCAGCAGCAGCAGCAGCAGTCACACGCAGCCACACGCAACCTCACGCAGTCCCAGACAGGGACAGACAGGATCGACAGCGCCTGTCCAAACCTCACACCGGGACCGGAGAAGAAGAACGACGCTCTTCTAAAGTGCGCTTTCAGTTCTCTCCCCCCCCTCCTCTCCATACCAGACGCGCTTTTACCGGGAACTTTGCTGTTCCAATGAGCGGCATGAAAGCCGGTCTGTATCGAAGAGCATCCACCTAAACTTCTCTCACTCTCAGGGCTCCGTGTAGCTTTGTTTTCTCCCCCCCCCCCTTTTTTTTTTTTTTTTTTTAAATCTAAACTTTATTTTCTCGTGGCGTCTTACACACAAAGAAGGACAAAAAAACAAAAAAAAACAACAACAAAGAAAAGCCACAAGACAGACGGAGAAGTGGATGTATCTTCAGCCATGGATGTAACAGTTTACCCGCCTCCTCCCCAGCCGCTGGCCGCTCCAGACCACACCAGGCTGGGGCAGCTCTCCTACCCTGACCCGGCCTTTGGGACCAACAAGGTAAGAAAGGATGGAAAGAAAAGCAGCTGCTTCTGTCTGCTCGTACAAAAGGAGACACGAACCAGTCTGTTGCCCTATCTCCGCTGCCTCCCCTCTCCTGTGTGTTCCTCTTTCTTGCCCTGCCAATTAAGGGCTAATTAATTGCCTTATTAGGCTGCAGTTAATTACCGCAGCTATTGACGGTAACTACATCTCATTGTTACTCGTTTCCTCTCAACACATTCACCCACTAGGTGATGCACAGCCTGTAATTTCATTGCAGGTTTGTCTTCAAGCAGGGAAATGACACCTATAATTAAAAACTTCGCTAAAAGGCAATCAGGCTCCTTATTTTAGGCGCAAACAGAGGAAGGGTTGTTAGGAGTGGATACCGGCGAAACAGAGAGACTCCTTATATCACTTTACTAGAATTCACAGCAGTGATTCTCATTTCTACCTCTGTCTGGGAATCCCCCCCCCCCCCCCCCCAAAAAAAAGAAGAAAAGGTCAGGGTCAGATTCGCAACAGAAACCAGGACCTGGTCTTTTGGACTCATTCTTGGATGTCTAAATAAAGTAGAGACACACATACCCAGCCACAATGCTCATTTGACAGTGATAAATTACTTGATTATTTAATTAGCTTCAACTGAGTGCATCCAGCAGAGTTAACAACTAATTAACCTCTCCTCAAGCTTTGCACTGTATAATAGCAGGCATACATCTATGCATACTGCGATTTTTAACTCACAATAATTAGAAGAAATATATATCTCACTGCCCTTCCATAGCATGTGCAAGCTGAAGTCATGTTGTTAGAAAACCTGTGATTGGCTGCTCCCTTTAATTCTCAATTAAATGAAATGTAAATATTTGTTTTGGGAAAAGCATACAAAGCTAAGCCAGGATAATATTCACACAGCAGGGCAGAAGCAGCAAGGTAAACTGAAAAAGGATCCAGTAACATCCATGTAATGAGCTCCACTCACCTCAGATGTGTAGTAGTTTTCATTTTCAGGGGAAGGGGTTATTAAAATATATGGAACTTGGGGGGACCAGCAAAACCGGACTACTGTAATTCAGTTCTGTTTTGTTTACGCTAAAGCGACCTGCTTTTCACATAACTTCATATTTAATCGCTTTTTTTTGAAGACTTAAACTATCTCGTGTGTCACAGAACCAGTAGCACCATTAATACCAGCAGACACAGCTTCTGATGTGCTGGTTGCTTCAACATTATCTCAAACCATTAATGTCCATTGACTACAATAAAAGTGGTTTTCCCCCCACTACTCCTTGCTTGCCAGCATCTGCCTAATATCCACCCCACCCCCTCCTGCATCCACCCACCTTAGTCACATTCCAGGTTTTTATTTTTTTTTAATGTATATAAAGAGCTGTTTTGACATCGTATAGCATGACCATTCTAAACTATGAAAGCTTTACGAGATTTCATGTTTCTTGCACTAATGTCAAAATAACCTAATTGTTAGTCTTTCTGTTTCTACCAGCTAGTAGAGTTAAAGGGTTTTACATGGTCAATCTTTTTGTTGATAAATAATTTTTGGTGGTTAGAGAAGGTAACTGGCATCGTGATTGACAGCTGTCAACTCCTCACACTGGATTGGTTGGGATCGATTTCAGGGCGGGGCTACAATCCAACTCTGACAATCTACTGTGATCATTACTAATCACATGTATTTTAGCTGTACTTTTATACAATATTTAAGGAAGCAATCTTTCGATCTTTACACGCGGTCCGTGGTGGGCGACTGCCTCGGGTTTAGGCTATTGGTTGATTATTGATGCCCTCGTGTTGCACTCTTCTAACTTTGGTGTGTGTGTGTGTGTGTGTGTATGTGTACTCGTGTACGTGCAACATCGGATTTACAAAGCAACACAAATTCCATTCATATCCATGCGTCGGCGTGGAATAGCCAGCTCAACATGTTACTCTGTAACCTTCACCACTGTATTGACTGGTCTACTGCTATGTGGCAGGATAAACATGTGGAAGTGGGAACAGACCAAAGTAAATGAGAACATGGGTATCCCTCTAAAGCTTGTAGAAAAGTGAAAATGAAAAACACCACCACTCAAACGAGGATTAAAGGCTCTCACACTACATCTCAACACATTTCTAATTGGAAATGTTTCTCTTCTAACTGGGTTGAAAGGGAAATGATGAGGTTCCCACCCTTTATATTGTCTTGCACTTTTTTGAAGAAGAAATATGAATAACGGTGCACACTGAGTGATGTCACGCCTGCTTTGCGGAAATCTTCTACTTTCAGAATCCTTCAGTTTTTGCAGATATACACGTGGGTTGTTTTTTTAAAGTCTCAGTCAGAAACAGACTTTTTCCCATTTTCAGTTCCCTCCCGAATACACTCCAGTAACTTCAAATCGTTCTCCTTAGTCTCCTCTGATCTTTCAGTTATTTGAAAGGAGGTAATTGATCATTTTCACCAGTGGTTTGTACTTCTCCTCGGCTGGATGATGAGAAGTACTGTGAACTCTGCGATTTTGGAAACTCAAGTTTTCTGAACATAATTCTGCATGCATAAGTGAAAGTCTTTGCCCTCAGAGCAAAGACATGTAAAGTGTGATAATTAATATTCAATATGCGGTTCATGTGTAGGTAATTGAGATTACAAGTGATTGATGGCCCCAGGTTCTGTATCTGACTGTGACCTCTTACCTTCATACATGCTGACTGGGCGTCAGTAGGATTTTTTTGTTTTTACACTCAAGACTTTATGAGCCAAGATATACATTCTGTGTGTTTTTCTATTTTATTGTTATTGCTATTTTCCGCTGACAAGTTTATTGTCTGAAGTCGGAGCTCTGTCATCAAAGCTGCAGTTCCTGAGCTCAGATACTGTGGAGAAAGGTGCAGCATTGTGTTGCAGTGTTGCCAGCGAGCGTATTTGTTTCAGTAAGAGGGAAGGAGAGATACAAGATAGAGGCTGGTGATGTGGAGCTGTGTGGTTGGGGGTAGGGGAGAGAGAGAGAGAGAGAGCGAGAGAGAGAGAGAGAGCGAGAGAGAGAGAGAGAGCGAGAGAGAGAGAGAGAGAGAGAGAGAGAGAGAGAGAGAGAGAGAGAGAGAGAGAGAGAGAGAGAGAGAGAGAGAGAGAGAGAGAGATGTTGGGGGTAGGGATGTTGTAGAAGAGAGAGTGTGTAGTGGGGGTGGGGCCACCAAGGTTTGCACTATATTTCTCTGTGTGTCTTTTGATTCACGGCTCTGTCGGCCTGATCGACGAGATCATATTACTGTGTGGGGGAGCGAAAGGCGGGAAGGAAAAAGGAAAAGAAACGGAGGAGTAGAAGAGAGAGAGGCAGGAAGTGGGATTCAGAAAAAAAGAAAAAAGAAAGAAGTAATGTAAGAGGAAGAAAAAAGAATGGAGGAGAGAAGAAGGAACGGTGCGTTAGTGAGCGAGCGTGCAGAGGTGTGTCCTGCAGATGTGTTAAATCGAAGACGTTACAACAGTGATGATCTGCATTTTTCATTTCAATTAAATAGAGAATCTCTGCCTAGTTAGGTAGTGGAAAGCGACCGCCTCGTTCCGTATTATTCCCACAATGAAGAGTCATAAGGACGAGTCTGACGTGGATTTAATTCTCTTTGGTGGCATACATTAGCTTCTTGGATGCGTGTGCTCGTTAGATGGTTTTAAATCAGAAATCAAAGTGAGATGTTTGTATGATGATAACATACCATCAAACCCAAAGCACTGTTCGGCACAAGCGAATTTGTGTTGAATTGTGTTCACTCGAAATGAGCATTTCATTGTCGTTTTTGCACAGAACAGGCAACTACATTGAATGTGAAGGTTTATCATGACATCAGCGATTGAAGTCACTGTATAAAGTTGGAATAATGAAAACCTGGGTGGATTGTGGAAGATTGACGGATAAAAAAAAATTTAAAGGTTTATTCAAAATGATGCCTAGGCCCTTTTTTTATACATGTACAACATAGCAACATGGGATATGTTTTGCATGGCTCTTGATTACGAGGATTTTCAGCATAATGAGGAAAACCTTATTGACGACACCATCTGGTTGCATCAAGAAGATGTTTTCACTGCAACATATATCATTTGTATTCCTGCTCTCGCAACACAGTGATGTGTCGTTAAAAGTTTAATGCTTTTATTTATCCACTCGCAGCACTCAGGTAAAGTAGCCTTGGCCGAGGAGCACACGACTGCATCGTACCATGAAAATTACATTGTTTTTTCTCTAAAAGATGTACTTCAGTTACTGAACTACAGTGGACGTAGACCTTGGACTCTGGTGGTAAAGTCCTCTCCATCCACGCTTCTCCGCTCAGAACCTGCTTTGTGGTGCAAAGTCGCTTTTTTCACCATCTTTTGACCAGGAAGGTATGTACAGATGTTGGTTTAAAGATTTTAAATGTCATAATCTGGGAGGGACAACTTTTAGAGTTGTTCTGCTTTGGCTTTATCGTCTTGACCAGATGGCAGAATTATGACTTCTACACTTTTACAACTAACATATATCAGAAATCATGGCTAGTAATTAATTGAAAATGGCTAACTGCATATCTATCTTCAAGATGAAAGTGTTAATAACCTTGTGAGCATATTGTATTGTTCACTACTACATAATGATTTATAGATTTGTACTAATTGCCGCTATTTGTGTATCTCTGCTCCAGATGTTAGATTTTCTCTTCATTGTTTGAGTTATGTCAAAATAAAAGCCACAAACACAATGAAATGCTTAATTTTGTCCCGCACACACACGCACACAAAAAAAAAAATCCTTTCACCTACATCGTTCTTCCATTATGTGTCGCCACGCAGATGTTTCAGTTTAAATTCTAACTATACATTTACAGTTGTGGAGAGACGTGGTTGATGTTTGACATACCAGAGTAGCCAGACAAGATCTGTCTTGAAAACTCAACTGCAAAAGGAAAAAAAAAAAAAAAAAGAAAGGGTTCGGTATGAGCTGAAAATTGCAGTTATGTCGGGCAGCCACACACTATGTTGCTCCATATACAACTTGTTATCAGTGATGGCTCTCTGCCGTCAAAAGCAGCTCAAATCTTTGGAGGATTTGTGGAGCAGACAGTTATGATGGACATCACGTGGTTTGCAGTGAGACAGATGGCTGCATGTATTTTTATTGCAACAACAATGTGTGCTTGAGGTCAGATTTCGCTGCTTCCTCAGTGGGTCAGTTTGACATCAAGCGTCAGCGTTGTTGCCTGCGTAGCCAGTAGCATTTTATGGATGAAGTCCTGTTGAGCTCTGACTGGATGCGAGTGCTCACAATGAGTCTCAGCAGCTTGGAGTAGAAGCTGGAGTTTTTGGTGGAAAGAGAATAGAGTCCGCGTTTGTGAAGCTGTGAAAATGTGTCTTTGTTGGGGAGCTGTCCAAATGAATAGTTCAGTTTTCAAACAATGTCACACAAGTACAAGAGCAGTTCTGGCAAAGTTAGATGGGGTAAATGAGGGAGAGTAAAAGAGGAAGGAAAGAGGGACAGAAAGAGAGGGAGAGAGGGCCTAATGTAAACATAATCATTGTGAAAGCTGGGTGAGGTATTTCTAAAGCAAATAAAGAAGAAGAGAGAACATGGAGGGCACAGAAAAGAACAGGAGAGTTTAGATCGAAGCGCCACAGCGAGGAAATAGGATTTCAGTAAAAAAAAAGGCAGCGTGAACAAAAAGAGCAGCAAACACGATGAACTGAAATATAAATTTAGAGTGGCAAAGTCTTTACTCCTCACCGCTGTACAAAAATAGAGTTAAATATTTTTGCTTTGTGCTGTAATGACCATGCAATGGAGCCGTACGTTATTAACGTCTGTATTGTGGTGCAGTGGTTTGTAGTTCCTTCAGATCTGCTTACATAAAAGCCGACATCAATTACAAACTGTCAGCACAAAGTGTGGAGTGCAGTTGAAACGCTTCACACAGAAAAGCTGAAAACACGGTAGTTTGCATGCCAGGCCACTAGAAGGAGCTATTTTCATCCATGCACTGGTACATTTAGAAAGCAATATCAAATATTCAAGTCTGGGCCCAGTCAGGATCTACTCTAAGAAAATCCAGACGACACATGTGGTCAATGTACACTTTCTTATAATTTAACAGAGTGAGTTGCACAAGTAGTACTGTGAGAGCTGACATTGGTATTGCTGAAGTTACAATACTCCTGGAAAATGCAACTTTTCAGAAACACTGTCGCCGCACATGCTCACCACGGCCGCAGCAAATAGTTGTTCTGCACATGTGCGAGTCGATGGACAATAACAACAGTGTCGGCCTCCAGTGTCTTGACTCCCAGACAGTCCACATTCTCCTGGGACTTGGTGGGTTTGTAGTTGACAGTCACTCACAATAGAAATGCAACTTCATCGTCGCTCCATACGACTGTCCATGTACTCGCCGTTGTTGTTTATAGAGTATTGCTCACTGCACCTGTGTGTGTGTGTGTGTGTGTGTGTGTGTGTGTGTATGGTTTCATTACAAAAACAACTAACGGCACCAACTCGTGGTCAAACTACATCGTTTTCAGAGTTTCAGTCATAAATATTGCTGGGAAACTTTTCTGAAACTAAAACGCGAAAACAATACATATTCACTTGAATCATTGTCGTGTAAACAACCTGAAAAGGTGTTGGTTTTTTATGCTCTTGTTGTGTAAACAAACAGTCAAAAGTTTAACCAAAGTTTATTCTTGCGAGAAGGTTGTAGTGTAAACGGGGCCTTTAACGCTCTTTAACCAGATAAGCCTCTCTTTGAACTTTTTTCTTTTTTTTTTAATGGCCCAGTCGCAGCTGATTAGGGGCAAGAGAAAGAACACTGTGATTTGGAAGAAAAGAAAAATCTTAAAGTACAGAAACATCGATTTTTGTATTCATTGCAAATCATATCCTTATTGCAATACTCACCAATGCTTGCAGCAACCTTATGACATAATGTGTGTTTATCCGATATTGTGCGGCTGTAGCGTTTATATACATTGTTATGATAGAGACCCCTGAACGAAGTGTGTAATTGCTAACTTTATATCACCAAGATCCACCAGAAAGAACATTATCTTGCAGATACACAGGCCTTCACAGCACCACAGTTAGTACATTCATTTCTGGCTTTCTGCCCATAAACTGTATTCAGGCATCTGAATGTGGACTTGAACACAAACTCACCGGGGTCTTTCCCAACGGAACCAGGCAGGTTGGTGTGTAAGTCACCTTGGCAAACAGAATAATAATATCACACCTTTTCCTTAAGCTCGCTGTATAGCTGCAGGGTACACAGCCTTTGTCGTGTCATAATGAATGTGCTCCACGTGAGTTGGCCGACTTTACTCACTGTATATTGTGATTACTGGCAAGTCGCCACGGCATAAACAGGATGATCCTCTCGGCTGTGAAAAAAATAATAATTTAACACGCACTTCACCAAACCCCGACGGCGGTTTACCGTTTTTAAAGAACACATTTTGTCAGTCAGGATTACAAAAAAAAAAAGAATTCATGTGGATTTGTTGGTGAATTTAGAATGACGCGTCATATAGAAGGAAGCCAAATGCAAATGTGTTGTGGTAATTTGAGTTTTCATAGCGATGTACAGCGAGAACACAACCTGCTGCTGGAGGTTCTCAACTGGCTTGAATGTTGTTGTGTTGCTTCCCAGTGATGAGTAAGGTGAGGGAGGATGAGCAAACAACAATCTTTAATGAAACGTTTTAATAAAGCACGACTTACGGTGTTCTTCCATTTTAATTGCACATTGTCGTAATGATCGTAAGTCATTACCTCCTTCATAACATTTCTCTAATGTCCTTTATTTTAGTGTAGCGGAATAAAACCATGAAATCAATCAGAAGAGGATCTTCAGATCAATTCTTCATCCCTTTAATCACTAATATACGATTGGATCACCAATTACCATGTCGGTTGATTTCAAGCTTCGGGTATCGGATGTGACGTTTTGGAGTACTTTTATGAGTATGAACACCCACAGGTTACACAAACCCCCCCCTCCAAAGAGTTAAACGAACTTCAATATTCTAATTTATGATTTGCTTTGGTTTATTCCTGTGATATTAAATCAAATGCCAACATTCTAATAAAGTCCAACAAAAGTTACTTAATAAGGTAACTTAATCTTATTAGTTATAAGTATGTGTTACTCAAACGGAACACTTTGTAGTACCAATTCAGCTTTAGTCAAGAAAACACATTTTTTCAGGATCTAATCTTAAAATCTCCAGTTTACATTCATGTTTTATAATTTTTTTTACAAAAGGTCAAATTGCATTGATATTACATTATTCACATATATAAATAGATTACATTAATATTCTGATCACATTTCACCTCCACAGTTCTCTTGTCTTATGGGTCTTTCCCAGCAGATTTGTCCGTATGACGTACTTCCATTGTCCCCCTCCTCCGGTTTTCCAACCAGCCAAAGTGTCGGCATTTCATCTAATTATCTATCAGAACACAACCGGTCAATCTGTCTGTCCGTCTGTCCACATTGGCCGTCGTTCTCCGCGACAGAACGTCTCGCCAGACCCCCCTCCGTCCCTCCCCTCCCCCGACGCTCGCCGGTGATTGGGTGACTTCTCAGCACTGTTGCTCGTGTGCTGGTGCGTCTGAAAGCGCTTCAGTTGGTCGAGTCGCTGGGACGGAGCGATGAGGGACTCCTGGTTGGTGGAGGGATGCCAAATGGAACAGATGGGCGGAGACAGAGCGCTGCCAGAAGAGACTAATTATCAGGATTTGGTTTCCAAAACAAACATATTGCAATCAAATCGCATATTGAAATCATTGCTGCATTGTTCTGTGTTTGTGTGTGTGTGTGTGTGTGTGTGTGTGTGTGTGTGTGTGTGTGTGTGTGTGTGTGTGTGTGTGTGTGTGTGTGTGTGTGTGTGTGTGTGTGTGTCTAAGTGACAATGACTTGGATCAATTAGCTTCTAGTAGAAGAGATTGGATCTGTGCCCGAGGCATTATCCAGAAACTGTTGCGGCCCATTTTTATTATTTTTTTCCTTAGCGCTCGGCTTTTGTTCCCAATCAGACAATCATAGCTGTCGTAGTGAAGTGCTAATTACTGTGGATAGATTGAAATAACTTTTATCACATTGGAAATTTGTAAACTTGTGCCTGTTATGACCTTGTCTCCTTCTGTTCCCTCAAACTGTTTGCGATTTCAAACAAACTTTCGTGCTCCTCTGTGATTTATGTGCTGCTTTTATTCAGCGCGTACAATGGAAATCTTAGGCTCGTTAACTCAGATTTCACTCATATAAAGTAAGAAAAATATACACAAAGCAACATTTTTGGGTGTTTTTATCTGAACTTTAAGAAAAATATACATATATTTATTAAAACTGTTAAAAGAAATGTCACTACAAAGCTTGGAAAAAAAACTGCATTCATCAACTGGAGGAAGCCATAAAACAGCGTCTGCACTAGACATGTCAAGCTCCAAATTACATTATGCTATTATATTTCTTACGTCAACCACTGCTTTTCCACCCCTAAAAACAAACCATACTTTGTACATGAGTCAATGCACGGATCTGGAACATTTGTAAATTGCTGGGGGGGGAAAAAAATCAGAACAGGAGATAATTGGTAGACGAAACTAAAAGGAGCTGTAATAACAGTGTCACAGTTTATCAACTGGCAATGGGAAAACAATGTGACAGTGTGAGAGGCGTAACTGATGTGATGAACCTACAGGAAATTCACATTTAAATCTGCCTCCCTCAGCTTTCTGGGCTTTTTCTGGTGAGTCTCAGCTCATTGCTTTGCTGGCCGCTGTTTGGATTCACGCTCGATGCCTTCTTGATGTTGTTCTCAGGTGCAGCAGGCAGCAGCTATTTTCACTCAGAAGACTGTACACACTCTGCTCAGCTGCAAGCAGCCAACAAACACTTTCTTCCAGGGCCTCCGTGTCGGAGGCACAGTTTGTCACATTTTCAGTGCAGCGGAGGAAAGCAAACAAACAACAAACCAAAAAAAAGAAATGCATCAAATAAATGAAAGTAGTCAAAAGTCTCCGATTGGCTATAAATCTTACGATAACCTTTCACACACCCAGAGTGTTGAATTGTTTGTTGGTTGGTTTGTTTGTTTGTTTGTTTTTTTACAAGTCAAAATGTCTTTTGATGCTGTTTTTAGTATTTGTACCTAACATGGACTTCATGTAGAATATGGTGCTGTGTTGGTAGAATATTTTGATTAGTGTTTGTATCTTGTACCAAGAGTGTAAGAATCTTTACAGCTGCATGCTCTCAATAGAAACTATGATTTTAACTTAAGAAATGGCTGAAAGTGACATTGTTTAGACTCTTTCTGTCGTCATTGTACAGTCAATGATGTGCCACTTAAGAAAGAATTCATGGGACAAACACACAAGTGAAGTCTATTGGATAAACAGTGTGAGCTTGGAGACCGTTGGTGAAAACACAAAGCAGAGCAACAAAACGACTATTGGATCAGAAATGCATCATATAACTTAATGAATGTTGATTTCACGAGACATTATGGACCTGCAAAAAGGCAAATGCTTCAAGCCGATCGTCTCATCGAAATCACTGAGCTCCACAGGGTTTTTTATGGTTAAGCATGCCCAAAGACATATTTCAGGGAGAAGTGCCAAAGCTACAACTTTTCTTGATAAATGTGTTAATGATGCGTTGGCTCTGTTGGCCTTTAGGGAAAAACCCTCTCCAAACACACACATACTCGCAAGAATGTGATCATGTTTAGGAGAAAGTGAAGATGTCCCTCCACATGTACAGTGCAAAGTAGACACGAACGTGATGGCCTGGGTACACTCCGTGGAGATTTACAGTCGGGGTGGATACATGGAGCCAATAAAACTTGGTTTATATTGTCGTCAGGGTGACAGAGATAAAAACTGATAAACAATCGTTGAGCTGAACTAGCACAGCTGCAAGTAGCACACACACACACACACACACACACGCACACGCACACGCACACGCACACGCACACGCACACACACACTATGTGGAGGTTGATTCATGATCCCTCATACAGTTCAGTTGAACAAAATACGTTCAGTCCAGCAAAAGCAAATAGTTTCACACGCCACGGGTGATAAAAGTGGTAACCAGTGTCTTTTTTTGCCACATTTGCTCAAAGATCGCTTCACAGGAGAGGTCACGTTTCCAGCTCGGACTTTATCTGAAGGGATGTCAGACCCAAGTGTGCAAACATGCTGACGACAGAACCTTTTCTACCACCCACTACAGTATTAACTACAATCACTGAAGCACATGCAAATATCCAACATTATCTGAAAATTTCTGTCGATTGATTTATTATTTTTCAATGTAACGCTCTCCTCAATTTTTTTATTTTATATTTTATTTACCTAAATCACATCACTCTTTGCACATGTTTTAGGGCCTCAATAAATTCATTTGGTTTGGTTACAGAGAAGACAATCGGTTATCTGGGAAATGGTGTAAAATCACGCTCCGCCCATTTCCATCCTCTGAATTCACTCTTTATCACTCCCTCTCCCCCATGTTTATATCTTTCTCCATCTCTCATTCACCGCACATTTCATGTCTCCACCTCTCCCTCATTTTCCCAGCTCTGATTTTTCCTTGACATACTGTATTTCTCTCTTTTCGCTTTGTCCTTGTCTGTCATCCTAATAGTCTCTCTCTCTCTCTCTCTCTCTCTCTCTCTCTCTCTCTCTCTCTCTCTCTCTCTCTCTCTCTCTCACCCCCCTTTCTACCCCCTTCCTCCGACCCTGACCCACTTAGCTGGCTGCTTGTTATTCAAACCTTTGCTTTACCCACACAAGTACACACACACACACACACACACACACACACACACACACACACACACACACACACACACACACACACACACACACACGTAAAGAAGCGAGGAGAGCGAACAGCGAAGATGAGAGTGAGAGACAGAGGCATGGGGGGGGGGGGGGGAGAGAGAGAGAAAGTAATTTGGTTTGACTACAAACCTTGCCGTTCTCTCTAGTTTCCTGCCTGAAAGGTTTAAGACTGATACTGATTTTTATGCAGCCTCATGTTGATAGCAAATGTAAAAAATGTGAGATTGTCTTCACCAGGATAATGAAGGTGAGAGACAAAATCCCTCAAAACACCTTTCCACGTTGACACGGCATCGTTCTAATAGCCGGGGTTTTCCTGGCTCTGCCTCAGCTGTCACCTGCTGAACCTTCAATTACTTTAAAATGCAAAATAAAATAAAATTCAGCGTAGCCACCAGTAAGTAGACGTACCCGGCCAGCTTGTCTGCCTACAAGAACACTATTATAACTCTGTGATCGAAAAAAATCGAATGTTTTTAATGGGTTAATTTTCCAGCTATTGTATTACACCATTTCTCCAGGAAGATCACAGGATTTTCAAACAGGTATGCATCGCAGCGGAGCCCGGCAGCTATTGCACCATCTGTTGCGCCGCACATGTCCATTTTTCTTGGACCAAAGCCAGCAGCTAGTCTGCAAACCGCTCATACTTGCTTACAAAGTGTTTCATATTCTCCCAGAACATGCATCCCATATCTGACTGTGCTATCGTTCGCTTGTCGGTGTTGCTTTAGGGTACAGGTGGCTGCAAATGATAACATGTTTCATAGTTTTAGAATAAGTGTTGGTTTATATAGAAATCCTTGTTTAATCAACTTTGCCTCCCCGTACTTGGATGCTGCAAAAACAAAGTATGTCCCATTTAAATCAAAGGAAAGACACGCAGTGCTCATTAATGATGCCTAATCCAACATGTAAAAAGTCTAAGGAGAAGTACTAATGTAATCCCACAATCGCATCATACTTCTTTATTACTTCATCCAGATTAGGGATGTATTAGGCCGGGCCCAGCTATGCATGTACAAATGCAGAATACACCCTGGACAGGTCACCTGCCCGTCGCCGAACAAATGGAGAGAGAAAACCACACACAGACTCACTTTCATGACCCGAATCACTGCTGGACTAAACCTCCAAGTGATTCTTTCTTTAGGAGGAAATGGTCCCAGACTTGGAAGCGAGGCTCCATTGGCCGTAATGTTTATTCCCTACGGAGGGCTATCGTGCATGTGCAACAGTGTTGAGAGGAAGAAATGGAAATGTTAAAAACCACACGTGATGAGAATGACGATGAGTTTGCATTTATTATTTCTTCCACCCTCAGATTGATCATCAAAACTAGCTTGGAAATTGATCCAAATGAGCCTATTGCACCAAAATGTATGTAAAGTTTTGACTTGACGTTAACATGGTTGAATCGGTTCTTGTGTCCTATTTTGATACTGAAGATTGACAGTTCCTCATTTTTTTTGCTGTCCGTCAGTGGAAACAAATGCAACTGTTGGACGGTGGCATAAAATTGCTGTGAAAATTCTTTTGAACTTTGTGTGGAAAGGCAGCAATGACTCATTTTATAATAGCAACACAAACAAGTCAAACCCTGTTTCCCCTCATTGAGTCCACGGCGCAGTACACCACAGCTGCAAACCAGCATAATTGTTGTATTTGCTGTATTTATCAAGTTTTGCTCATCATAAAATAGCAGTTTTTCCTCTTGACAGAAATGAATGCGTCCTGCTCTCATATGAGTGACAGTCAGTAGAAAAACCAGAACGAGTCGATCAGTCTGCGCAGCTCCTTCATTCAACTAATTGAAACAAAGGGCAAATAAACATCTGCATCCCGAGTGTTGCTCTTAACATGTCAGGACACATTTAGACCGTTTTAATGGATTCTGCATCATTTAAACAGAACTTGAGGAATCATGAATTAAAGTCACTGGCAGCTGCTGAATTCCCCCCATAGAGTATCTGTGTCTGTCCGTCCTTTTGAGTTAATGAAGAGCATAATAGGTTCCACTCTGCCTCTCAGACTGAACGCCAGCTGAAAAGAAATCATCACTATTTCTCTCCTCTTGCTTTTTTTCCCCCTCCCTCTCTGTCCTCATTCTTTCTCATCTCCTCTCTTCTCCTCTCGGGGTACTTACAGTAAGTTGAGAGCTGCATTTGTCCTTTTGCAACACACCACTGCATTAGCCACTTAGCTTACCACCTACAAATCACTGCCGGGATGTTTTTACGTCTCGTGTAGGATTTGTTTTGTGTCCTTTCGAGAGCGTCGGAGATTTGACGAGGACTTGAGTAACTGCAGTATTGAAGCACGGAGTAAAGGTTGCAGTGTGCGCGTGTGATTTTTGAGATGAGGGCTGGGGCACAGGAGGGGCAGCGAAACCGACTGAAACAAAAGCAAACGGCACATGAAGGGGCGGCTCTCCTGTGTCTACCTGAATCCCAATCATCAGCCAATCATGGGCTGGTGGAAAGGATGTAACAAGATGTCAAATCAACTATGATATCAAACTTGGCGTCGTCATGCTCTCCGCTGGGGTCTGCAGTTGATAAACCAGAAGTGTCCATATGGGGCCCAACTGCCGCAACATGTTGTGAAGCTGAAATGAATCTTGCACTTCACTGAATTGTACTTAAACATGTTAACATCTCAATAAAACCAGGCTAAACTGAAATATTGTTGCTGCAGCTGATTGAAAATAGTAGAACGATTCCCACAAGGAACTGAGTATCTGGTGCATTAAATTTGAAAAAACATAAATAAATTGTAAAATCTCTGAGCCTGTTTACATTTGACTAATATATACATTTTATTAAATCTCTACATTGATCTCTTGAAGCCTTTTTGTTGTAATAAATCTAAACCCAATAAATCCACATCTGTTATACAGTTGAGTTTTTTAACTATCAAAATGTAAACAAATCAGATTTTCAACTTGAAGCTTTGTATATGAAAGAAAACTAGACTTAGGATAATGAAATGCCATGACTTGAAGGATCATTTAGGTGCATGGATTCATTCATGGTCCAGCCATACACTGTTCATTGTTGTGTATGAGCAGTATGCGCATTTTGGTTATTTCTAACTTTCTTAGTTTTTCTTGCAATATAAAACGTTTTTTCCACTTCTGGTGCGTCATAGTTCATAGTTTTTGGTGATAACCTACGTGGCCACTGTTCGAAACATTATGTTGCATTCAGGTGTGTTTGTTTTTCTTTTCATTTGCAGTCTGGCAGGTAGATATCAGGCTTTGTTCACTTGATTCCAACGTGCAATTGAAAGGAAGACTGAAGATCTGTTGGAGATTATAATATCGCCTTTCTTCACTCCACAAAAAGCATTACGAATTAACTGTTAATTCTACAAAGTCAACAAACCGTTTGCCACGCAACATTTGTTTTTTTCTTTTTCTTTTCTCCTGTTGACTCTGTAAACCTACACCTCATTTGCATAATACCCAACAGCTGGCAAATGGACGGGGCAGCTACACCTGTCTGTCCACCTGTGGGGGTTGGGGGTGGGGGTGGGTGGGGTTGCTGTATTTGTTTACACAGAGTCATTATGTGGCCTAAGATGCACGCTTCCATATTGTAAATTTAAGGCGGGTAAATGTTAAGTAACTCTAGGAAATGAATTGAAGCCAGTGACACGTCACTGTCAAACAAAGTCACAGAGACACAACTGTGTGTATTTGTTGTCACAAGGCAGTGCGTCTGTCCACCTGCTCAAACGTCTTTCTTGCATTTGTGTTTGTCAGCTTAGACAATGAATATGTACCAAGGCTTCAATGAATTATTTGCATATGTCCTGTGGATTCAAATATGGATTTGTTTGGTCTTATGTTTTATGAGTCATAGTCACTGGGACGGTTCTAATGTTTTTAAAGCTGACACACAGATCGAGTATGCTCGTACCATTTATAGGTGAAACAATTCATATCATTGCTTATTGAAATCATCACAAGTAACTAGAGACATGCAATTCTTGATATTTCTTCTAATTAATTCAAACTTGAACAGATGCTTTTGTTGTCAAACTCTGTTAATGATAAAGTGTGACTGAGAGAAAAACACGTGGCTGAAGGTGAAAGTACACAATTTGGACAAGTGATCATAAAGATACACATGTGGAAGCTTTTCCAGGAACCACTGCTGGGTTTACTTCTTAATCCTCATAAATATTCTAGTTTCTTTCGGCCTTTATGTAATAAAAATGGCAGTTTGAACACATTACTTGCAATTATCAAAATCTAGCTGCTCGTATTATTTCCATTTTATTTAAGAACAAATCTTCAGAATTTGAAAACGGCACTTGGTTTCACTCGAGGTACTTTATCTTCAGTGGAAGCACATTGAATATGCTCTGCGACGCTGCGTTCAAAAATTAATAAGTGTCCATACATAATATAACAGTGGACTAAAACTGACCTTTGTGATATCAAAAGCTGCTCGCAGTCACTTAAAGTGAATAAGGTTTGTATGATTTGGTGGGACGAGCAGCCGCCTGGTGTTTACGTGTGACATCAGGAGACTTCAAGTCTTTGTTCTTCACTGTCTGTTGTGCGGGACAAATACAAGCTAATGAGAACAAAAGGGTCTCTCAGGAGGAAGTGTGGTGCAGATAAGAGAGAAGAATAAGGAAGTAGATGACCATACTTCACACTAATAGAATGCATTGTGCACTATTAGGGAGTCTAAACTGTACTTGATATCTGTGGCTTAGTACAGATAACCAAGTGTTTTTTTTTGTTTTTCTATGTTCTTGCTCCAGTTCAATAACTAAAATGCAACAAAGAAAGGTTCAGGTCTTTCTCTCACCATGTGCCATCATATCTACCAACCAGCTGGCACGCCAGCTCTCCAGTGTGGTCACGGGTTTGTAACGTTTGGTTTCATGTTACATTTTTCAGTCTTTCTTCATTCATTCCAAGTCCACTTTGGACAGACTCAAAGTCCATCGCGTAGCCTGGCGTCACTGTGTAATATAAAGGTTTTAGTGTCAATATGTGCCCCAGAATGCTGTACGGCACTCAACATACTGACTCACTGTTTAGTTTGGACTGTTATTACACAGGAGAATGTTTCCTGTTTGGTACTAATTGAAAGGTGTGTAATTTCCACTGACATATTTCACTAACACCGTGATTTAAAACAACACAGTCACAACCTCGAGGGCAGTTTATGCTTTTCTTTTTGTTTGTTTTGACATTTATCTCAGTGTCTGCTAATCAATCGTAGGTTTATGACACAAAGTGCAGAGTGCGCTTATTGTGTTGCAGCGACACTATAGGATAGTTTCCTCAGGTTCATTCATTTAGATCGTTTTGAATAAGTTGCCAGACGACATTCGTCCATCCATCATTCAAAGCAACACAATGAATAAACACAGCATGCGTGTGTGTGTGGTTGTATTACAAAAACTCAGCCACAACTAGTGGCCTGGCATGCAAACTGCAGTACTTTTAGGGTTTCTGTGTCTATGCCAATTATTATTTTCAAAACATTTCTTTCTGAACATAAAACTTTGATGAATCAAACTGATAAACTGTTTTTTTTTTTTTTAAGTTTTCCGTGTCACCAAGGCCTCAAGTTGATAATATGCATTTGCTATTGAATTGTTTCACGTTGTATTTTATTTATGAGGTTTTGTTTTTAAAGTGATTTGCACGGGTATCATTATTAGTGTCAGAGCCGATACGGCACTTACAAAAGCTTGACAACAACTTACATCAACCTCCCAGTAGAGCAGCTATCAGCTAAGAGAGCGTGTTGTCAGCTGCGGGGAGACTTTCTTAGAGAACGTAACGTGGTCTTCACTTCATGCACTACATTATTGTTCTGATCCTATTTTAGCCACTGAAGAGAGGAATGACAGTTGAGCATGGGGCACTCTGGATGCACGTCATGCGCCCACAGGAAAGACATCGTCAGTCTCATGTAAAATCTTTGTATTTTAATTTCATTTATTAATCATGGTGGCGACAAAATGGAAATCATAGACCCCAAAGCACACGTTGAAAGTGGGGTTATATTGATTAAAGCGTGTGGTAACGTTATATTTTCTCAGCGTACAACACATTTTCTGTATACTGCATGTCGAGTGTTTATTCTTCATACGTATTATTGTTAAGAACTGATCTGTCAACACAGTTTCTGTAAATATTAACTCGCCTCTTGATGCCTCTGTGCTCCTATAAATATTGTAAACTTTTATTAAGCTCCTTGAAAATTAGTGTAAAATATTCTTATCTCTGCCTCTGTGTGACTGACGCGGACAATGAGACAGCTGAAGTCTGTTTACGACCCTCTCTCAGGCCACTATCAGGATTTTCAATGTCTGAGGAAGATGGCAGACAGATAGTGGACAGGCTGCTTGCCAGTAATCTGTTACCTCCATCTCCACTTATTGTCTCCTCGCTGGCTGTAGTGTGTTTGCTGTGTTTGATTATAGTGTGTTGACATTGTTGCTCTTGTGCTTTTTGTTCCCTCCAGCTGGACGGGGACACCATGTTCCTGGGTATGCCAGAAGCAGGCCTCGACTTCGCTTCAGCCAATCAGGTTAGTGTTTATAAAGTTGTGTTGCTTTATCTGTCTGTCTGTGTGTGTGTGTGTGTGTGTGTGTGTGTGTGTGTGTGTGTGTGTGTGTGTGTGTGTGTGTGTGTGTGTGTGTGTGTGTGTGTGTGTGTGTGTGTGTGTGCGTGTATGCTGGAGAAGACAGTGTGTGGTGTGAAGTTTCCTCGTTTGAAATTGCATTGTGTGATTTTCTAAAGACATTATCTATGTTGCCAAAACAGATAATGTTGTAAAAGTCTGATATGGAACTGTCAACTGGAGAACCCCCAACCCCACCCCCCCACCCCCTCAAAAAAACAAACTGATTGATGTTGTACGTGTGTTTCAACTCCTTGTGAAGTCTCCGTACGTGCATCTTCTGTGCTACTTCATACAACTAAAGATCTGAACTCAGAGAAAATGCAACCTCTACAGAAAAAAAAGGCCCTTAAAACAGGATTTGAACCGGGTTCCCTCTTGATGTGAGGTGAGAGTGCTAACCACTCATCTGCTTTGTTGGATTTGATAGCAGCATGTGATTTTTAGCATTCGAATATTTCCATTCTTCATGTTAGAATTGGTTTACATTTCGGATCAGCTATGCTCTGATGCCAGACCTTCATCCTGAAGCTCACATTTGAGCTATTTCAGTCTTTTCAGTTATTTCCACTCAAATCAAACCAGCTTTTGCTCTTCCTGTTGTGCAAATCGATAGCACTTACTGCTCCCCTGAAGCATTCCAAGAGATTTCTACCGATGAGCTTCCTCTTTTATCAAAAGCTGCTGTAAACTTACTAATGACTTTCAAGAACTTCTTTATGTCAGAGATGCTTCATGAGTCAGCCTACTGTGATTTGCATTTGAAATGATTTAAAATAAATTAGCTTTGAGCTGAAAAACACTTATTCTAAAGAGGAATTGTCTGCTACGCAGCTTTACATCTCAGACACTGCAAACAGTCCAAAGATATTTGGTTTACATTGGACAGAGTAAATATTTACTGTGGGGTTTTTAATTTATTTAATATATACTGTGATTAAACTTTTAATATTATATGAATTTGAATTTGTCATCAAATAAATTAAGTAACCATGAGTGATTTTCATTTGTTTGTAAATAACTGAAGTTGAACTAGTCAACAATGAGTAAAAGCCAGTCACTAGTATATTAGTACTAATTCTTTAATCTTCATGAATAGTGTTGCTTTTTATGTCCAATCCATCTCTGTGTGTACACTTTTTGAGGGGTTAAGTTTTTGTGTTTGCTGATCTGATATTTTAAGAGGTCTTACTGTGGATGCATAGAAATAACCTGATATGCTAATTAATCAATTGGCAGAAAAGTATTCCTAATTTTTCTCATCAAAATATGTTGAATTAAGTGAGGATTTGCTGATTGTTTGTAATTTCTTTGAGATTAACCTCACACTAGTAATTTGTTCAAGTCATTTTCAACATAAATGGTGATAAAGATGTATTTTTAAAATCCCCACACAAAGAAGTCAACTGATTAGCGAGAGAAACATGTTTCTGTATCTCATCAGTAATGTTCTTGATGGGCTGCCTCAGTCCGCCCTGCAGTTGAATGGAAAATCCACAGCACTCAATGTTATCTACAGGTTAAGAATGTATTTGTCGTGTAACTGATACGCTTTCCGAGATGATATTGTGCAGCTGCGATTTAAGCAGGTGTCCCTTAAACGTCTCGCACGCAGGCACAGTCAAGCCTGTGAGCCGCTCTGCAGACAGCTGTGTGAACAACATGTGTTTGAAAAGAAAAGAAAAATGCATTTTCACTGAGGATATGCTATCGTAATACTGACTGCTTTCATCTGCTGTTTGAGGCTCCGTATGAAGTACGCAGATCATCCGCTGGTAGAGGCCGAGCGGTGGATGTTTCCATATTGGAACATTGCATTCTCTGCATAAAGCGAGATCGAGCTTTAAGAGTATAGCTGACGTGTATGTACAGCTGTCCTGTTATGTCACCTCGGTGCAATGGCCAACATAGTAAAGATCAGCTGTTATTACATTACTTAGCAACAGCGCCCAGCAGTAAACACTGTTTTTATATGGCTGTGGGTGTGAGTACATCCAGAACGCGTTTCCAGAGGCCTGGTAAAGCCTCGGGAGAACTAGATGTGTTTGTTAGCACAGAATTACCTCACCGCCAAGCCAAGTTCATATTAATAAGAGGCACTACAACAGATACATTATTCATGGAGTACAATATAGAGAATATTGTGTGGTAAAGAAATGTATGATTTGATGTTTTATTCATAGTGTGGCTCCAATAGAATATGGGGAGTGGTGTGTAGAATGAGAATTTACGGCTTTATTATCGAAGCACCGTTGCGTCCATAAAGTCAGAGGTTGTTGTGATGAATGTGACCAATATCTGTCCGGTCTGACCCTCATCTTTGTCATTTTTGAATTGTTAATGGCGCGGCGGAGACGAGGCGCCGTTAAAGCAGAAACACAGAGAGAGGAAACCCACCGCTTTGACGGCTTCAGTGGAACAACACTTATGTGACGTTGGAGTTGATGAGCCCAGAGACGTGGTTTCACACTTTTCGGCTCATAACAGTTTTCCGGAGTAAACCCGTATCGGCTCTGACAAATTGTTTATTTCCGTTATTGAAAAAACTGTTTGTTTAAGAGAAACTCAACCATCTGTGTGTGTAATCCTGTACAGTGTTTTATTAGGTTACATTATTATGTGGGTCAAGTTTTACCTGAAAAGGTTAGCAAATTTTAAAAAGACTTCTGGGTAAAATAGTGAATAATATATATGATTCGAAGAGGTTCAAAAACTTTGCTTCTTTAAATATAATCAACATATGTGAACAATAACAGAGAAACTCTAGCAACAATGACATAAAACAGTAATAGTGTGTACAATTGTATCATAAAATAAGTGATAAATATAAATGGTTAAAATTTGTAATGCAGTGACATTAAAAGCTGAATATTTGCTGTTTGGTGAATAACAATGGGGCCAATAGATGAAATGTTGAAAACTACCAACAGTGCAAATGACAAAAAACTACTTGCATGTTACTGACTCGCAAGGAAAAAAAAGAAGTTCTAGCCTTTGGCATTCCTCCCATTAGGCGCAGTACTTCTCTGCTCATACTTTGTGGTTCAGCCGACTCTCAACACGAACATAAAACATCCAAACACAAAGATCCTGCTGTCATGAAGCCTGAGCAACAAAAACTTAACATATCTGGTAATAAATGGTGGCGTCACAGTTCACAAGCTGTTTATTCTGCTGCTGACATACAGATTTAAGACTAAACTCTAAAAACAAAAAAACAAAAACTAGTAATATTTTTGTCAGGCTCAACATATCCCATTATTTTCCTGGAACTTAGTTGGAAGCAGATCTTTAGAGCTGCATTATCTTTTCAGACGTTGTGGGATCACAGTGTCTCCGGGTAAATGATATCAGACTGGAGTGTAGGCAGCATGTGAGCAGCAGTCTTTGCTCCGTGCAAGTTAGTATCTGAATGAGCGAGATGTTTGTGTGTGAATATCTCCCCAATTGCCCAACCTGCGCATTCTTATTAGCAGTTAATAGTTGCGATATTGAATTCTCTCAATTTATCGACTATGAATGAGTAAGTTCTTTAAAAGCAAAGGATGAATTATAACGGTTGTAATAATGTATTGCCATTCATTTGTAGGATATAGAATAAATCACTTTACAAATAATTAGGTCAAAGTGAAGCATTGGATTTCGAATGAAGGAAAAGTTTGGGAGTGAAGTTGCTGATAAGATGTTCATTGAACGGCTCATTTCCACTTCAATCACCTCCAACATTTCTGGCTTTCTTGGTGATTTCCTCGAGGCTGGCTCTATCTTCACATACATGCTTCTCTTTTAACCCGCCAACACAAATGCCAACGAGCATCCTCCACAGATCATCAAACTGTACGAGAGCTGCTCGGCGGACGCTCTTCCAGGTGCTGTTCCACATAAATGAACGTGCAGACTTTAAAGAAGTAGCATGGCGGCTGCCACACAGACTCATTACTCTTCCTCAAAGTGACTCGTCTGTTGGTGACAGTTGTGTCAATGATGTTTTCATGTTTGTGTTTCTTCGCTCATCGCAGCTGTACAGCTCTCAGTGTAACCTTTTCTTATCAGGGTCGAGCTGTGAAGGAAACAAACAAGCTATTTATTTACAGCCTCTCTGTCTGTATCCTTCTCTTTCTGCACTCCAACGTTTTTTTTTCTCTCTCTCTCTTTTTTTTTTTCTCACCTCGCAGCTACTCATTGGTGTAAAAGTAAAAGAAATATTACCCGTGCATGAAGATAAAACTTCACTTCGACCTATGTGGGAGATTGTGCATGTGTGACTGATTATGGAGAATCTCCTTCTCCTTTCTTTCTCTTTCCCTTCCTCCCTCTTTCTTTGTCCTTGCTCTTCTTGACGACCTCTCCGTTGGACCTCTGACCTCTTTCTGCCCTCTGGGCCCATTTGAATCTTTGTTTGTCTTTGTGATTCTTCCCACAGTTTCGTGTGCCGCAGCCCCCTCACCCCCTCAGCAAGGTGACGCCCCCCAACCCAACCTCACAGCACTGGAGGAGGGACACGTCAATGGCTGAGACTCACCGCCTGCCTTGGGTGAGCACGCACATTCATTTCAACGTGTTTTAGGGACATTGCATTGACTTGCGTGAATTACCTGTGGACCTACTCTCGGCAGTAGCAATTCTCCTTTCGGGGTTCTAAATTTTGGTCCTCGTGGTGACATGAATCCCCGTGCAAATTAGGTTGATGTTCCCTCCAGTCGAGAAGAACAAGAACACACACACACACACACCACGACTTCAAAGTTTAGCAAGGCGAAAGTGCAAACTGAATCTTGAGTGTCTGTGACAACAGTGACATGTTTGATCTCTCATGTGGTCATTTGGATGAAATGTTTGTGGCTTGTGGAATAGAGGAAGCCACTTTTTTTTCTTCCCCCCCATCAGTAATGTATGATAACCACACGTGTCCATCTCAGCGAGCAGTGAGTACTCGGTTTATTTCGTGGCCAATCAAACATGGCGCCACGCAGTAATTGAATTGATCACAGAGTGTATGCTCAAGCCCAAGGAGATGGCTAAACACATGCCTTCTCTTTACTACATATTCATTTGTCATAGACTTTAGTGACAGATTGTCAGTAGTTAAAGATAATGGGAATCAACACCTTATTAAATGATGCGAAGTCGATGTTGATATTTCCAGCTGAAGTCCTTAATGGCATGAGAAACCATTTACTATAAAGGATAAAAGTTATATTTGGATTTAAAACACATTAAGACTAAAATCCATAAAACCTGTGTAGATTAACAAAGATTAAATATTTAATGTCTCTCATATCAGAAAATGCATGTATTTACTGGCTTACGATGTTTAGAATTGGTATGAAAACTGAACACAGCACTCGTGTCGGGAAGCTTTTCAGGCTGTCGATGGCAAATTCACCTACGACTGCACCACTTATAGGAAAAGACTTTAACAACAGTGATGGTTAAAACCGGCAGATGTCGACTTATTTATATACAGCGTGTACAAGCAAAGAATATGTAATCCTCTCCGGGGTGAACCTGTGCTAACTGCTGGCAAAGACTAATACGCATACATTTCCTTTCCTCGAAAATCTCTCCTCGCAGTCATAGAACACAGTGTAAAAATCATCTTAAAGTTATTATTATAACAGAAAACCCAGAGATATGTCTTTCCTTTTCATACATTCTTCTTCCTTTCAATAAAGCTCTACGGCTTTAGTCACATCAGTGGGACATTTATCAGATTATCTGGACACCCAGAAGTCTTTCTATGTCCCTCCCAGACTGATGTGTAGGCTTGGTTGGAGCTTCTGTCTCGTGCTGTCATCTAGTGGCCCCAAGCCGGGCCACTTGGACGGTAAATCTAGGATGTTATAGATTAATTCAGATTAAAGAAGATGGTGTTTGTGGGTGGGTGTTGAGTGCAGAACAGAAAACAGTGATGAAAGGTATCCCTGCATGAATATTAGAGTGGAGGTTATGAAAAATGTCGTCATACTTCCATGATATCAGATAAGGATTAGATTTTTAAACTGCATGTAAAGAGCGATTCAAGACATCAAGTTTAAGGCTTCTCCGGTTAAAGCTTGTATAGGTGGTTCAACACGACACTGAACCCCGATTTTCTGTTTCTCCAATGAAGGTTGAACACTTTGCATAACAGCGGCCCCTGTAGGTGTGTACGCGTATGAAAGATTGCTTTTGCGCAGGTTGTTGAATTTTGTTGACCGTGTTGAGACTTCAGCAGCAGTAAAAGCTGTTATTTAAAGAATGTTTAATCATAGGTAGTTCATTTTTGGTGTCAACTTGTATTGTTGTGGCCTTTTTTTTTTTTTAATCCGCCAGAGTTCCAATGTTATTTTAATTAGCAGTTTACTAGAACAAAGATGCTGAATAATAAATGAAAGTCATATTTTGCTGTGAACTGTAGCAGTCAAAACATTAACCATTTGTAGGGAACATGTCTGAATGCAAGGATGTAAGAATATATGATGGACATAAACACCAATATGTGGTGCTTCCAAACAAACCATTGATAACTGAAAAATGTTTTTAGATGGGTTTTATTTCTGTACAGGTTCTTAACATCCTGTTTTCACACCCCGTACATTACTGAGTGCTACTGCCCTACAATAATATATGTTGCTGTTATTTTGCATGCCTAAAGGTTGTTATGTTTGTGCCTGAAAAATGGATGATAATCACCGAGCTATTTCCAAAGTACAAGTCTGCGGACATAGTGTGTAACAAGCTTGTTGTGTTGTTGTTTTTTTCGGAGCTTTCTGCTGGAGATGAACCTGTGCTTTGCATTGTGCCCTTTCTACTCGGCATGAGCAGAAACCACAGCAATCTCTCACTTTAAATATATTTTGCTGCTGGATCACAAGGATACAATCAGTATTAAAAACCTCTGAATGCATCTCCTCGAAATGCCATTTTGCTTTCATGTCCTTTCATAATTGAGCCCCACATCATATGAAAGAGGTTTGTTGTTTATTATTAGATGCTTTGACCTTGACCTAAGGTTTTACCTCTTCTCCATGTGCACAGCAAACACTAAAATCAAAGAGCACCAGGAGCTTTTTTTTTCCACTCAAAGTCATCTCAGCATCAGTTTACTCTTTATTAAATTTTGTTTTAGGATTTGAATTCCACGTGATGCCTACCTAAAGCTGTACAGCACATGCTATTCAATCTAAACGGCACATTGCACATCTTTCAGTATGTATAGTGCGTTTATACAATTGCAACATATCGGTGAATAAATATGAGTTTTGCGAGTAGATGATATGTAGACGCTTCAAAGTTGGTTGGATGAACTATTTGAACTCTACATACATGTTGTCACACATAGTCCCAGAGACATACATGCTACTTTCACATGGTTATGCTGAGAGATTAGAATTACTACACTGGTTTTATATGTCTTTGCCTCCCAAACAAGTGAAAACATTCAATCAGCATTGTGAAAATAGAGTGGGAGAATTGTCAGCTGAGTATTCATCACACACGCACGCACACACTGTACCTTGTGTGTTTAAATGTAGCTCTCAAAGGATACTTTGTAGTAATTTGTGTCTGCCTGTCTCTCTCTTGGGTATAATAATACTTATAATCAATTCGAAATGTCAGTTTCTTGAGAGGACTGTACTTAAAATGAAAGAGGTAAGATTTACTTGGTCATTGCAGTTGTAGTGTCAAATTAGATCAATGTTACTCTCTAATACCTTGGATGTGAAAACTTTATTCTAACTATACAAAACAGAAGCACATCGAATATGAATGTTTACCATTTTACATCTGATCCAGCTGTGCATTTTTACATACTTTTTTTGTTTAGTAAAAGTTACCAAAGGTCACACAGTTCTCAGATCCAAATGCGATTTTTCCACGGAACACGGAGTTGTGAAAAATGCCTTTGTAA
Organism: Lipophrys pholis; assembly: GCF_963383615.2. Taxonomy (NCBI): domain Eukaryota; kingdom Metazoa; phylum Chordata; class Actinopteri; order Blenniiformes; family Blenniidae; genus Lipophrys; species Lipophrys pholis. The sequence goes on along the minus strand of NC_137635.1, from coordinate 33,590,128 downwards.
TGTGAACACAACATGTGTGAAAGGACTTAATCCTGACTACATTAGCCTGCTCCTTGTGCACTGGAAGCTCCTAGAAAGACTATTGTACCGGCATGAATGGAGGAGCAGAGAGAGAGAGAGAGAAGTAATTTATGCAGAAGTTGAAGAAATGATGGGAGGGAGAGAGGGAAACAGAAATACAGACAGACAGACAGACAACAGACACAGTATAATTTATGCAGACCTCTGAGCTCCAACGCGACACTACCACTAGCGAGAGCAGGAAAAAGACTGGAGGACACGTTGGTTTATCAGCACCTGATAAACACAGTGCTGGAAGCGTGCTGTTGCTACACATCGTAAGACGTTCAAGGCCGGAAGCGTTCGGTGCCCCCTCGCCTCATGATGCACACCCGTCAGTACAGTTGATTGACGTTCTGGTGTCGCCTCGCATGTAGTGCGGTGATTATTACTCACATGTGTCCATCAGCACGCTCACCAATGACTTCACTGTGTTGGATTCAGTTAGTTGATCCCAAACTACTTGGGAGCCTTTCTGTGTGGAGACGCGTCCCACAGTCCAAAAACATGTGTTTGGGGTTAATGGGTGACTCCAAATGGCCCCTTGGTGTGGATATGAGTGTGTGAGGATTGGCACCCTACTTTTGAACACAGTCTGCTGGGATCTGCTCCAGCACCGCATCTCTGAATTGGCTAAAGCAACACAGATGCTGGATGAATGGGCTGATATCGCTGCGCATCGTATGTGAAGGCTCCGATTTTCTCACGCTGATGTTGGTGCAATTTGTTATCATAGAAATGGTAGAAGCCACAGATTATGAGCACATGCACATTGTCAAAACAAAGCATTGTGACAGATTTCACTTGACACTATATAACACTTCCTGGATTCATTTTAAACATGGGTAGATATTTGTATGAGGAAGTTATCAGAAGTACCAGCATAGCTGACATCTTTCTCTGGATTTCAAGTCAAAGGAAAAGCTACTACTTTTCACTTAATGGGACCATGTGCTGCTTACTTAACAGGCTCGTTGGGGGGGGGGGGGGGGGGGGGGAAGTAAACTTCGAAAGATGTGTGTTGGATTTCTAACAGACTCAAGTTCACTGAATCAAATAATTACCCAGCATAATGCGGTGAGAAATGCATCGGCGTCGGCTCAGACTTGCTGAATTTATTGAGATGTGCATTGAAATGTCTGAGAGAGAAAGATAGGGACCTACCACGATGCATGGCGATGAAAACACGTCATCCACTGCAGCAGTGTGGTTCACTGACATGCCTTTAATAGTTTTATTGCAACATTGGAGCCAGATGGCGAAAGGAACTACACAAACAACCCAGCTTGCATTGGGCAGAAAGCAGGGGACTTGCTGAAGAGGCTGCAAAGCTGATCACAAGGTCCAAAGAAGATGAATCAGGGTCAAAATATTTATACAGTACTTGTTTGGATGAGCTGTTTAGTCTTCAAGGCATCGTTGGCTAAATAAAAAAGCATAGGCTGTTATCTTTGCTTAAGAACTTGCATACGCTTAAATTAGAAAATCATTACAAAGAGTTTGGTCCCTCGTGGTCTTTCTGTCAGCGTTTGGGTGACCCACAAAATTACAGTTTGCTTCTGATTTAACTCGCATCCGTAAAAAATGAACAAAAGGAAAGAGGGTAATTGCAGTGTTCCTCCTCAGTTAAAGAATATATGCATTTTCCTGATTGTACATTACATGTGTCAGTTCCCCACATCCTATTTTAAAACAGTAAATCCGCGAGCCAGAGTCGTGGTACATGGAGAATTTAAAGATATAACGCAGTCCCTAACTCATCACTTAGCTCACAAGTCATGCAAGTTATAACTCACCACCGCACGCCGGCTTTTGATAGGGCAGCAAAGAGTAACGGGGAGTGAAAGAGTGAGGGATGAAAGAGAAATCGAGAAGGAGATTAGGAGAACGAGAGAGCAAAAGAGGGTAGGAAGAAGGATGGTGAGAGATGAAGAGCAAAAGAGTACGAGATGGAGAGACTGGTGTGGCCAGCCAAGCAGAAAAGGCTGTCAGTCTCTATAAAAGATCTCCTCTGTCAGATTAGTATGAGAGGGCTTCTCTAACACTGCCTTTTCACTCTCGTGTCTCTCACTCCTCTCTCGCATGATTCTCTCACTCCATTTCCCTCTTCATGTCTTCCTTTTATGTGTCTTTACTCTCAGAATAATTTGTTATGGTATACAGGGACTGCGGCTGGTTCTTCTTCTTCTTCTTCTTCTTTTTTTTTTTTTTTGCATGTCAGATTAGCACTGATGTATTTTTACATACAAAGATCTGCCTGTGTCTATTCTCTCAGGCGAAATGGGCTTGTACATATAAATTACTGTATTGTTCTGCTGCTGAATGAGCGAGCATTTGTTCTGAAGGCTTTCTTTCAAGACTGGGAATATCATTAGTGATAATTAGTCTGTGATAGGAGCTCTTGCTGAGAAAGAATGACTACATGACACAACACAGAGCTGAAGTCCAGACTGAATTCAGCTCTCCGAGGTAACTATAATGGGCAGTTTTTCTAATCTCACCCATCTATTAACTGTGACACTAATGTCTCCTGACACTTTGGGCTCCTATAGTCCCCTATACAATTCTTATTGATTTTCCACAAGTTGTCACAGCGCTGATAACAACATTGCTCATCCACCCAAGTTTTTACATGTCCCCTATATCATCATGTGACAGCCTCCTCAACTTGTTTCTCCCTTGCATCAGTTGTCGAAGAGGAAAAGGAAAATGTGTGCTTGGCTTCGTTAATGTGATAGAATATATAGGAGGATATAACAATGTCAAGTAGGAGCGAATGTGATCATTGAGGGATCGCAAACATGCCTCTGTAATTATATGTCTCTTCAAAGAATGTAGAAATCGACATGCATTAGAATTTTTTTTTAATCCTTCATGCGTTAGGTAATTACAGACTGCTGAGGCAGTCTCGGTGCACGTCACATGATCAGTCACCCACTCTTTTGCACACCAAAACACACCAGTGACTAACACTGGCGTACAAGTTGATCGCACACCATCGAGAGCAATTTTGGGCCCCAGAGCCGCAGCAGCCCCATAATAACACTTTCTTCACCCGTCGCCTGTGAAACAAATAGTTTGTGTTCTTTTTGGCCACTTGCTCATGTCATGTCTAAACAATACAGCTCAGAGATGCATTTCTTACATTTTTTTTACTTGTGTGTGTTTTGTCTGTAGTCCTACCCGGTGGGCGGTTTGGGCGATGACGACTTCAACATCCCGCCCATCACCCCCCCCACCTTGCCAGACCACATGCTGCCCCCCCACCTCCCCCACGACTCCTCTTCTGGACCGTACCACCCCCTGGACCCCCCGTCCAGCTCTGCCTCTCACCACCCCTACCAGCTGCAGGGCATGGATCTGCCCGGCATGGCCGCTGGTCAGGACGGAGCTGCCATGCTGAACCAAGACGGCGGCACGTTCAGCCCGGACAGTGGCCCGATGACCAGCACTCTGTCTGTGGTGAGTAAAACCCGAGTCTAAAAAACCCCCAAACTTATCATATTTCAAATAAACATTGAGAAATCAGCTTGAGCAGACCTCCCCTGGTTAAATACCCCATAGTGCAAACTTTGCACTACTCTGCCTGATTGCACTTTGATCAGCCTGCTTGTTTTCTTGATGGTTTTAAAGATTTTTCAGAGTTCACTGTAACAAATTCCTCATGGCAAGCTGAGCCGGGCTTCAATAAACGCACAACTTTTTCTTATTATAGCAGATGCATAGCGCCTCGCGTGTCACTCCTCCAGATGAAGCCAGAGTCTCTGAACTTCATCGGCACGTCAAATCGTTACAGCTACAAATACAGAGAAACTGTCAACGATGTATACCCATCCTGGCTGTTAAAACATTTGAGAGAGTGCAAACTCAAAATTACTCAATGGCGTATAAAGATCTGTGAATAATTAACAGGGAGATGCCACGTCACTTGTTGAAATCATGAAAACTATTAATCTGAGTCGACTCGTTCTCAGGTCGGACGTGTTGCGGGTGATAGAAGTTAAGAACATTTCAGTTTTTAATAAAAGAAGGAAGTGAATCTGAACATAAAAAATCTAAAAATAAAAAAAATAAAAGTAGTATTTTTCTGTGTAGGTTTCGATTCTCATTGTGTGTTTAGTTTTTTTTTTTTTTCTTAAAACAAAGTGTGATATCTTTTCTTTCACCGGCGGTGCAGCGAGTGCTTCATTAATTACCAATTAGTTTTTTTACTTTTTCGATTTTCTCCATAAAACTAATGACTACTTAAAACTACTTTTGTTTCCCTTAAACACTTCAGTTGTTCATCAAAATCCGGAGAAGAGTTGTAGCTGGTAAATCTAATGAATCTCTGAAATAGTTCCTGCCAGTTAATGTTTTCCAATGTTGTTTATTTTACTTGCGTGTCACATCTTTATTCATTTTTAAACCCTTTGACGGTCATTTTAACAGTTCACAGCAGGCCATTCTGTTCTGGAGGGTGAAAGATTGAGTTTTTTTTGTTTATTTTTGTTTTGAACTGGTTTTACTTTATAACTTATTTATAATATTGAATACATGCATAGGGTCAGTGGTCACCAATAACTCACCCCGACCCATTGTATAGTAACGACAGGTATCATTCATCACATTGAATGTTATATACTTTAAAATGTTATACTTTTCAAGCAACTAATAATCTGTTCTATTAAAATAGATAGTTTTGAAACTCTTCACTTATGTGTTTGAGACTTCAGATCATTCATAGTAAATTAACAATCGGTGTTCGTCTTCAGATCAGCATTAATGGCCCTCAGGTGCATTCTAACTGTATATCTCCACATTTTACTCGCTTAAACTGTGTGAAATGTGATATCGCCGGCAGCTGTGTTATTTGAAGGCCAGTCGTGGCAGCTGGTGGATCTGACATTTGCTTCGTATTTTCAAGTCTTCATTTCACAGTAAAGTGAAAATCTTGCTTTTAGCTGTGACATTCACTGTGTCAAACAGGAAAGAAATGAAAGCTTGACTCCAGATTTGCTCTTACCTCAACTGTCGTGGAAACCGGCTGCACGGTGATGGTGGTGGTGGTGGTGGTGGGGGGGTGTAAGTGTCAGTATCCGTAATAAAGATTGCTCCCATTTCTTTTTTTTTCTTTTCATTTTTTTATTAAGAATGAAACGGTCTCACCTCCCACTCATCATCTCTTAGTTTGTGCGTCTGTTGTCTCAATCTCCAAAGTGAACGTACCCACTCTTAATATTAAGTGTCATTTTGCAGCAACATGAGACGCGCGAGACCCTGACTTCAGCTGAAATAAAGTGGCTGTTAAACACCACAAGTTAGACTGTTTTTTTTTGGTTGTTTTTTTTCATAACTTTTAATTAAATTCTCATTCTTCCCTTCTTGTCTTTGGTTGTGATTAACCCATTAACTCTATAACAGTAGAGATAATTATTCTGGTGGCTTGAAGGAAAGGTCTTATTTCTCTCTCTCTCTCTCTCTCTCTCTCTCTCTCTCTCTCTCTCTCTCTCTCTCTCTCTCTCTCTCTCTCTCTCTCACTTTTATATTTTCATACTAACATACATTTACTGCCAGTCCATGAATTTATGGTTGCCTAGCAACCATGCCTGGCTCGGTCTAATCGGGGTGGGTGAGGGGGGCTAAAACGACTGTGTGTGTGTGTGTGTGTGTGTGTGTGTGTGTGTGTGTGTGTGTGTGTGTGTGTGTGTGTGTGTGTGTGTGTGTGTGTGTGTGTGTGTGTGTGTGTGTGTGTGTGTGTGTGTGTGTGTGTGCTATTCTTCCAGGAGGCAAGACTACTCAGTTGCAGTTGATATTGCAAAGTGGAGTCTTCTGGTTGTTTTGGCATCTGATAATGAAGATGGACACTGTTAAACGATTATCTAGGACTTTGATGCCCTTCTCCATTAGAAATTTTATTATAACTCCTAATCTGTGATTTTTGTAAAAATGTATTTCACCCTTTTTAAACCAGAAAACCATTTTCAAATCCGAAATCTCCCGTTTACTCATATTAGCCGAAGCCTGGCAGCAGCACATGAAACGATTAACAGGGTCTACTCCAAGCACCTTCAGCATGAGAATATGTGACATTTATGCAAAGTGAAGTCTGTAAGAAATGTGCAGTAACTCAAGATGCATGTGTTTGGTATCTTTGTCCTTTGCAATGCATTTAGTTTCATCCCATTTAGGAAGCAATTACGAGTGATATCTGCAATTAATATCTTCTTTCATTTGGCACTATTTCTAGAAGGTTTCATTTCAGTTGTCTGATTTGGAACGACAAAAATATACGATTTAAATGTCTCACTTAAATTGAATTAAGCTGAGTCAAAACAGCAGCTTTCTGAGGAGCCTGATTCCATCTGATCTGACCCAGGGAAACCAGATCCTCCGTAATTAAGTTATTTTGCAACTATACATTTCAAGAAGGTGTAATATAAATATTTTAATGTATAACACTTTTGTGTGTCATTTACTGATTTCACACAATTAATAGAGCTGGGTTACCTTTGCAGCAGTTTGTCTAAATCAAATGAAAAAAGAAAAAAGTGCCAATCTGCAGAAATGTGTAGAAGCGTGTGACATTCACACAGAACAGACTTCACCGTTACCTACACTCATGTGGAGATATGACTCTTCTGTCTTTTCCTCCTCTTATTTACGTGTATTAGTCATCACTCAGGTGTCAGGGGTTCCCCCTGTGCTCTTCTCCCAGGACATCATCAGAAATGACCTCCCACCCACAGTGAAGGAAACTTTATCTGTGACTCTGCTCTTAGTTCAGAACCCGTTTTCTTCTGACTGTGATGATCTTGGTTGATCTTTTTCTGTGACCTTTCAACCTCCTTCTTCAGTGTAATATTGCTGCTTGTGCTGCCAATATAGTCAACGCATTTCTATGATCCATTAACACTTTATTATCAACATCATCATTTTGAAGCCTTCACATTCAGCCAGAAAGATTAGAATCTGTAATATTCTCATTCAGAGTCATTTGGTAAAGTCTTGATCTTGAGCCTGAGGGTGGTGCAAGATGCTTATTGCCTCCGCCAAGGAGGTTTTAAAATCACCTGTCTGTCTGTCTGTCTGTCTGTCTGTCAACAAAATATCTCAAAACCTTATCTGCGGCTCTTCATGAAAATTGGTACACAGGTACATTTTGATCAAAGGAAGAACCTATAAAATTTTGGTGGTGATCTCGATCAATACACATTGATATATATACATATATATATATATATATATATATATATATATATATATATATATATATATATATATATCACAATGTGTTGTCTTATCTTGTGTTCTTTCAAATTATTACCAAACTACATAAATGAATAAAAGCGGCTGATCATTTCCCTGTGTCCAAGTCCACACTTGCTAGAGGTCAGAAATCTCTGATTCTCTTGTTTTTTCTTGCTTCGGCATCCTCCGTATAAAGAATCAGAATTCCAGCTACATTTATGACATAGCTATGCATTGATTGGTTTATTTTATTGTGCTTCTGTTTCCCTTGTGAATTAGAAAAGTTTCTGTAAAATATGAACAGGACATTGTGGCTGTTTACTGATATGACATCTGTTGGGAGTCCCATCTCTGCTTCGACCAAACCACAACTAATATTTTTCAGCATTTCCACCAGCACATTACATCAGTTTGAAACCTCTTCCCATGTCAGAGAAATGTCACTTATTGTTCCACCTAAATACCGCAGCAGTATTGAGATGCTGCTGCCAGTAACCGAGTTCAGGTAATGTGTTCCCAGGAGGGCCACGTCGCTCCAGACCACATCCGTTACCATTCGGTGCTGAGTAAGGAGGAAAGTCTGCACACACCCCACCATCCGTGTTGGTATTTGTGACGATATGTGTGAAAGTTCTCATGCGGAGGGAGTTAGAAATGCTAAGTTTTGTTTTCTTAAGAAATGGATAGAATGTAAACCGACGACTGACTCATTGCTGAGACGTCAGCAAAAAAAAGTTGTGAAGTGAATTAAACGGCAATCGTGCATTGTGCGTTCATGGCGTCTGGCCGTAGAGGCACGAACCAGGCTGTCTGGTCACTTCTATATCTTGTAGTAAACATTTTCTGTAAAGTTATTGAGGCCCTGAAATGAATGGAGCAGTGATTGTATCTGCTCATTCGGCCCCTGGGGACTTGGCTTCTTCTCATCCACATACACTGGTGTGGCAACTTCTCGGGAGTGCTGCAAATTAAGTTTCAAATCGGCACTGATGTACTTACACGTGAGGAGGAATTGATGCTTTTAAATGACTTCTGATCCCGTCTTCTCTCAGACCTGTATTGCCCGTTGCCACAGTTACTATCAGATTTCATTATTGCTGAATCCTGGACTGCTGCACACTGTACCAGCCCTGCCAAGTGAAGGCAGACCGAGTCTGGAGGCTTTGTCTGTCACATAAGCGTGATACATACCTCAAATGCTGTTTTAGTTTGTTTTTGTTTTTTTTCATTCTTTCTGCAGGACGACAGGATGCACACAACACTGACATATAGTCATATTTTAAATGCGAAGCAAATAATATATATCACCAGAATAACAAAAATGATTAGACTGATATTCGTCCATTATTCATTCTCTTCCTTTTTGTCTGCACAGTTTCGCTAAAACCTGCATTATTTCCACCGGTAACTTATTACAAATGAATGCACCTCTTCCAAGATGAGATTCAATTACAGAGGTGTCAAATTTAAAAAAAGGTTTTTGCAACAATTTAGAAAATAACTTGAATTTGAATTAAAATGCCTTATTTATAGGTGTTGAATGTTAAGTAAAAGCATTTTCTGCATCATGAGAAGGAACACATATCTGTGCCAGTGCTTTTTAAGCATTTTTCTCATATGCACATGTGCACCCTCATGAATTGCTGAACTCGGACTTCATTCATTCAGTGTTGGCTTTAACAATTTCCCACAAGTCTGACTCGAATCCAATAAGCAATGGAACATTTTAATGTCTTTTAGGTTGTTTGGAACTGGTAAAAAAAAAAAAAAAACTACTATAGTGAATTAATCAATGACTATAAATACAGTAATACTCAGTAACACTATTTTCTATATTTATTCCATCCTTACGAAGGGATTTAATATCATAACTACTGTTTAACTGAAGTGTATGTTCTGTTGTTTAACACACCTGGCAAAAGTAACAACATTGTACGTTACAGCACAGAACACGATTACAACATACAGTAACTAGTATCAACATAGTGTTATCTGTGCAGCCAAGAAAAGTCAGCAAGAAATATTCTTTGAACATATACAGTATATACAGTATTTAATATAGTATCTTAACATATAATGAAATAATTGATATCTTGTCATGTAGTAATTTTAAATGTGATTTGCGGACCACTTAAACATTCCAAAAAAAGAGGCTTGATTATCTCAGCTGAAATCAAACCGGTTGACATCTTCTAACTGTGAAAGTGGAGCAATGTAATAGTGACTAGAATAGAGACTAAGCACTGCTTTGGTGGTTTTGAATGTGTCATTTAGGTTTTGACTGGGTGCTGTTTGAAATGACAAAGTTCATTAGAAGGTGTAACAAATACAGTATTTGACTCACAATTAGAATGTGTTGGCACGTGCTGTTCTTCTTTATGTCTTAGAGCCCCAACTGGTAAAAAGTTAAAAACAAATTATGATTTTTCTTTTTGAAGGCAAACCAGCTGAAATTATTTCAATTTAAGGGTTGGTGCAGTAATAAATAGAACTACTTTTTTATTTTTTTATTTTGAAGGTCAATAAGCTCACAGTATGTCTGGGGATGATTCACACTGATGTGAAGAAAGTAATTCAATCATAAATACACGTTTATAAGCAAATAACACATTTCTAGTGACTCCATTCATTCACGTTCATTATTACTTTGCACAGATGCAGCAGATGGTGAACTCGGACTCTCGGTTCACCAGCAGCCAACAGCCAATTGAAGCAGCGCTCGGACCCAGGAGCCAATCAGGAATGAGCCAGCAGGGCCAGTTGTCCACCATCAACCAATCCCAGCTGAGTCTGAGTGGGAACGCCGTTTCCCACAATTCCCCCTCTCCCCCTGGAAGCAAATCTGCCACTCCGTCTCCATCCAGCTCTGCACATGAGGACGACAATGATGACGGACTCAGGGTAAAGGGGGAAAAATAACACATACACAAATATAATGACTGACTTCAGGAGGAAAGGATGGGTGAAAAGCCATAAACTGAGTCTGATTAAAGCTTCATGTTTAGGAGCTGCTACTGTTTTATTTAGTTATGCACATGACCATGTAGTTCACTTCATACTATAGACTAGACTTGGGTTGGCATGGAGAAATTAAACAGGCTCATCAATCAGTGAAGGTAAAACATGTTTCAAATAATTCAAAGTGCTTCAGGAGGCAAAACGGTGCACATAAGAACTGACATTTAGGGGCACATTGAGTAGAAAATACTGTAACCTGAGCCCAAACAAAGAAAATGTTATCGAATTAATAAATTCATTATGGTACTTGTACTTGAGTTTTGCTCAATAACTACAAACTGACTTAATGCAATCAGTTCAAAATGTTAACCAGTTTGAAATCATGTTTTACAGACGTGTGTGTCCTCCAAGCAGTCCAGCTGGAGCAGCTTGGCTAATCCTTTGAATGTTATATATTTAGTTTCTATATTTCTGTTCATGGAAACTTGCTCTCCTCATTGCGTGATTGGTTTTCAACCACTCGTTTGAGAGACTGGTGGGGAGTTTCCCTTCAGCTCTTTTCAGAAAACAAAAGCTGTGGTTACAGCTTAGTCCTGTGACTCATGAAGAAGTGTGAATTGTTAAAATGCAGCCTTAAAATAATGCAAGCAACATAATTCACCGTTGTTTTGCCTTTGTGTCATTTTGAGCAGGATGTCTTTTTGTTGAATTATTGCTGCAGATTTCTCTTTGCTTCATTAGATTCATATCTACAATCTGTAGAGATCCAGAACAGCAGACGTGACATAAAATCTCTCTTTGCGTTAATGTTTTTCTTAAGATCATCACAGAAGTGTTCATTTTGGTGGCCAATGAGAGAACGTCATGCAGTGTTGTTCTCTGCAGGGAGAGAAACGACCAGCAACTGTGGACATCTCAAAGAAACCCAAAACACCAAAGAAGAAGAAGCGAAAGGACCCCAACGAGCCAGTGAAGCCAGTGTCGGCCTACGCTCTGTTCTTCAGGGACACTCAAGCCAACATCAAGGCCCAGAACCCCAACGCCACCTTCGGAGAAGTGTCAAAGATTGTGGCCTCCATGTGGGACGGCCTTGGTGAGGAGCAGAAACAGGTCAGTTCTCATATAGATGATTTTCTCTGTTTACATCAACAACAACCTCTTCATGTAGTCATGTGTTCCCGATTTAAAAAGAGACATTGAAAAGAAAACAAAAAAAACATTTGGTCTAATAAAAAACTGCAAACAAATCTCAACAAACGGAGAATGTTTACATTACTTTTTGCTTCTATCATCTCTTTGTACATAAAACCACAAACCTCACCGCTGAATCGAACCTCGTGAGAACAAGCATGTTTATCTTGATCAGAGAAACCATAAAGGAAGTAAATGTAATCTCAGTGAGACTGATCATCTTTGTGACAGGAATCAACTGCATCCGCTCCTCTAATACCACTTAGATTACCAGTTAGTGCACTGTGAACATTTCTACAAATGGCCTGTCTATTGATTTCTACAGCGTTCCGTCAGTACATTGGGAATTCATTATTTTGGTTATTAGCGAAATGTGTCAGCTGAGGAGAAAAAAAAACATCAGTTCCCATGATGATTTTTATCAGGGAACAATATTATTAAGATTGGAAACTGCCTGATTATGTTGCTCACATAAAGACTTCTTGTGGTTTTGTTTCTGTGTTGCAGGTGTATAAGAAGAAGACGGAGACGGCGAAGAAGGAGTATCTGAAACAACTGGCTGCCTACAGAGCCAGCCTGGTCTCACAGGTGCCACGCACTCTGAGACTTTAACTGATTCACAAATTATGTTCAACGATAAATGTGAAAAAATTGCAAAACTAATTACTTTTTCGTCTTTCCCAGAGCTACAATGAGCCATCTGACATGAAGCCGCCTCACTCTTCCTCCTCTTCTTCTACCTCAATGTTTCCTCCCAAGTCTTCACTCTACCCGGGCCACCCGGGCCACCCGGGCCACCCGGGGCACCCGGGGCACCCGGGCCAGCACCCTTCCTCTGGCTCGCTCTCCCACCCCCACTCTCTCCCCCACCCCCAGCACCCCGGCATGTACATGTCGTACCCTCACCCATCACACCCTTCCCATGCCTCGAGCCCCGGCCTCGGCCCCCACCTAACACACCCGCACACTCAAATCCATCCCCAGCTCCAGGCTCTGTCCTCCAGGGGAACCGTACCCAGGCCCAGCGTCCCCCACCAGGGAGCCCTGTCCCTGGGCAACGTGGCAGCCGCGTCCACCCCTCCGCTGCAGATCAGCCCACCCCTCCACAGTCAGGCACACCTGGGAGGCCTGCACAGCCCACGCCAACAGCACCAACAGCTCAGTGGACACTCACTGGGGATGGCACACTCCCCTGGCATCACACAGGTCAGCTGCTTTCAGTCTGTAATCTCACAACCTCACTTTTTATTTAAACATTCTAAGTGACATGTAGGCTGATTGTAGTCCTTTCTAAAAATGGCTTCGCAAACATGGTTGAGATCAGTTCTCATTCATAGCATTCAGTTTGCTTCGTCTTGGGGCGTCTCTGACTCATAGAGGTTCGTTTACCAATCGCATTGGTTATGGGTCAATCCTCCAGCTCGCGTCCTTGAGCAAGGCACTGAAGCTCACATGCTCCCAGTGAGGTTTGAGCACCTTACATGGCGGCTGTCATCGTCAGTGTTTGTGTGACGAGCTGTATAAAGTGCTTTGAGGCCACTCACACAATGAGAAAAAAATGGTCTATGGAGGTTAAATCGAATGATCATATCTGCTGCTAACACTTCAGAATTGACTGCAAACACAGAAGGTTATGACTTTCATTCACTTAAGACACCAAGTTAGCAACTGTAAGTGCAAAAACCCTCATTAGAAATACAATTTGCCACAGTACTTCCTGTATACTACACTATAATTTCATGGCGAAAATATTATTATAGCTATTATTTAACATTTTACTTGAACTCATGACTTTAGTCTGTGCACACACACCTGAGGGTTTCCCCAGACGCTTACACTGGATAGGGTCATATTTTGGGTCATATCAAATTGTATTGCAACCCCACACAAGTCTCACATTTACAATTATATGTAATAAAGTCATACAGTTTGACAGTTTGGTGGGTAAAAAAGACGAGGGTGAATTGGTCACGTATGTATAAGGGATGGTGGTGATGTAAGGGAAAAGGATGTTGCGGATGGAGCTGCCAGGTGTCGGGAGGAGAGGTGAGGAGGTTCATGGATGCGGTGAAGGAGGGTGATGAACTTAGACGACAGGGTGTAATGGAAGCAGTGGATCTGCTGTTGAAATTCCAAACAGGAAAATGCTGGAACAATATTTTTAAAGGGAAATTAAAGAGTAATTGCATTGCACAATACATGTTTTTTGAAAATCCCACCGCAGAGGAAGTTTCTGCTGTGCGACTCCTCACAGTGGAATCAGATGAAGTTGTGTCAGCATCAGGTCAAACATTTGCGAAAGTGTGATTCATTGCTTAGAGTCACTCTGCCCTCCGTCTTCATCAGTGATCCTTGTTTTCATCTCAGTTGGTTAATTAAGTCATTTTGAGATAAGATTCCTTTTGGAAAGTGCAGACTGTCATGCCATTCTCCTCTGTTCAGTGATTTGCGAGAAAAGGGCAATGGGGCTGATAAACTCAGATTTGATTAACAAATTCTCAAATAATTATTTGAGCCAGAATGTGAAAAGGGGACAAATTTCCAGATCTGCAATTTTCATTTCAGGAGGCTGGTGGCAAATCTCTGTATGCAGACATGCAACCAAAAGTGCTTCACATGTGAACGCAAACAAAGGAAGACACACCGAAGAGAAAATACTAATGAGCGAAACAAACTTTGACATTAGTAAAAGTCAGTCCAGTAAAAATATTGTGACTCAGCGTCTGTATGAAACTCCTATAAAGTCCTGCTCTCTGTGGGTTATCCTCTGTAAGACCCCACACTGCACACTCCGAAAGCCTGCAAAAACAAATACCGATGGTATTTCATCTGCTTTAAATGTCGCTGTGAAGGCTCCAATCTCATTTTAGGTAGTACGCCTGCCAGCCATAAAGTCAAAACTACACTACTATGTCCTCTCAAAAAGAATCAACGGTCAAGGATTGGACATTATTGTTGGTAAGTGAACAATGACGTCCTGTGGGCCGTTCCTTGCATGCAGTAGTTAGTACTGGTGACCACAAATGTTAGTTCGGTTGTCAGCGTCATAGGAAGCAAAGCCTCTGGTGTGATCAGATGCACTCAAGCAAAAACTAGAAATGTTCGTATTGTCTGCATTGGCCACACCTCAGAGTTATTCTCGTGGAATACAGTCAAGTCATTCATCAAGGAAGACGATAACACAGCAAAGACGCACGCACGTATATTTGACACATTTGGACGGAGTATTAAGTGCATTTGACACAAAAACACAAGATATTAAGTATGTTTGACACAAAAACATAAACATTGGCAGCTGCCCGGAGCACAAACTCAACAGGGGCGCACTAACGCCGCTTCATAGATGACGGCTTTGAGTGATGCGTTCAGGTGCTCGTTGACGTGTCGTACGCCCACTTTCCGACATGTTAAGGAGCTGCGGGGCTCATACGGTAGCCACGTTACATGCTTATTCAGCATTATTGTTTTGGAGGATTGGATTTCAAAGTACAGTCACTGTGGAGTATTCAACTGTTAACACACCTTAATGAGCGGACAGCCTGCCGAACACGGAAAACGGGCTGATTGTCGTAGCTGACAGCTTTGGGTGATGCGTTCAGGTGCGCCACGTAAGCGAGCCCTCCGACATGTTAAGGAGCTGCGGGGCTCATACAGTAGCGACGTTATATGATAAACGTGATTAAAATATGACGGGTACAGTCATTAGCGAGGTGGAACGTGCATGCGCAGCTCACTGCAGTGCCAAAGTTTGGGGTTGGGGGGGGGGGGGGGGGGGGGCGTCATGTGTGCAGAGAAGACCATTCTTCAGAAGAAACAAAGCCATATGATACTATACTAAATATATATGGACATATACTAGATATATGAAACATATATAAAATATCAATTAGATATAATATGTAAAACCACATTGTACAGGATTTATTTTCTCCCAAAAATTCTGAAATATCATCCGTGGATGAGTTGTCCTACAATCCCTTAACACATGCAGCTTGTCCCAACAGGAAAGGTCAAGCCTGAGACATCTGTTTATACCTAGCTTTATCCCGACACACACACACACACACACACACACACACACACACACACACACACACACACACACACACACACGTGTGTGTGTGTATCTTATTGTGACCGTCTACTAATGAAACTAAAAGGAGTTAAAGAGAAGTTACACTAATCTGGATTGAATTATATTCTAACCTTCTCCTTGCTGCCTGAATGAGTCAAACACCATAAAAGAAGATTTTTACTTTTGGACCTCCTGATGAAACATTCTACCCAAAATGTGAAGTTTTGTTGGATAAAGTGAGTGTTTGTTTTTTCTAATTGAACTAACTTTATTATGTCATTCAGCCCATCATTTGTTTTAAAGTGACTCTCCTCAGACTGGAGCGAGTGCAGGATGCCTGTGACACGAATTTATGTTTTGTCTTGTATAAGACACTTTGAAGCAAATACCCTCTAGACTTGCTAAAATATGCAGGACTAGATCACCACTGAGTCTCACTTTCCATTTTATCCCTCTTTTTATAATGCACTTCTAAATCCCACACTCCCGTAATCCCTTTTTTTTTTTTCTCTCTTCCATCTTGCTTTTTTTTTTTTCCCCGAAAAGAAACCAAACAAAAAAGAAGAAAAAGTGAAGAAAAGAAGAGGACACAGTGACAGAGCTCCAAAGTTTTTCTATTTTTTATTTTATTTTTCTGGGTGAAGAGTGAGAACTGCTGGGGGAAGGGAGGAAGAGAGAGAGGAAAAGGGAAAGGAGAGAGAGAGAGAGAGAGAGGGGGGGGGGGGGAGAGAGAGAGAGAGAGAGAGAGAGAGAGACAAAAGAGGCAGATGGGGTCTTTGTGAAGGAGTGAAGGAGAAGAATTTGCTCAACAATAGATGAATAGGTGAGGTAGAGGAGGAGAGGGGGAGGAGAGCGAGGGAGAACCCAACCACCTGCTGTCCTCCTCTTTCTCTTCTTTCACTCACAACACTCAGATTAACTTCCCTTTCAGTCCCCCCCTCCCTCTCTTCTCCCCCCCCTGCACACTCCTCTGCACTTGTCATCGCCTGCACTCATTTTTCCATCTCCCTCTCCTCCCAAACATATCCTGTGGTTTTAAGACACGCTCACCTCCTTTTCCCCTCTCCTCTTACCTTTTCATCTTCGGTTGTCCTCCGTGCTTCTCCTCTTCCTCCTCTTCCTCCTCATGGCGGATGATAGAATCAGAAAGATACTCAAAACTCTGTAATTACTGCTGATGAACCTGCAACTGATCTGTCTCCCTTTCACTTCAGTGCGATGCAGGTCTTCATTCGCGTCCCCATTCATCAGGAGCCATTTTGCCAAAGAGGTGCTAATGGCTGGTTTGCTCCAACTGTCTATGGACGCATTCAGGTTAAAGGAGGAAGTAAACAGGCCACCTTTCAAACCTGCTCAAAAGACACTTTAAATGCATGTGAAGGATTTTACCTTTTTAATGACTTTTGCCAAGTAATGACCTGGTACATTTCAAGAATAGTCGATGCAACTCTATTGAACGAAAAGTTATTTCTAAAACTGCCAGACATCCCCATTGAGAAAAATCAGACAGCCCCTTATTAAAGCTTTGATTCGATCCTCTCATGTAAACAGTAAGTACATCCCATGGTAAACGTGGGCTGTCTGGGCTCATTTGGGATGAAGAACTTTACATCCTTAAGTTATGCAGGAAAGGATTTTCACCATGGATTCTGTTAAACATCGATAGGTGTCTTGTGTTTTATGTGAACATGTAACCGTTGCTTCAGGAGTTGGTATTGCCCTTCTCAGGAAAATAAATCCCTTAACAACATTCTGTTCACAAGTTTCTGACATCGAGCTGCTAAAATCTCAACGGGTCCGTCCTGCAAATGTGGTTTCGCTCCAAGACATTGAATACCGGGGCCGCTTATCACCGACACTATCCAGGCTTTGAGTCTGGGATCAAGACCTCTGTGGTGTTTGGATGTTCTTTACTCCTGCTCTCCAAAAACATGCTTGTTGACTCTTAACACACTTGTAGGGCTAAATGTGTGTTTTCAATCACATACTGGGTCGCATTTGCATGAGAAGCAGGTTTTCTGTTCTGCTCGAGTAATCCACAACTGTCAGCTTCTTCTCGAGCCAAACATTGGATTGTTTCAATTGTTTGTCCTTATTACTTTGTTCAAGGATCCATATCAGGATTTGAAGTTGTTATGCTGTACTTGGTATGATGCAGTTATCATAAGCAAATAGCAAATCACAACCACAGTTTTCACCATATTTCCTCACAAGAATCATGTCCACTGGTACCGATGCCACTTTCTCAGGACATCTGACCAGACCCACACTATTCACTGAGGCATGAATCCTCACAGGAAACCTGGAGTTTGACCATTTTCCATCACACTTCTCAAGCAGGTCACATTTGTGCAGTCGGTCATTTTAGATTAACTTTGGTACCAACAGTGAGAAGTTTCCCGCGGATCCTTAAAACATTCTGGGAAACTTTTCACTTTGTCTTTCCGCACTATACTATGCTGCTTGTTGGATTAATTTATTAATGCATAATAATTAAGAGTGAGCAAACTTTCTGTTTTGCCCAAACATGTCATTTTATTCCTGTCCTAGTTTTGATACATTAATAAGGTCCAGTTTTATTTGACTTTATTGGATTTGATCTAAATTGAGTAAACTTGGAGAATCAAGTACTGCAATGTGAGGCCAAGTGTCCTCTTTTGTAAATCAAAATAGAGCTTCTCTAATAATGAAGCTTAAGAAAATGTAATGATTCTAATGCAAGTTCAACAGTTAGATGTAAGGATTTTATTTTTCTAAATGCATTTGTAGCTACTTATTTTCACAATGATTTCAAAAAAGAGCATTGCTTTTGAAGTATCTTAAGTGTTTCCAGGGGTTTTCTGCTGCTGCTAATTGAGTTTCCCTGCTGATAAGCAGGTCAAATCAACAGGCCAGGCTACAATAATCAGCTTTCAGTTGTGTGGCGGTTTTTTTGGTGTTTTTTTTCATGAATATTAGCGTCCATATATCTCCTTCAATTTGCATCTTCACCTCGTGTTTCATTACTGCCGTTTTAACTGCTGATTTTCACGTCAAGCAATCTTGGATTTTCATATTTATGTGTAAGAGACTAAATGTCATCAACATCCAGCTCCACTTGTAGTTTGAGAACACAAATGTTCACAGGTATTTGGTTCGTACACACAACGTGAATGTGGCTTATAACTTCATTTCTCCTTTTTTAAAACGGATGATTGTTTTTGATTGCAGGGCTACCCTCCCTCCCTTCAGTCTGACTACCAGCCAATAGGAGGAGGCATGTTGAATAATGGCGCAGTGATGTCATCATCAGTGGACTACCACCAGCTGGGTCGACACACACCGAACCACCACCACCCCTCTCTGGACTGGAGCACTGATTACCATGGCAACGGGTGGGTGTTGACACAGTTTACAGATGCGGGTTTTTAACACATTTACTACTCTCCTGTCTCTGCTGACAGGACTTGGCCTGGGTGGTTTCATAATTCCTGTTAATATCTAGAACATTTAAAAACGGCTAGAAAACAGTGGAATGTGTCAAACATCAGAAATACAGATGCTCAAACACATTGTGCATTTTTTGACATATTAAAAAAAAAATGTATTAATAAAATCCAAATAAATGATGAAGAGAAAACAGCCAGGAAACAATTCAGGCCAAAGAAACGAAATCACAAAGTTTCCACTTAATTAAAAACTAATGGACAAAGTTACTTCACCTGTTACATTGCTGACACTAGGAGAAGGGTGTGTTTAACAGATTCATTTTAATGTGATATCAGCAGAAGATCTTCCATGCACTGTGGATCCATGCTTTGAACATTTTAAATGTCAGCAGTTTTAAATATTGTAAAAAAAAATGTGATTGATCACAATTAATTCACAAAAATTGTGTTTTCAACAAACTGGAACAAATGGAATAAAATAGTGGATTGACTGCCTGATTATGTCCTACCTGGCGGCCATATTCCAAAAGTCACAATAAGCTGCTCCACTTCTGGAGCTTTGCTGGTGGGAGCTGACGGCAGGTGCTGCTGTAAATTCAGGGAAAGCTACAGAACATTGATTTTTGGGGAAATCAAATCCCAACACACAAAGGTGTTAACATCTTCAACTTGATCACCAACAGTATCATAAACTTGGTGCAGAACTCGTGTTTAGGTTAAATGTCGGCTCTCGGAGTGTGTTTATACTGGAAATGTTCTGGTCCAGAAAAAAATACTAGAAGAAACATAAATTGTATAGTTTTTTTATTGTCGATTCCATTTTTTTTTTAAGGTTTCTGTGAAATATGTATTCAAACCGCAGCACCTGGGAAAAACCCCACGACACACTCAGGGAGAACATGCAGTCTCCACACAAAAACTAAATATTCTGTCTTATGAAGAGAACATGTTTTCATTATACCACCTCATGGCCCACGAAGCCGACGCTACCAGTCTGGCCATTTTGTTCATGTGTGTCTTTAATCTGTCTCCTGCAGCCTTCAGAGAGACAAGCCTCTGTATCTGAGTTAATCTCAGGACAACCTGACACCAAATGTATGCTGAGCCCTTCCACTGCCACGCCAGAGACCCTCCACCCTCCACCCTCCACCCTCCACCCCCGTCTCTCCATCAGCCCCGGCCCGCCGGGTCCAACCTTCAACCCAGTGAGAGAGCCATCGACTGCCACCACGATGTGGACTCGCGCTGGACTTGGAGAACACCTGAGTCCGAGCCAAACTCCAGTTCAGCACTTAAAAGTCCCAGCAGTAGAATTAGGAAGCATTTAGTGTATTACTACCGTTTTCTTGAGGTACATCAGTGTTAAGAACTGACAAGAGCATCTGTAATCGTCTGTCTTCTTGACCAACCACCCACTGCTCAGTGCTACCTTTTAAATGGGAATTGTGTGGAGGAGAGGTGGGCTGGCTACGAGTCATGCTGATAGGTGTGTGTGTGTGTGTGTATATACTCCCGCCCATGTCTAATTTCATGTCTGCTCTGAAATTTCATATCTTCTTTCTCATTTTGTAAGGATGGTGTTCTCCACCAGTTCAAAAAGCTCTGAAGAGCACGTGTAAATTGCTGTAACATAATTGTTTGAGTTCTCAATTTAAGAAATTGACCCCCCCCCCACCCACCCACCGACCCCTTTTATTTTGACATCATAGTTGCTGTTTCTTTGTGCAACCGAAGCCAAAAGGACGGCACAAAAAAAAAAAACGAAGGGTTAACAAACCAAATACCAGTCCCATTGTTTCCCCCTCTCAGTCTTTAATTACAAGAACATAAGCCTTTGATTTGATGCAGTGTGGACTGAAGTCCCACACACAGTCCGCAGAGACTGGAAACGTATGGCGAGCACAGCGATAATGCCTGAATTCACGCCGCTTCCTTCAAGCTAACGACGTACACGAGAACGATCTGGCGCAGCACCTGAAGCTGTTTTGTTGTCGCCTGTTTAGCCAGGCACCCAGTGTGAATAACTGTGTACCATTAAGGAACTTTCATTGTTCTCTTTTAACAAACCCAATGTATTTTAGTCCTCGAAATAATGAAATGTCAAATTGTTTGTCGGAGAAAAAGAAACAAAAGCAGTCCTTTGTATGATGACGGCTCCTCCTCCTGGCATATGTCTGTTGATAATATTGATTTGGATCCAAACTGTGTGCGAGTGTGTGAAGTGTTAATGAGGAAGCGGAGCGGTTGATTGGGTTGCATGGTCTCTTTTGTCATCTCTATTTCTCTGTGCACAGAGGCTATTTAAGAAACTATAACTGTTGCTGGGTTGCTGTATCTTAATGTTGTTTTTTTTTTCTGTTTTTTTTTAATCAAATCAAGTTTTGTTTTAGTGTTAATGATAATGATAAGAGACATATCTCTCTCACTCTGTATCTCTTTGTATTAATGTGTTTTTTGGCAGATGAAAGGACTCTGAACAGCAACCACGAAGATTTTCTTATTTTTAGATTCTAATGTGTTTGAGAATAAAGTCAGCGCTGCATTGATGTGCAGTGATTACTCCAAATCCTGCCTCTTTCATGTTGTTTATTTCTGAACAAGTTGTGACAGCTGCTGTAATTAGCTGCACATCATAACGTACACCTTTACCACTCCTGTGACACAGTACACCTGACGCCTGTATTTCACCCCTTGCATGTATGCAAAGTAGTTGGCAAGTGCAAATTAAAAGGCTTTGAAGTCTCTGAAAATATGTATTTTTAACCTTCGCGGGCTTAAATAGGGAATATTATTCAGTGGGCTTCATCTTTCCAAGTCACATAACACATCAGACCCATTTGGGTGTGCTGGAGATGAAAATGTTGGTCACTATTACTTTTAATTACTGCAACCGTGAGAATGACATTGTCTACAACAGCAGCTATCAACCTTAGTCTGAGGTGCTCAAACTTATATTTTGTCAGAATACAATACTTTCTAGAATGTGGACCTGGAAAACTGCTCATTGTTTTCATTTTGAAAGCTCCTGAATCCTCTGATTGCTTTTCACGAGAATATCAGCGATTGAACGCTGCATATTTTATTAGAGGTGGTCTTGAAGGGATCCGAAGAAAACCTCTAATGAATCTCTAGCAATGATAAACGATGCCAGTTGGTAGTTGATGGCGAAACAGGAGTACTAAGCATGTAAAAAAAAAAAGAAATTCTATTTGAGTGGATTAAATTCCTAATGTAATATCAATAAAACTTGAAAATGTTGAGTAAAAAGTAATGTCAAGATAACAGCTGAACAATGGAGACTAAAGTTGCTGAATAAAGTCCAAACAATTGACAGAATACATTTTAAAAATGTAAAACGACTGAGAATAAATGTAGAAGTCTGAGCAAGTCTCTGAATGTTATTTCAATTTTACACAAAGTCCCAGCCTTGAATCAAAAAGGAGATCATATAAATAAAACTTACCTCCTGGCCAAAATTACAACTCCCTAAAATTGATAATGTCTTTTATTGTGGGTTTGAGTGTAAATAGATCTTCTGTATGACCATAACATTAATAAAGCCCATCATCAAGTTTGTACTATTCAGGGACGCTGAATCTCGAGATGATGAACAAAATGTAACAATAATCCACCTTTTAAATAAAGTGTTTGTCAACCATTGTTGTCCGTGATTTAACCCAGAGGAGCCAATCACCTCTAATGATGAATAATCAATTCAACTCCATCTGTGCACGATGTCAAACAAGAGGAGACTTTGCACAAGCTGCGGCTCCCTTCAACAAACCGTTTTCTATACATCTTCAGCAGAAACGAAACATGATGGGTGTGAGGGTGAGTCAGAGCTTTAACACAAAGAAACCACATCTCACGCAGATGCGTGCAGAAAAAGTTACATTAGTGTGAACAATGCAAGGCGTCGAGGTGCAGTTAGTACTACAGCCCAGTATGAGTCGGTCATATTCTGAATTTCTCACTGGCTCACGTTGCTCATGTTTCTAACCACATGGATGTTTTTCATCAGTCGGCTTGTCCTCAGTGCAAAACCACCTCAAATTGTTTATCTGGCCTCACACATTATGACGGGTTTGTGCTTCCTTGCTTTCTACATTTGACATTTTGCTGTTTTAGAAGAAGATACCAAATGTCATAAACTGGACAGATTCTGCTCTGTCTGTCTTTCTTGAATTCATTAATCTTTTTCTTTGTAAAATAATGAGTTCACACTGTTCACAGAGCTGCCTAACTGTGTTAAGCAAATTAGGTTGTTGTTTTTTCCCGCTCGCTGTAATTACATTTTGTGTCCAAAGTGCCATTTCAGTTTCATCCCAGCTTTACATCAAAAACAAGGCTGCAGTGAGGCAGTAGAGACTCCCTCTCTTTTTGTGTCAGCAGGTACACAGCGCCTCCTGAAGATCACTGAGGAAACTGCAGCCAGTGCCACAAATCTTCTTCATTTCACACTCCTTTATGCTGTCTTCATTTTAATGTTTACAGGACAGAAGTGAGACCTGCTATATTGTTGGTTTTTGGAGACAGATAAATCTCGAGGAAGATCAAGGACATATTGGATAAATAATGTTGAAAATGGATTGAAATGAAAGAGAAAAGATCTCAGAGAAGGTCCATGGAAGTAGTGAAGGAGGGCATGGACATGCACGTAAGCCTGGTAAATTGAACCGTATGTGGACAATGTTTAGAGATCGGGAGTGTGAGGAGTGAAACCCAACACACTGCAAACAGCCATCCTGGTGCCAAAACAGAAACCCAATCCAGACGTGACACATCAAAACCTCCTGGACCTGCTGCAACGTGCACAGCTTAGAGTCATGGCTGCTGCAGTTTGTTTATTGTTCAGAACTCTGAAATGTTCAGTGTTTTGATGTCATTATTGCTATCTCTTTAATTCTAAGCGCTCTTCTTTGACCACAAGGCTTCAGTTCAAGGAGTTACTGTATATCCACATTTTCTGGGCGAATTCAAGAGCAATGATGATGTAAATTAAAAAGAAAATATTGATTTGTTTTTACAAACGATCCAACCTTACAGTACATTATAATACGATCCATATCGAATTGTAATGTACTGTAATGCATTGTGATGTATCATATCATATCATATCATATTATAGTGTGGGGTATCGTAGTGTATCATATCATATTAGATGGTATTGCACTATATTATATCGCATCACATTGTATCAAACTGGCACTCAAATCTTTTGGAATAAGTCATGAATCATGTCTTCATGTGTTTCTCTGGTTAAAGACCGTCTGGGTTTGTCAAATGCTGTTTTGATAATTATAATAAATTTTAATGAAAAGAAGAAGAAAAGGAAGCAAGAACTTTTCACTCTTTGAGTATTTAAAAAAAATAAAACAACATCAGTTGTATAACACAATACCAATGTACAAATATTCATTCAAAAATTAGTTAAATGAAATCTCCAAAACCCCAAACTAAAGTTGTGATGTGAGTGACTAGCGGATCTTCCTTTCCAATGCAGTGGGAGCGCGGCCTGATGTCTTCTCTGGAAGCACCAGCCTCAGTTTCCTCCTCGGGGAGGACCCTCCCTCCTCTGACAGGTACTCCTGCTGCAGCAGAGCAGCTCCTGCAGAGGAGCCGCTCTGTGAGGACACGTCGGCTGCAGCACCCGATGCAGACACACCTGCTGCCTGCACGCTGTCTCTGGACCCAACCACTGCAGGCGCTTCAGCTGCCATATTGACCATGGAGACACCTGGAATGTCCCCTGTCTCTGCCTGACTCTTGCTGTCGGAGATATTCTCCACTGCGGCCACTTCAAGATTCAGAGGGGTCACCTCACTCATGTTATCTTGACCCTGATCAGCAAATCCGTCTTTGGTTGGTTTGGATTCACCAGACAGTAGATGGACTCCTTCTCCGATGGGAAGACCTGATCCCTGCCCCGGGTCGGACTTTAGTTTGGCGACAACAGCAGAGCCATCAGGAGGAACCTGGCTCTGTGAGTGGGACTGAATAGATTGAGTATTAACAACTGTGTTTGCTGCTAGATGTGGTGGAAGTCCTACGGTGTGGGAGGCTTGCGGAGGCGTTGCTTGGACCACTGCTGCTTGCAGAGGATTGCCGTATACAGAGCTGGTGAGAAGAGAGGGAAAAGCAGCTTGTCTGCTGAGGCTGTCTGGGATTCCACTTGGAGCCACGTTGGGCCCACTGACTGCTGAACCTGGAGCGATGGACTGAGCCGCCACGCTGGGAGCTGAAGTGGTGGTGTTGAGCTGGAGGTGTCCTCCCTGAAGGGAAAGGCTACTGCCAGTGGAGGCAAGAAGGGACGGGTCGGTAGCGCGATTCCTGTCAGCAGAAAGGAGTGAGAAAGGATGCTGGGGAGACAGCTGTGCAGCAGTCAGAGCTCCTCCGGCTGCTTGATGCTGAACATCCTGCCAGGTTTGTCCTTGTCCAGAGACAACAGCAGAGACCAGGTTGTCAGCAGCAGGCTGGGAGTTTTCTGCTTGTATGTCGTCAGTCTTGTTTCCTTCTCTACTTTCTTGAAGTCCTTGCTCACCTTTGGAGAGGTGTTTTTTCTTTGCCAAAGTTTTGCTCTTTTGTTCTCCCCGGTCTCCATCCTCTTCTTCATTCTCCCCCGCATCATCCTCAGTCGATCTTTCAGATTTCTTTGCTTTATCGCTGCTGTGTTTGGATTTCTTTCCTTTTCTTTCCTTCTCTCCTGTTTCTTTCACGGCTCGTCTCTTTTCTTTTCTTTTTCTGGGGCTGCCTTTCTCTGTGCTGCCCTGCTCACTTTTCTTTTTCGGGTGGACTTTACTTTTTCGTAGTGGATTTAAATTGAGTTTAACCTTCCGTCGCCCACTGGATTGGACCTTGTGTCTCTTTTCTTCAGCTTTGTCCTTGGTCCTGTGGGTCGATGCTTGTTTCCCCTGTCCCTCTTCATCCCGACTGTTTGCTTTCTCTTTTGTTGGCAGACCCTCCACATCAAATGTCACATTCCTCGTTTCTCTTCTCAAGTCGGTGTTCTTCATCATGTCGGAGTGGTGTTTACCGTTCCTCCCTCTGTGTTGAGGGTTGAAGCCGTCAAAATGAGTAGCATCTCTCTGACCACTGTGAAATCTCGCAGGCCTCAGGTGGTGGTCTGGGGTTCTGTATGTTCTGTGACAGCTCTCACAGTGTAAGGCCTCACTCCCTCTGCTCTTCGCCTCTACATCTGGCCGAGGGTTGTCTGCGTCTCTGCCTGGCTTATAGGCCGGCGTGTCCCTCTGCGCAAGAGAAAAGGAGTTCATGTTGCTTTGCGCAATGAACTTGTTCGGAGCGTCGCCAGAGAAGACTCCCTGCTGAGGCCCCGTCCTCCTTCTCTCCTCCTCCATCATCATCATCATCATCTTCTTCATCCTCCTTCTCTCTCTGGTCTCTTCCGTCTCCATCCCTCCATTCATCCTTCTCATAGCGTTCGATCGAGGACCATCAGCGCTGCAGCTTGCACACCGAAAATGTCCGCCGTTGTCTTCAGCCCTTGACCTGAACTGAGTGACGCCATAACCATCCGTCCTCGCATCTGTTGTCAATCCATCCTTGTTCCATGGCAGACTGCCATCGTCCTGAAAGAAAATGTCCCTCCTTCGCTGAGTCCCGCTGACGTGGTTGAGTTGGTGGTTCGCCGCTATTCCGCTCACTTCTGCCTCCTCCTTGAGTTTTTGGCTTTCTTTGATTCTCTTTTTTTGATGCACTTTATGGTAGATGAGGACAGCCAGCAGGGTCAGAAAGACGCCACCTGAAACACAACAAGACAAGTTTTAAACTGCACATTTTAAACACATCACCACTCCTTCCCACTGCATAATGAAGAATCTAAAGCTACTAAATCTGAGATATGGGCAGAAAGGCGGTAAATGTGTGTAAAGTGTTTGACCAAATAAAACTAAACTTCTTCGACAACAAAAACAGAAAGTAAATCCTGAAACAAATTTAGAAAAGGCTGTTTTTTGTTTGTTTTTTAATTTTTGTCTTAGTTTATTTTCTATTAATTTGCAGAATTTAAGATTCTTTTCTCAATTAGTCACCGGAGGATGATTGATCCACTTCAGATCACCAATCTTATCATAAAGTTAATCTTCATTGCAAAGAACACAACAGAGGTGTTCATTGTGAAGAAAGAGACTATTGTCCTAATGTGGAGTCAATTTGCTTCCAATTGTGTCCAATTCCTCAAAAACTTCCAGCACTAAGATTTGTTCATGACATAACAGTAAGTCAGCAACAACACAGAATTGAATCAAGTAATATGTTTTGGACAAATTAAATTGACAACCTGTCTTTAAAGGTTCAAACATTCATAAGTTTTGTCCGAACATTTTGAAACCCAAGCACAAGAAAACAAAACACTTCCATCAAGAGAAGTTTTATCTTCAAGAGATGTCTCTATTTATTTTTTTTGCCTAATCAAACCAGCAATATGATTTGTTTTCCCGCCTTGCTTGATAACCAGCAGAAATAAAACAAAGCTCAGATCCGGACTAAGAGATCAGTAAAGCATCAGTGAACGTTATCTCCCAAGTTCATTGATTCTGTAAAATGTCATAAAAGGAGCATATGATATTTAGATTTTTAATGTTAAAGTTTTACAAGAAGATATTAAATCAAAGGTAAACTTTTTCATAATCTATTCATACTCCTTTGCAGTAAAACAACCCAAAACATTTTGATTTGGCCAAAACCTTTTTTTTTTTCTTTTGTCCTTTGTGGAGATTATGTTTGAATCAAATGGAGCTGTATGTCGTCTCTGTTCTAACTGTACTAAAATGAGTTTGACACCCACATGTTGAAACAAGGACACACACACACACACACACACACACACACACACACACACACAAATTATCAACATTTCTTGACTCCGCAGTGTTGTGAATTATCCATCATTCTCACCAATAAAACAGACGACTGCAGCGATGGCCACATCTCGAGCATACAGCTGAGGAGTCACACTGCCTCGCGCCTCAATCTGCACCGTGATGTTCTGATTGGCTGGGACACAATTGGCCTCAGTCAGCTCCAGTACAGTAGTTACAGCCGGGTTGTCCGCGTTCACACATACCATCCTACGGCCATTATACAGCGTCTGAAAGAAGCAGGAAGGAAATGTTATGAGCTGGAACTACAATTGTTTTTAAAGAGGTGTAATAGTGTCATTGGTTCCTGCACCTTGTCGGGGTTTTGAATGTAGGCGGACAGGAAGGCTGCCAGCTCCAGCAGCTGGCAGGAGCAGTTCCAGGAGTTCAGATCAAGGTTTAGGTTTGTTAGCCAGTTCAGGTAGGAAAAAGCTTCAGCCGAAGCAGAGGCCAAGCGGTTTCTAGAAAGATCCAGAGTCTTCAGGCTAACCAAACCACGGAAGCTGAAAACACACGAGGGCATTGTTACAGACAAAATCACATGTGAGGTGACACTGAAAAATAGAATAAGCGCTTAACATAAGGTAACCTGTTTGTGTCCAGATGATGAATCAGATTATCTGATAGATCCAGACTCTCCAGATCCCTGAGGTCATTCAGAGGGAAGGACCCAGAGTCCAAACTGGTGAGCAGGTTTCCTTCCAGTTTCAGGCTCCGCAGAGCTTTTGTGCCCCGAAACCAGCCAGCCTCAGTCTATAAAATATATTTAAAAAAATAACAATTACAATAAAATAAGTTGAATAAATTGAATAAACAAAATAAATAAAATATATAAGATAAATTAAATAAATTAAATAAAGAATAAGACTGTAGGAACTCTCTACGACTAAGCAAGTGAATTATAATAGAAATGCTTGAACCAACTAATTATCGAACCAAATAAATCAAAATTAAAAACAATCACAATGATTTCATTGTGACACATACGGTATACCCCTGCAGATATACACACCATACTGATGAGGTTATGGCCCAGGGCGAGCACTTCTAGCCGGGTCAGATTGGTCAGAGCTCCACCTTGTAGATCCTGACTGGTCAGGAGGTTATGGTCCAGTAGTAAAGTGTGGAGGAACAGCAGGTTTCTGAAGGCTTCTCTATTGAGCTCTGAGATGTGATTATGACTCAAACCTAAGGAAATAAAAAACAAAATATAACAGAACCCATTAATATTGATAGTATTAAAAGACTGGAATAAAAAATTGAATACAGCTTTCTCTTCTCAAATCATATAAAGATGAGTCCCCCACAGAACCACACAAAGGAGTAATAATTATTTGGGTGTAAGATTCCCCCTTTTATCCACAATGTAAGACAAAACTGTTTGTTGAGCTCCATATGCACTGAATCAATGTAATTAAATCTAGTCGCTGAGTCTTTATATCTAGTCTGCAACTACATATAAAGGTTTTGCACAAAATTTAAAGTCTGATTAATCTCCATTATACTTACGACCAAATTAGTGACAAAAGTGTGTTTCAACAAAATATTACTTATTTCACCTCCCACTGGGTCCATTTGTGTGTGTGTGTGTGTGTGTGTGTGTGTGTGTGTGTGTGTGTGTGTGTGTGTGTGTGTGTGTGTGTGTGTGTGTGTGTGTGTGTGTGTGTGTGTGTGTGTGTGTGTGTGTGTGTGTGTGTCTCAGGATCAGCTCTGACCTATGACTGTGATGTTGCTGAGGTCGGACAGTGAAGCAGGCTGGACTGTGGAGATGGAGCCGTCTGTGAGCAGCAGAGCCTGGGTCGAGTCTGGAGCATCTACCAACACACAGCACAGGAAGCGCAATAATACACACTGATAATTGAAGCTGCAAGCAGCATTGAACGGGTCCTTGCATGCCTTGCTGGTCAGCGATTGGAGGTGATGCTGCGACTTACAGTGTATTTTGGCCTGTGGATGTGATGAGGGCCGACTGTGCTCATACGTGTAAAGTTCCAGGCTGAGTGGAGCATGTACAGGTTATGCAGCACTTCCTGTCCATCACACAGTGACTGTATATTAGTGTATGGAATTCATCAGGGTAGGTCTGTGATCATACATGTAAAGTTTCAGAAAGCTTGTGGCATGTAGAGTAGTGATACACATGACTTCTTGGTTCATGGCTGTCCGTCAGATTTCCAGGGGGCCGCC
This sequence comes from Lipophrys pholis, assembly GCF_963383615.2. Taxonomy (NCBI): domain Eukaryota; kingdom Metazoa; phylum Chordata; class Actinopteri; order Blenniiformes; family Blenniidae; genus Lipophrys; species Lipophrys pholis. The sequence continues at coordinate 33,560,123 of NC_137635.1, read as the reverse complement.
ATGGCCACGCTCTTTGAGGTTTGAGTAACATTTTGTTAAATTTTCATCAGGAAAGCCAGTTGTATATCCTGGCCAAATTTCAGTCTCTCAGACTCTATGCCTGGGAAGAGTTTATATATATATATATTTATTTATTTATTTATTTTTTTGTTTTGTTTTGTTTTTATTTTTTATTTTACACAACACAAAATGGCAGACATCCTGTTTTATTAGAATATGGGTGTCAGTGGTATTTTCATGCGGCCCAAAGTTCTGCATATGTCTACAAAATTCCGTAGATGTATGTGAAATGTGTTGCCTGTAGTAGACGTTACAAATGTGTAAAAATTGTAAGGCGTGCTATATAGCCACTGGCACACACATGCCTAATTCCCATGAAATATATATTTTCTTGCCAGTTCAGTTGTGTGTGCAAAATGTCCTGCACAGTTGAGAAAGTTTAGGCAATCAATAATAATATAAATAGTACTACTACTACTGCTACTACTACTACTAATAATAATAATAATAATGATGATGATTCCTTGCATTCCAATAGATTCTTTGTACTTTTAGTGCTCAGAACCTAATAATAACCTGTATGGCTGTATTCCGTACTTATCGACAGTACTAATCAGTGATTGTAGAGTAATGTCTCACCTATAATGTGAGCCAGTCTTTGACAGATGATGGCATCCTCTGAACAAACCGCACATGAAGCAGGGCATGATGGGAAAGGAGACAAATGTTGGACTTTGATGGCTGTCAGCAGCAACATCAGCAGAATATCTGGAAACACAATCACAAAACACTTTTACTGTCTCTCTTTGGCAGACAGACGTCTGTCTCCTTTATCTTCCCCCTCTAGTCACTGAAAGTTGGCAGAAAATTCCAAGTATCTCTTTGTTGCTGACAACCAGTGTTGTGAAAAAACTTTTGACCATAACAAATTTGTAACTGGACTATTGGGACAAGACAAATTTGGAAAGACATTTAAAAGTAACACAGAAGCATCTCTTGACTTTTTAATGTGCCGTAATAATAAACATTGATGGGAACAATAATTGTATTACTCACAGGTCATGTTGTGTTACTGTGGGAGCAACATGGCGCTGAGGCAGCATCTCTTCTACGGGGCTGTAACCTGATATGGCTTCTTTATTATCGCCATCGTCACCCGTTTGGCCTTTGAAACACACGATTTAATCTTTTTAATAATGCAATCATCCCATACCATCTATCTATTGTGTTGCAGCAGAAAACAGGTTTCACTCATTCATCATCCTGATGACAGAAAAACATGCACTGTCATGTCGACTCGTGATTTCAACCAACTTATTTTCTTAAGGCTTTTAAGTTCAAATAGTGCCTTTCATAATAATACACTGGCACAGAGCGATTTATTGACAGCTGAATAAAACGCGCTCTCGTGAGTTTTTTTGTGTTACTGAATAATCCTCATTATTCAGGGACCCGATTATCAGTGATCTGTCAGTTGCTAGGCAGACAAACAGTGCTAAACGTGTTGGCAACACTCTCGTGTGTGTGTGTGTGTGTGTGTGTGTGTGTGTGTGTGTGTGTGTGTGTGTGTGTGTGTGTGTGTGTGTGTGTGTGTGTGTGTGTGTGTGTGTGTGTGTGTGTGTGTGTGTGTGAGTGTGTGTGTTGTAGTGTTGGGGGAGGTGGAGGTTGTCCCCAGAGGATGCTGACTGATGGATGACAGCCACATTGTAGCAGAATGACGCCTATCGAGTTTCTGCTGAAGCTCTTTTGCTAATGGACTTTCTTCTGGTGAGACAACCGTGAGTGTGAGTCACTGCTCAGCATCCACAAACCAGAGCAGCACCATCGAGTAACAACTTCCAACATTTAAGAAAATGGCCGTACATTACAGTGGTTGCTATGTTGCAGTTGTTAAAGATGAGGCCTTCCTGTGGGGGGGGGGGTTGCATGTTCGCCCCGTGTCCCTTGTGTTTGGTTTTTGATCTTCCCTCTGTCTAAAGCAGAGGATCTCAAAGTAATAATGGTTTTCACATTCCAGTGTATTTGTTAATAACTGTTGGGATCCAACCAGGCAATGAAGAGCAGAAGCCTTTATTGCTGTTGTTATACTTGTAGTATAGGACTGAAGCTTTTTAAAAAATATTTTAATCGGTTTTATCTTAGTTTTTCTAAATTCAGTAATTAAAATTGTGTTTAAAAAAAAAAGTAGTATAGGTGAATGGTATTAATGACTTGTTGAATTATAGTCATTAAAATTGCGAGGATGATTATGACTCTCACAGCAACCTGTGTCAGGGTATTGCTTTGCTTTTTGTCCAGCGGTAGCCAGAATTGACTCCAGCTGCTGTCCTCACGGGAGACCGACTCATTTATGGGTCTTGGTCGAACGTGTCTTGCAACACATTGATAGATAAAGACAATGAAGCACCATGAGACCTTACATCTCAGTCTGTTCCTTTGCGTTACGTTTGGCTGCCATTGTCACTTTATGATCATTGTTTGGCTTTTTGTCATCCTCCGAATCTCTCCTCCGTCATTCAGTACCTCAGTGAGAAAAATGAAGAAAAAAAATAAAAATAAACAAATATTTTTTAAGACGCTTTATTTTTAGCTGGCCTTAATCCTCTTCTTAGCATCTCTTTATGTTTTTTTTCAGTTTTCCATGCTTTGTAGTAGCTTTGTGTCTCCATTACAATACATTTTTATGATGAGGCTCTTATTTCAACATGAGTCTGATTTGAATACAGTGCTATGTTCACTGTAAATCTTTCCACCGAATAAGCTGGCTCTGTTTTTTTTTTTAGTTATTAAGTTTACTAAAGGCAGGTTTTAGCGATTTACAGTGTGTTTAAGTTATGTTGACTGAAGTATGTTTGCGTCTGCCTTTCTCACTGGTTAACAACAGAAACTGGGAAGTTTTCATTCCACTTAAAGTTTGATCAGGATTAACATTATTGACAAAAATAACTTAAAAAAATATTGACGATATTGTATTTTCAAAAATGAGGTACTTAATTATGTTTTTTTGCCTTCAGCTGTACTACCTAAAATTAAATCAAATATTTACACAGACCTGGAGGAAAGTTGTCTTGTAGCCAGTCCATCAATAATCTGCTCTAATTTAATTGAATCTCCTGCATTAGTGGAACTTTCACTGCAATATCACCAATGGATGTCTTGGGCTTGTCAAAGTTTTCTATTTCATTAGAGGAACAAAACAACTTAAAATATGTGGGTTTTTTTTCTCTTTGGCTGATTGGAAAACGATTGTCATCCTGTGCATCTCAACAATTCCACCTACTCGACTGACTCAGGGCCACATATGAATGAATGACCACGACACTCATCACTAAGACTGAAAAGTCATAATATGTCTGAAGTACAAAACAAAGAGCCCAACAGCTTTTCTAGCAGCCAGTTATTGTTCCTAGGTTACACTTGTTATCCAGATGTTGTTACACTGTCTTTCAGTTTATTTATATCTCTTGCTTTGGATCCGTTTCTAGAATAACTTGACCAAAGCAAGCAAAGAGTTTAAAGAGCTCAGGTCATCATCAGAGATCAATTCAAAACGTTTAAAGCTCCTTACCTGTTGAACAGAGCCCAGAGATCTGCCCCTCCTGATGACATGCCCCTGTCCTCTCACATACTCGTTGACAAAACTGAGTTGGAATGCAGCTTCTCGATGTGGATCTAAACCCTGACTTGTTAGTCACTGGAGCTGTGTCGTGTGCTGCGTGTAGAAGTGGGTCTATCTTAGGTTACCTGGCAGCGTCTGGAGCATGCTCAGTTGATCAGACTGTCACCTGAGAGGCACAGACATCATGTCTGACTCAGTTTCCTCAGAAACAAGCCTTTATGTTTTTGATTCTCTGAATGTCATTTAGTCACATCAGCTTACCTCTGAAAAGGATCAACAACGGCAATTTTAATCAATTAGATTTTATTCATGTAATGTTCAGTTTATAAAAAAGCCTTTTTTTTTTCCAAGACAAAGTGATGACATGGAAGGTTTATGTATGAACAGCAAGTCATTTTATATAAAGTCCACTGTCCAGGTGATATTTGTCCTGTGACATGTCATCACATGGTCAGGACGATTTTCCCAGCAGCCCCGGGGGACTCAATGATGTCGTGGTGAGCCTGCACCGCCTTGTCCAGCGGATACTTGGAACCAACGACTGGACGCAACCAACCAGCTTCCATGCCCGAGTAGAGCAGCGCTGCACTCTCCTTCTTCTCCTCCTGTGGGAGGAGCACAGAGGGAGGAGGAGTCAGAAAATACTGAGGTACAAATGATTATCCAGATGTTGATTTAACTTTTTGGATATAAATGGCTGCTCATGTTCAATATTGTGAGTTGTGTGATTATGCTATTATCAGAAGGTGCTTTTTTTTTTTTAATCAAACAGTAATTTGTGTGCACTTGTCTCGTCAGAAACCGGAGTACCCAAAGAAAATCCACTGACGCACAGAAATAACAAGCAAACTGAGAAAAATTCCATGAAGCCCAAAAAGGGTCATTTGCATGCTACACTCACTAAAATTACTTTGGCTGCAGCAACTACCACTGAGCTATAGGTTGTTTAATGAAGCCATCACATTGGTACTGTATGATAATTCTAGCTGTGTATAGGTTTTTTTATTAGGTTTTCTACACATTGTACCGGTGTAGAGTAGAAGATGACCACTCCAATGATGCTGCTCTCTTTAGATATGATGTCCATGGGGCTGATCTCGATGGGGCCTCTGGCACCGATGACCTGGAGAAGAAAGGCAAAGCAGAGAAGATTTTTGAATGAATGTTTGTGGAGTATACGTAGAGGGTGTGTCTCTTCCATTTCAAGTCCTTTGCTTTGCACACAGACAAGGCTGCAGGACAGAGCTGCAGGCTGCAGTGGTACTGACCGTGATGCGTCCTCCCTGGGCCACCATCTGAAGGTCTTTACTCAGATTGACATTTGACAGCATCTCCACTATCACATCCACACCTTTTCCCTCTGTGGCTTTCTAAAGGACAGCAACACACGTATTCAGTTCTGTTCTAAAAGTCTTTCTTCCTGCTTCTTCTCCCCAGAGTGTGACTACCATGATTTTGTCAGCGTAGCCATCTTTTCGGTGGTTAAAAGCCTGGTGAGCTCCGTTCTTGAGGACGAGCTCCATCCCGTCTGGAGTCCCTGCAGTCCCCAGAACTGTCAGGCCCATAGCCCGGGCCAGCTGGCACGCCGCCACTCCCACCTAACGGATGGAGAAAAGAGATTTTGGAGAACGATTTCATCTTCTGTCAGTCATTTTTTTGGGCTTTATTGCATCAACCTTAGTTAGAAAATTGTCGCGCTGTCAAAGAAACCTTAGTGGGGGTCAGCAGGTGATTACTAAGAACATTATCGTGACCATAGCTTGTAGACATAATGTGTCTTCTATCTGATGTTTTCCACAACAGACACTTTGTCTCTAGTGTCTCAAATATAGTCTCACCCCACCACTTGCTCCATGGATGAGAACAGTCTCCCCAGCTTTGACATGGGCTCTGCAAAGCACAACACAAGATGTATCAAATGGACATGAGGTTCAAACATACATGGTAAATCGATTCACTGACACTAAAATATGTTTTACAGTGATGTTTCTCTTAGTTGACAGTAGTAAAGTTAAGATGCGATTATATGATTACGAGTAGGCGGTGTGTCTCATTAACTAAAACAGACTAATCTTAAATTTGCTGCAGATAACAAACAGCTTAATCAATAGATTGGAGATTGAGCTTTAACTCTCATAAATAGACCTCAGTAATAGTAACATTATCTGAATTCATTTACGTGCTCCGATTAGCCTGCAGCAGTGAATTCAGTTCGATGCAGAGCTTTTACAGAGTTAAGTAGGTCAAATCTCAGACTTTTTGATGATTAATACACTATAATCTGACACTTACTGTACCTGTCCTGGATTAAAGGTCATTACTGACTTCAGTATATTAACTATATATATCATATATTTTAAGTTTTATTGCTTGATTACTCTCAAGCTGGAGTCAATGCCAAACTAAAATGTAACTTGTAACAATGACTTGGCTTTTTTTTCGGAGACAGTTATTAGGCAATTCTCCAGCACAGAGCTCAAATAAATCCCACAAAGCAATGTCTCCCTCAACAGGTTCTCATTAATCACCAAAACAACCGTTATTCAGAATATCAAAGCAGCCAAAACGTAGTGATCCTTTAATCCACCCACTCCCTGGACTGCTGGAGCGGCTCTTACTTGTGAACCAGGGCTCTGACGGCGGTAAAGTATGGGATCCCTACGGCCGCTCCCTGAGTAAAGTCTAAGGCATCGGGCAGCTTGTGGACGCTGTCGTCCGGCGCCACGGTGAACTCTGCATAACCTCCAGACTCGGTGGCGGTGGTGAATACACGATCACCTGCCTGCAATACATTAAACCATTAATAAATACAGCAGACGCCTTTCTCTTGTATAGTAATGTGAATATTTGAACAGTTGTGGCCATCCTGCCAATCCTGACCTTGACTGCAGTGACTCCTTCTCCAACAGTCTCCACCACTCCAGCCACATCAGAGCCCAGAATGAAGGGCAGGGGGGGCTTCTCTCCAAATGTCCCGGCCCGGATGTAGGTTTCCACAGGGTTCACTCCACAGGCGTGGACACGGATCAAAACCTGCAACCAAAAGAGGAAGAAGATGCACTAATGAAAACTAATAAACTTTAAACAAAACATAAAAGAATTGACAGGCTTTGATTAACCATTACAAACTTTTCTGCCATTTCTTAATCTCTACACAAACTACCAGGCTTTAGGAAACACTGTTTATCGATTTAAATATTTTCTGGCACTGAATAGATTCTGAAAAAACAATACGACAGTGGCTCTGATTGCTAGTTATAAAAGCTTTCTGGTAATCTCTGGGCTTCTAAATAAAAGACAAAGTAAACGATCCGGCCAGTGCAATAACAATGATACAAATGTCATAAAACTACATGACTTGCAAATATTCATTGGGAGGCGGTCTTGGCAGACCTAAAAATTTGAAGTAAATAATTTAAGAGTGATCAGGTTGAGTTTCTGTTTCAAATAAGACTATTATTGCATTTTAATTAATGAAAACTGTGTTTTACTTAATGTCCATCCGGTTTGCTTTTATTTTAAAAAGATTTTGGTGGTTGACCTTAAAATATTATGTTTTATGGACGTACAAACTCAATCATTACTAAATATTGAATTAGGCCCACCACCACAAATACTAGAACTATATGCAAGACGGCTTTTAAAAGCATTTCTATGGTAATTCCAGCTTCTGATCTGTATGGAAAGAAAGAAAGTTGCAGGACTTGCAGAGCTGCCTCACCTGTTTGCTGCCGGGCCGAGGGACGCTCACTTTCTTGCTCAGCTTGAGGACAGACGGAGCTCCAAACTCCGTCACTCTGACGGCTCTCATCAGTCTGCTGCCCGACATGTCTGCTCTCTGCCTCTCGGATGACTCAACTCAGGAGTTCCTACTTTTATAGACAAGCCCGGCCCACTTCTTCTGGCGCCGTCCCCACAACAAACACATGCTTGGATTACATCATCAACTGTAGTGAAGTACGCAGGATACGTCGACTTAGAACGCTGAATAAACAGAGTAACACCTGAGATCAATCAGCTGCTGTCACTTTACATAGTTTTCTTTTAAATCCGCAGCCATGTGTACATCAAACAACAATGTGAACATAGACTGGCTCAGGCACTGAGACTGAAGGAATGACTGAGCTCATTTCAAACCAAACTTTGGAACAAATGTTAGAATAGAAAAAAAGACAAGAGCTCGTCTGGAGTTTGATCCGGATCATTCTGGATCAGTTTCCTGCGTCAGACGTGTTCCTCTTTAAGCACTAATTCTCATTCCGTCAAATAGAATCGCCAGTGAAAGGATCAACAGGAATTTCGTATAATTAATCTTTATTGATGTGATGTTTAATTATAAAAATGCGATAAATTCATCTGACTTCCTTTCACTACAGACACCAGCCAAAGCACATTGTAGAAGAGTGTCCACAAACTAATGAAAGGTGAAACATTAAATCACTCTCAGGCTTCATTTCTGGGATCAGTTTAACCATAATTCAACATCTTTGAAGGGTGGACTGCCTCTTCCAACCACAGCAGGGGACCATTGACACATGTCAATCATCACATGGTCAGGACGATTTTCCCAGCAGCCCCGGGGGACTCAATGATGTCGTGGTGAGCCTGCGCCACCTTGTCCAGCGGATACTTGGAACCAACGACTGGACGCAACCAACCAGCTTCCATGCCCGAGTAGAGCAGCGCTGCACTCTCCTTCTTCTCCTCCTGTGGGAGGAGCACAGAGGGAGGAGGAGTCAGAGTATGATGGATGTTCATAGGTCGATTCAGCGGCTCGTGTTCAGCATTGGAATTTGTGTGATTACGCGTTCATCCGCTTTAAACTTTGATTCGTTGGTACACAGGCAGATGGTTTTTTTTGATCAAACAGTGATAGGAGCTCTTCAAGGAAAAATCCTCATCCTTGGTCATTTGTCTGCGCCTGCCTTGTCGTCACAATCATCCTAAGTGTGTATATGGTTTTTGTGATGTTACTTCATTGTACCGATGTAGCAAAGAAAAGGGCCACTCCAATGATGCTGCTCTCTTTGGACATGGTGTCTCTGGGGTTGATCTCGATGGGGCCTCTGGCACCGACCACCTGGAGAAGAAAAGCACAGCAGAGCCACAAGAGAAGAGTTTTGAATGAGTGTGTATTTAGACTTTGCTTTCTTGCATAGGAGCGGGTTTTCTATCATCTGAAAACAAAGCAGAAACCAGCGGAGGAGACAAGGCTGCAGGACGGAGCTGCAGGCTGCAGTGGTACTGACCGTGATGCGTCCTCCCTGGGCCACCATCTGAAGGTCTTTACTCAGATTGACATTTGACAGCATCTCCACTATCACATCCACACCTTTTCCCTCTGTGGCTTTCTAAAGGACAGCAACACACGTATTCAGTTCTGTTTTAAAAGTCTTTCTTCCTGCTTCTTCTCCCCGGAGTGTGACTACCATGATTTTGTCAGTATAGCCCTCTTCTCGGTGGTTAAAAGCCTGGTGAGCTCCGTTCTTGAGGACGAGCTCCATCCCGTCTGGAGTCCCTGCAGTCCCCAGAACTGTCAGGCCCATAGCCCGGGCCAGCTGGCACGCCGCCACTCCCACCTAACGGATTAAGGGGAAAAAAAAAAACACACTTTTTTTTTTTTTTTTATAATATTTTATTGTCTCAATGTTTGTGACTCATGGGAAATTGTGGCCTATCAAAGCATCTTTAGTGGGAGTCTGCAGGGGTTTACCTAGAACAATAACCTACTCCCACCGTATTACCAATTAGTCATAAGTCCTTCTTCATTTGATGTTTTTGTTTACAATACAAATGTTTGTCCTTAATGTCTAGAATTGAATAAAATGAGTCTCACCCCTCCACTCGCTCCATGAATGAGGACGGTCTCCCCAGCTTTCACATGGGCTCTGCAAAAAAGGTATACCACGTGGACATTAGGTTCAAAAACTCAGTGGAAAACAGGAATGACACTTAATTATGACTTAAATTTTTTGATTTTAATAGTTTTATTCTTGTTGTTGCTACATCGGTCCATCACCCACGAAACTATGAAACCGTCTCTTGGACTGTGGAATGTCACCTCAGTGATGAGTCCACAGTTCTCTCCTGGAAAAGGATGACATCCCTCCCCCAGGTAGGAGGAGTTTTTCCTTTGGGTCTTATTCGTGAGTGACGGGATGACAGGTGGCTGCAGTAATGCAGTCACTGCAGCAGACTGTCGTGGTGAAGAGGAGCTGAGCTGTACAGCAAAGCTGTTTACCAGTTGATCTACATCCCCACCTTCACCCATGGCCATGAACTTTGGGTCATGACCAAAAAGAAGGAGATGGCAGAGATGAAATTAGTTTTTTCCTCGCAGGTGACAGGCGTCACTCTTCATGATAGAATGAAGAGTTCAGCCATTCAGGCAAGACTCAAAGTCGAGCAGGTACTCTTCCACACTGAGAGGATCCAGTTGAGGTGGTTCGTCTCATTAGGATGCCCTCTGGTCGCCTCCCATTATCAGTGTACCAAGCACGTCCAACTGGAAGGAGTCCCCGAGGACAGCCCCGGACCCGCTGGAGAGATTATATCTTGGGCTTGGCCCAGGAGCAGCGTGGAAACCCTTTAGAAGAGCTGAAGGAAGTTCCAGGACACAAAGATGTCGAGGCTCCATTGGTCTCTATACTGCCACCATGAATCCATGCAGACTAAGACTGAAGATGGATTAACTTGCTGGAGTAAATTCAATTAGTAGCAAACGCTTTTTCCAGGGCTCTTTTTAAAAATTTTTTTTTACTTTTTGTTGAATAACATACTATAATGTACATACCTGTGCAAATATAAGGCTAATTAATAACCTCATAAAAGAATGTACCTGAAATTTTAAGCGCTGTGGTTTGATTACTCTCAAGCTGGAGTCAATGCCAAACTAAAATGTAACTTGTAACAATGACTTGGCTTTTTTTTCGGAGACAGTTATTAGGCAATTCTCCAGCACAGAGCTCAAATAAATCCCACAAAGCAATGTCTCCCTCAACAGGTTCTCATTAATCACCAAAACAACCGTTATTCAGAATATCAAAGCAGCCAAAACGTAGTGATCCTTTAATCCACCCACTCCCTGGACTGCTGGAGCGGCTCTTACTTGTGAACCAGGGCTCTGACGGCGGTAAAGTATGGGATCCCTACGGCCGCTCCCTGAGTAAAGTCTAAGGCATCGGGCAGCTTGTGGACGCTGTCGTCCGGCGCCACGGTGAACTCTGCATAACCTCCAGACTCGGTGGCGGTGGTGAATACACGATCACCTGCCTGCAATACATTAAACCATTAATAAATACAGCAGACGCCTTTCTCTTGTATAGTAATGTGAATATTTGAAAAGTTGTGGCCATCCTGCCAATCCTGACCTTGACTGCAGTGACTCCTTCTCCAACAGTCTCCACCACTCCAGCCACATCAGAGCCCAGTATGAAGGGCAGGGGGGGCTTTCGTGCATACGTCCCGGCCCGGATGTAGGTTTCCACAGGGTTCACTCCACAGGCGTGGACACGGATCAAAACCTGCAACCCAAAGAGGAAGAAGAGGCAGCTGAAGGAAGATCTGTCAAACGAGAGTCCATAAAGAGACACAAACTTTGGGGGGAATATTTCAGTAAAAACAGAAAAACCTGTAATTCTAGATTAACTCAATTGCAATAGTCAATAATGAATAATACCAATAAGAATGAAACTATAAAATAAGGCATTTACATGCTCTGATTACTGAACCAATCTAGTGTGTCTGAGACAAATATCTCTGCACTTGTTTAACTCTTCAACACAAAATATCAGGCTTTGGGAAACACTTTAAAGTCAAAAGAACAATTATTTCATAATGGCTTTAATTGATAGTTGTAAGAGCTTTCTACTAATTTATAGGCAAAAGGGTATATGTGCCAAGTGGAGTTACAATGGAACAAACATCATAAGATAACACGACTGTTATAAATTTCTTTCAGTGTACTTTTTATTGAATTAAAAAAAAAATTAAATAAAAAAAAAAGAAGGAAATTTTGTACCCCTGCTGTCACTTTACTACATGGTGTTCTGCCCTATGAAAGTTGGTTATTGCACAACTCTTCTGCCAACAAGAATATGCAAAAAGTATTAACTTTAAAAAGGAGGATGGTTAAAATGGGTCAGAGAAAAAAAATCTAAAGTCAAGCTTACTTATTTATTCACTCTTGTAACTGTAGTTGGTCTGTCAAATAATGTCAAGAAGGACGTCCAGACTTTAATCAATGTCTTTTCACAACCTCTCATTGTGCGTCTGATTTGTTGGTAGTTTAAGTTTCACCAGTACGCCCCTCATCCAATGTGAACGTGATGGTGGCACAGAATCTTTGTACTTAAAGGGTATGAGGCAATGGGCTAAAAGGCCCTACTCCTACATGTGTAATTCTAGAGATTCCCATAAAGTTATTGGGATGAACTGTTGTTGCTGCTGAAAGAGCTTAAAAGATGTTTGTTTGTTCCAGTACCTCTGTGAGCTAGGGAAGAGCCAGAACATGAGGCTCAGTGTTGCACCAACCCTCCTACATCTGTCACATCCAGGGTCCAGTCCTGGGTAATGGAGCTTCTTTGGATTTAGAGAGGTGTGCTCAAATGTCTGCACACATGGAGGAGTTAACTGTTCCTTTTTAATCACGTCCATATTGTTGTTTGTGATTAATGTTGTCAAGCTTCTCTAATATCTGATAATGAAGGGGAGTTTATATCATAAATCGACCCGACTATTGATGAGATTTCCGCCTCTTCTTTTCGCAATACAATCAATTATTTTGTTAGTGGCTTTGTTGGGGAAGTGTGAGGTTGCTCCTTTATCATGTCTGATCTGTAAATAAAATACATGGATAAAGTGTGATCAGTGATTTCTTTGTGAATTATTACAGATTGGGATCCATGCACCCTGTCACAGTGATTTGCACAAAAACAGGTGAACTTTGCCCTTTCCTCTGGGATTGTTTGAAAGAAAAGTCCTTGCAGGACTTGCGGACCTGCCTCACCTGTTTGCTGCCGGGCTGAGGGACGCTCACATCCCGGCTCAGCTTGAGGACAGACGGAGCTCCAAACTCAGTCACCCTGACGGCTCTCATCAGTCTGCTGGCCGACATGTCTGCACGAGCCTAAACTACTGCACACAGATCACACAGATCACACACCTCCGAGCAGGATTTCCTTCTTTAACACACGCCCACCCTCTTCTTCTCGGTGTTTCTCGGCGCGTTGCATCCAGCTTTGGTCGCTTTAGCGCCCTCCTTCCAACAGGAGAGCAAGAGTGCAGTCTGACGTTCAAACACTTAGACGCCTCATTGCGTGCTGGAGAGTGATGCAGCGTCGCCGCCATATTGGATGGGGCATCTCGCTCTCGGGTAGCGCCAGAGTCAACGGGAGGTAACGCAGAACGAGCAACTTTGTCCGTGTTTTGTTTCCAGGAAAGCTGAAGAAAGCCGCCCAGCGGACCTTTCTCAGCCTTTCTCTGAAAGTGAACCTTAGTCTGATGACGTGAATATTTCATATGTTGCATAAAACTGTGAACATTATGAATCGGCTCATATTAAAATCTTCCCCTTGCTATTCCTTTTAGACATAATCACTTATAAGCTTTTCACATTTTAAATACACACACACATATATATATATAAGGCAAACCTGACATTTTTTCTGTAAGGGGGATAAATAGGGATGTGAAAATATACATCCTTTAGATCTATGGCTGCAAACCAGTGTCCCGGATGCACCAGGAGAATCAGAACTGTCTGTGTCAACAGAATATCTTGACTAGAACCTGTTCCGGCTCTGTTCCAGCAGTACTATTCAAATAGCTCCTTTGTCTAGCAGAGGAACAATTTCTTTCCGCACAACGTGAACTTTCTCCCCCTGAGCCCGTGACTGCAGTCCATCGTTATAACGGGGGGAGTGGAGGCGAATTGCAGTCTGAGGAATAAGGTCAATAGAGCATCTTCCTCCTCTCACATCCAGATTATAAAGCATCTTCCTCCACTAACTTCCAGATTGTAGAACATCTTCCTCCTCTAACATCAACATCATCATGTAACTTTAGTAAAATGCTAAAGTTAAGCTCATACTCTCTTTCGCACTCAGTAGTAATTATTAATTCAAAATAACATTAAAAGATGTTCTCACTGATGATGATTAAAATCCTGATTCTGCATTTTAGAGGCTTGTACTTTAAAGGAAACTGGTCTCTTCACTGTCTGCAAACCTCACAGCTGCTATACTTATGGTTTTATGTATATATATAAACTATCTTAAAGCTGTTATCATTTTATTTTAAATTAGAACCAGTTAGGAAAACTTCTCATAATTACTTAAAAATGTGTTTTACCCTCTCCATGTCTTTAAATCTTTTGGATTTAAAGACATTATAGTATTTCTTGCTTCCTGACCATGACTCTATTTAAGTTCATATATTAAATATACATAAAATGATCACGTGTCCATATTATTGTGATTTGTGTCAGATTGGTGTGCAGGAGTAACAATAGGCTTTTAAAGTAGTTTTTTGTGCCATAGATTGATTGTCAATGAATGAATGAATGACTTCATCCCCTGTAAACACAGCAGGTCTCGGCCAATCAGACGCCTGCAGACACGAGGAAGAAGAGGAAGACGAGCGGTCCTCAGTCCTGACATGTCTGCACTCTGCATCCCGCTCTTATTTTCCAAATCCTTGTTTTCCTCCACGTGAGCGATTCTCTCTCAGCCTCTCGTCCCCCCCCTCCGAGAGGCCATCAACCGTCGTCTTGTGTCATTTATGAGCAGATCTTTTACAGCCTTGCATTAGAAAACACTCCTGTTATTGTGGCGTTCCAGAAAATGGGGAAAATAAATCAATTTTTAATTGGAAACGACAGGCGGATGTGTATCAGACACTAAACAGGAGGATGGATGGTCTTTACATTCCTACGAATCCAAATGGTCCCAAGGCTTCATCACAGAGGAGAATATGTTTTGTATAAGCTGCTGACGATCCAGATGCTAAATTAAGATGTCGACACCTTGATGATGGAGCCGGACCAACAAACCCACACTGTGTTACTGCATGTTCTCCCTCTGCAGCCCTTATGGCCAGAAGAGACCATTTCCCAATTCATTTAGCCGAGATGAAGCCATTTCTGAAAATCAGCGCGGGATAAAAATAAAGCAAAAATGCAAGCAAAATCTGTATTTTCAAGTAACTTTCTGAAAGCTTTATTGAGCCATTACGGAGGAGCTGAAAAGCCACGTGAGGCTCTGGACCTTCAGTGGAGACCTCTGACCTCGGCCTTTTGGTTTTACGCTCTGAAATTGAAATGAAAGCTGCTCTTTGACCCGAATAATCCTCCTCAAACAGATTATGAATATTATTATGAAGTAACAGGATGAAAAGGTTGTTAAATACACAGACTTGTTAACAGTAAATTTACGAATGTAGAAGTGATTTACAGTAACTGTGTCAAACTTACGACCCCTGGAGGCAATAAAGGACCTCCGAGGATCCAACCGGGCCACTGGACCATTCTACAAGGAGTACAAAGTATAGAAGTTACAAAGAGTACAAGTGACAAAGTAGAAAAGATACAAAGTGTAGAAGTTATAAAGTATAGAAGTTCCAAAGTATTTTTTGTGTGTAAAAAAATTGTGTTTCAGTTGTTCAGGTTACAAGTTACAGAGTATATAAGTTAGAAAGTGCAGAAGTTACAAAGTAAAGTTACAAAGTATAGAAGTTACAAAATATAGAAGTTACAAAGTACTTTTTGTGGGTTAAAATTGTGTTTCAGTTGTTCGGGTTTGTAAAAAGAAATGAAACTAACTGTGAGATTTGTTCTATTTTGAAGTTTATTTTGGCCGTGTGGGTACACAAAAAACAAACTCCTGAACAAGGGTTTGTTTGCCCGGGTATAAAAGTCACTGCAGTCAGAACAGAGCCTCCAGGAGTTTCCACCCTTTTTAGAGGAAAAGCAAGATGTTAGCTCCACCATGTGGCCACATGGAGAAACTACAAGAGACATACTACTGAATCTGAGGGGATCAATGCAGATTCAAGCAGAGTGGCGATGCCCGGGTTGGGCTCGTCTGCACTAAGAGGAGTCGCGCCTGTGGCCCCTCAGGTAGAACACCCAGCTGTAGGTCTCACTGTGGCCCTTGGACCTGTGGCTGCAGACCGTCAGCCTGCCGAACCAGGGCCCTGCGTCGCCCCCTGGAGGAGCCTGGAATGACACCTGGAGGTCTCGGGTGGCTTTGGAGGCGATGCTGTCGAACGCTTCAACCGAGAAGCTCGGGTTGTCCACCTGAAGACGACACAGATTCCGTTGAAGAGACGGTGAGGAGGAAACATCAGAGGAACATCATTCCAGGAAGATCTCAGAACTAAATGAACCAAACCACTTCAGTAAGTCATCTGACTTAAACAACAGCGCCCTCATGTGTTCAACATTATCATCACAATCCTCTGGTCAGTCTTAATGTCCGTTTCTACAAACTCGTTTATATGAACTCGTAATAAAATTATCTGCGTATATTTAACTATCTGCAAGATTACGTCAAAACTTGCTGCACGAATTCTGTCAACTATTTCACCAGATTGATATTAGGCCACGGAAGATTCCATTACATTTTGGAAGTAATCCGGATCTGGATTCTGGATCCGAATTTCTTTTTATAGGCTTTTAAGAATTCCGTCTAAACTGCAGGACATTGTGTTGTTTTGTTTTGTTATTGGAAAAAATTCTGTACAAATGTAAATGAGAAAAAAACCCTACATGACAGATCTTTGCCAAATTTTCACCACCTTTGGCGAACATCAGAAATCTTTGATTGCTCTTGTTGAAAATAGGGAGTTTTCTGTTCAATTTTATTTCGTGGTTCAGTTTGATCTTTTCACTCTAAAACCATCAGACCCTTTCCTGTTTGGACCTGGTCTCTCAGAGGGTCTGTACCTGGCAGGAGAAGGTGGTGGTCTGCAGGAAGACGTTCTTGAAGGGGATGGAGATGCGGGAGCCCGCCTTGATGCTGAATGGGCCCTGGGCTTTCGGGGGCTTGCCGAGGCCGTGCAGGGGGAAGTTGTACTGACCCGCGGTCTTTGAGGACAGCGTCAGGTGACCTCTGGATTCTCCCAGCTGATGAGGCTCGAAGCAGACCTTCACGCTGACCTCTGACCCCGACTCCCCAGACCCTCTGACCTTCTTCTCCACGCTGAACTCTTCCCCTTCGACCTGCAGCACAGAGAACAGAGGAATCGGCTCTGCGATGAAAATCCACTCCTTAAAGATACAGTCTGAATAGGAAGGCATAGGAAGGCGGTGAGATTAAGCCTGGTCCTTCCATTTTGTACAGACCAGGCCGGCGTCTGATGGCGTGAGACAACCTTGGCTAGTTCTCATTCAGAGACAAAGTTCCAGGTGGAGCAGGGGTGAGAAGATAAGGAAGAGGGACAGAGCGTCCTTTTGCATAAGCAGTGAGGATGATGTTGATAAACAAACCAGCCTCGGCGGCCGGCTGTCTGGGGCTGTCAATTCTTGATAACAATTGTTTTCGGTCAGGCCGAGCACATTTCTCTCAGTCTCCGTCCTCAGTCTCATCACAAATCCAATTATGTAGACGTCTTCCACGTCCTCGATGGAAAGAATCGACAGACACACGATCCTCCAACTCTCCCAGGAGTCCAACGTGTATCCGGCAGCAAACGTTCGGTCAGGACAGGCGGGCTCCCCTTTGCCCATTCTTATTGTCAAAAAGATTTGGTCGATTGCATTGAGAGACCAGATGATCAAATCTAAGATTTCAGTTTGGATAGAGATGTAGAGAGAGGCTCCTACTAGATTCTGACAAAAACAAAGACAAGAAGCAAGCAAGCAGGACAGATAAGGGAGGAGAGAAAGAAAAAACATTCGCCTTTGTTGTGAGCAGGAAGAAGATGATATAATGTATTATAATGTAACGTAACGTAATACAGTGTAGTGTTTTGTACAGTGTAGTTCAAGTTGTCTATGTCCTAGAATTTGTGAGAGTAACGTGAAGTTTTTTTCCACACTTTGCTGTTACAAAGATGTCGACACCTTGATGTTAGAAAACATCAAGATGAATGTAAAAAATCTGGTGCATGATGGGAAATTCAGTGAGAAGAAGAAGAGACCCCTAAAGCTCCAGATTGTAAAGTCTGTCTGATTTGGTTCCGAAGCTTTGCTCCCATTAATAAAGCCACATAAAGCTGTAAATATAAAGAAATATGTGGTAAAACATCCTAAAAAGTGTCCTCCAAAGGTTTGTTTGTGGGTTTTTTGGCAGTTTTTCAAACTGCAAAAAGCAGCGCGCAGTGTTTCCTGACCTTGCTGGAGTATTTGGTCTTGAGCTGGGCGTTGTTGACGCTGACCGTGAGCCAGTGGCTTCTGCCCAGCGTCGTGCTGAAGTGGACGGTCTTCTCTAGTGGGGGGGGCAGAGCGCTGAGGAGCAGGTCGTAGGGGAACGTCCCCAGCTCAGAATTGGACAGAGTCAGACGGGCCGTCGACTCTCCTGGGTGCAGAGGCTGGAACTGGAAAGTCAAGACGCCCTGAGGAGAAAAGAAGGTTGAGTCGAGTTTCACGGCTGCTGGTTGAGAACAAGCAGCAGAACCCACCTTGGACTGTCCTGGAACCGTCAGCTTAGCTGGAGCCTTGATGTCGGAGCATTTGCACTCGATGGCGAGGACAGTGGCTGTGCTCAGGGGGTTCTCCACCTCCACCGAGGCCGAGGCGGTGTGGTGGACGGCAGTCTCCAGCTGCACGGTGGACAGGACCCCCGGAGGAGACACTTTGAACGTGAGCAGGTAGAAGAGGAACTCGCCCGAGTTCTCGTTACGAAACGTCACCTGAAAACACACCGAGGTGAGTGTGTGTGTGTGTGTGTGTGTGTGTGTGTGTGTGTGTGTGTGTGTGTGTGTGTGTGTGTGTGTGTGTGTGTGTGTGTGTGCGTGTGTGCGTGTGTGCGTGTGTGCGTGTGTGCGTGTGTGCGTGTGTGTGTGTGTGCGTGTGTGCGTGTGTGTGTGTGTGTGTGCGTGCTCAGACCTTGCTGTGGAACGGACCCTCTCTGTACATGAAGAAACGCAGCTTGTAGTCCCGTTGGGACGCTGCGGGGACGTCAATGTGCCGGAGGCCACTGAGGGTCACTGTGGCGTCCAGTCGGTCCGGCTTCAGTGCTTCTATCAGCACAAGAAACCTGAGGAGGAGTAGAAGACCATCTCTACATCTGCTGACAAGGACAAGAAATCAACTGATATTTAAGATAGACATAGAACAAAAAGCTTGGAACCATCAAAGGACTCTGCAGGTCTTTACTTGGATCAGATCTTTTTGTGTGATCGTTCACGTTACATTTTAAAAAGGACCTCTATCAGACTGCCGTGTGAACGTCATCGGGCCCCAGAGCGCATGTCCAGAAGACGCTGTTTACGGTAGTCAATATGGATGGCACGCCGCTCAGCACCAGGGTTGCCAGATGTGACTCACTGTTTTCAGCCCAAACAATGTAAAACCCACACACCTCAATAAAAACCAGCCTAAATTCCAGCCTGTGTAGAAATCCTGTTTAAACTGTAAAACTATTATATGTGTAATGTAGAACATGCCATAAACACATAAACGCACGAAATAAACAAAGTTAAAAGGTAAGAGAAATTAGCTCTAATTGGGGGATACCCGCCATATTGCTTCCACCAGTTCTCCCTCCCTCGTGAACAAATAGTCCGATGCAGGTTTGAGGAAAGACTTTTTTTTTTTTTAAACATAGAGGGGGAAATATCAGTTTTTGTAAATGCCTGGCTGAGTGTAAACGTGGCCTCAGTGTGCAGCACAGAGAGTGACGCCTGCTGTGATAAACAAATGGATGAGTTAAAAAGGTTGAGACTGAACTGATGAGAAACTTTATATTTCATATTGGAAATGGGGAATAAATAGGCCGAGTTACTCACGTCCATCAGAATCAGAGCCGATCGGCAGCAGGCTGTGTGTGTGTGTGTGTGTGTGTGTGTGTGTGTGTGTGTGTGTTGTACCTCTGCTGTCTGGGGAGCCAGTTGTGAACAGGAAGAAGCTCCTCATGCTGAGTTTTGGCCGGCAGCAGTCTAATGATGTTTTGTTCTTCTTTGGGAGGATCAGCAGTTCCCTGCAGGGTGTGCAGCACGCCCCTCCCATCAGGGAAGGAGAAAAAGATGGATCCCTGAAGAAACGAGGAGAAACACACCAACGTCACTTGACGCGTCATACTGTGACCTGAGGGACATCCGCGGTCCTACCAGGTGCTTCTTTCCACCGGAGGTCATCGTCAGGGGTCTGTAGGTGACCTCCAGCTCCTTGTTTTCATTGGGACCGAAGGACACGATGGGCGCGGCGCTCCATTGCTTGCCCTCGATCACCGGCCGGACGCTGCACGCCTGATTTGTGGGGTTCAGGACTGTGAGGGGCTGAGAGTCGGAGCTTCGCACCGGGCAGGTAAAGTTCACCAGCTGGAGACAGAATAGCACAGAGAGGAGCTCTCGTCTGAAGACTCTGGATCAGCAGACCTTCAGGATCACTTTCCACCAAAAACAAGTCAGCTGGTTAAAGATCATTCTCTGCATTTAACTGATCCTATTCACAGCTTTACCTCTATGCTTAGAGTGAGCTGCAGTGTAAAGTAAGAGGGAGACACACCTCCCAATGGGAAACCAACTTCAAAACCAAACAAATAATATGTGTCAGATAAATGAGGAATGACAGAATTTAATCTCCTGGATTATCAGTTTTCATCATTTTCTTTTTAAAGAAACATGTCTAATTGATTCCAATACCTTCCCGGACCACAAGGGTCCACCGTTTGTTTTGGATGGGAGTGTGTTAAAAAGTGAGTGGCACCTCTTTGGCGGTGGAGGCCGCGATGCAGGAGCCTGCGACGGTCAGAGTCAAGTCTGAGGACAAGCCGTCCACAGAGCAGCGCAGCTTCTCGTATCTGGTGTAGTTACTCAGCTCCATGGGGGCAAAGGTCATGGTGAAGGGTAACTCCACGCCAGGGCCGATGTAACCTTTAGTCGGCGCGATGGACAGCTCCGCAGGGAAATCCTCACTCCTCCATTTGAACCTGAGCAGGATTTAAAACAGACGGCAGGAGACAACGCCCTCATTTCAAAATGCATGAAACCAGATCGGGTGTTTCAATGAAATATGTTCTCTGGATTCTGCTTTTTGTTGAAATGATTGAAATGAACTACTTGACCATTACATAAACATCTAAAGGGAGAAAAGGAAGTTCAAGGAGCAGGGTTATCTTTTCATAACTTATAAAATGGAAAACTGAATCTTAAATATTCTAACAGGTCACAAATGAATAAGACTGAAGTTTAATTCCGTTACTAACAGAATGAATCAAGTACAAGCTGCAATAATGTCAAAAATCTGAATACGCACATGATATCACACAAAGTTAAGCATGGAAGAACTGTAATAAGACGAATTCTTCAGTAGAGAACAACCTTAAAAAAATATCCAAAACTGGAGCGGTGGTGGAGTTTTGCTTTGAGTTCTCTCTCAGTGTGTGTATGTGTGTGTGTGTGTGTGTGTGTGTGTGTGTGTGTGTGTGTGTGTGTGTGTGTGTGCTCTCACCCTGCACCGATGTCCCCCGTGTTCCTCATGAGGATTTTCTTCTGGGACTGACAGCGCTGCACGACGGCTCCAAAGGACAGATGGTTCTGGTCCAGGAAGACCTCCACACCCTGACAGTCGGAGGTTAGATACAGGTGGTCAGAGGTTAGATACAGGTGGTTAGATGTTAATTACAGGTTGGTTACAAGTGGTTAGAGGTTAGTTTCAGGTGGTTACAGTCTTACAGCCTACCTGACAGCAGCCGTGGACGGTCAGCAGAGGTTGGATCAGACCTGAACAGTCGGCCTGCAGCTTGGCCGTGAACGGAGGATAAGGCTGCTGAGGAGAGAACTGAAGCTCAACGTGACAACAACCACCAGGCTTCAGCTTCAGCTCACCGGCTGGACTCACAGACAGTTCCTGGAGGAGGAGGAGGAGGAGGAGGAGGAAGGGGGGGGGGGGGGGGGGGGGGGGGTGTCATTGTGTGTGTGTGTGTGTTTCAGGGAGTGTGTTTCTCTGGGTGTGTGTCTGAGCCACCTTTGTGTCCAGTGGAGAACTTGCACTGAGCATCAGGGAGAAACTGAGGTCCAAACTGCTGCGGTTGATCAAAACCAGCTGCTTCTTCACCTTCTGGCCGACCGTCGGAGAGCCCAGCTTCAGGTTCCTCTGGCGGGGATCCTCCACTTCCAGCTAGCGCAGAGAAGCGCACGAAAAAAACAATCAGACGATTCATAACAGGACGTGAAGCACATCAGGTGATTGTGAATGTTTGATCGTTGATTTTATAAAATTTTTTTAATAAAATATGAGCCAATCACGTTAAAAGAATCAATAGTCACCTTCATTTCGACGCCCTGTCCCCGCACGTCCACCTCTTTGCTCACGCAGCCGTTCAAGAGGAAGTGGAGCTTTTGCTGGTAGCGACGAGCCTCTCGAGGACAGAAGGTGACGGGAGCCTCCATCACAGCACCGGGAGGCAGAACGTCTGGGTGGAAGTCCAGTTCCAGGAACGCAGTGTTGGTGAATTGACACTGGACACTGAGGCCGGACACACAGAGGGCAGTTCAGTTGATATTGTGGAAGCCGATACACATGCAAAATAACAGACTATCACTTTAACATGTTTGCCTTCATGAACCTGGAAAACCTTTTGTTTATGCTAAAACAATGACGTAAAACAGGCAATGTGAGTCTCCTGATTCAGATTAATTTGTTGTCGTCGTCTTTCCTCTACACACCTGATGCCTCTCTGGCCCCTGTTGGTGATGAGCAGCGTCCGGCAGGGCGCCGACATGCCGGGACTGACCAGGAAACACTTTCCAAAGTTCAGCTCGCTGAAGGAGAACTCGAGGCTCGGAGCAACAGCCGATCCTTTAACTGCAAAACTAAACGTTGGCCCACGTTTCACCTAAAAGACAAAACAAATCCACTGAATTGCTCATATCACTATCATTCCACTTTGTATAATCACTTAGAAATTCTTTAAAACATCCTGCTAATAAATTGCACAACATGAAACACATGTTTTTTGCACTTCCACCAAGTTGATCAGTTTTCCTTCATTTTTTTTTAAAACATTCAGTGAGAATTTTACAATTTTCATTGAAGATTTTTATCTAGAAGTTATAAACTATGATCCGAGTTTGTTTGGTTTTCCTTTTTCCAACAGAATCTTAAATCTATAGGATTAAAATGCTGTTTAGTTGTTTTATTCTGGACTTAAAAACAAATGTAGAAGAACTTTTGTTTTTAAAAGCTAAAAGGAAAAGAGAAAAAGAAATGAATGAATGAATGAATGAATGAATGAATGAATGAATGAATGAATGATAAAAAGAGATGAAGTAAAAATGAAAAACTAAAACAGATGTAGAAGAAAGAAAAAAGTAAAAATTAAGAAAAAAGAAGGAATGTTTTTTTAGATAGATAGATAGATAGATAGATAGATAGATAGATAGATAGATAGATAGATAGATAGATAGATAGATAGATCTAAAAGTTCTAGAAGGAAATTTTTTTTTTGAAAAGCTAAAAAAATATAGAGGAAAAAACTGATGAAACAAGTAAAAACCAGACGGAAGGTTTTGAAGTATTCTTGAACAATAATTGAGTCCTTTTCTAAAAGGGTTTTCTAAAAATACACTAACATCCGGGATTATTCTGGGATTATTCTGGGATTATTCTGGGATTATTCTGGGATTGGACACTTGGTGACACACAATCTCCCGACCTGATATTTCTGCTTGCGGAGTTGAAACCCACCCTGATGCTGAGAGTGACGTCCTGCAGGTTGCAGACATCCTGGGGGCAGAAGACCAGGCCGGCCTGCAGCTGCTGTCCCACCTCCACAGCAGCGCTCTGCGGCTTCACCTCCAGCTGCTGCAGCAGCTCTTTGGGAGCCGTCAGGTCGAAGGTCACCTCCAGGACGAACCTCGCCAGGTTGGATATCAGGAAGTTAAAGGACTTCTGCTCTGAAACTCCCACCTGGGAAAATGAATATGCGGAAAGTCAGGAGGGGATCCTCAAGTTGGAAGCTCAGTGTGACGCTGAAGTGAAAGTGACCCAACCTTTTTGAAGTCCAGCGTGTCCTGGTGGTCAGGGACCACCTCTTTGAAGGCCCCGTCTGATTTGTCCACGCGAACAGAGGCATTCATCATGAAACAATCGGCTTTAACCCTCAGTGTGAGCGGCTCGGACTTCCTCTTCACCTTCACAATCAGCCCGAAACTCTCATTTCCCTCCCGAGACGGAGTGAAGGACACGGTCAAAGGCAGCCTGCAGGAAAAGAGCAACAGATCAGTTTGAAGTTAAACATATAGTTTCACACTCTTTCAGAACATGGGGAACCTTTGTTTAGGATCCAGTGTGCTGGTCAGCGGCTGCACACTGAGACTGGACTGCTGATCTTCACTGAGGAGAGATGACCGCAGGATGGAGAAGTGGAACGAGTCCTCTTCTTTATTCACCACATCGATGACCTGCTGCACTTTACAGCCTACACACACACACACACAGTTATGAACAGATTAGCTTTACAGTGAGTGTTTCCAGAGTGTCAAGCAGTCTGATGGAGAGTGAGAAGAAGCAGCAGAAGCTGTGTTACTGTTACACACCAACGAGCACTTCTCCGAACTGGATGTGGACTCTGTCCAGGTAGATGAGCGGTTCCCTCCTGGTCCCCACACACAGGAAGGGAACAGACAGAGTCTCCGTCACAAAACTCCACAACGACTCCACCACGTCCTGCTGCTCAGCCACATACTCGAACCACACCTGCACACACACACACACACACACACACACACACACACGCACACACACACACACACACACACACACACACACACACACACACACACACACACACACACACACACACACACACACACACACACACACACACGTGAAGAAAGGAGAAGTTTGACGGACTGTGTGTGTTTTCGGTCTTACCTCTGCCTTCTTCCCGGGTGCGACAGTCCCACTTGGGGTGACACAGTAGAACAGGCCGTCTCCTTCATCCTCACACGTCCACTTGAAGGAAAAGGGTTTACTGGTCGGGTTGAGGACATGAAAACATCTGTGGAATAAAGCAAAGCGTTAGGACTCTGATGGCGATGATCCACCTCTGCAGTCTGATGTACCTTGTTGTTGTAGTGGAGACGCCCACAGCATTGAACTCCAACACCCGGGGGTTCGGGTCCAGAAGACTCCTGAACTCCGGCGGTCTGCGGTTCTCCAGGTAGTCCGAGTCCTCCAGGTCGAAGTGGCAGTGGGGCAGCAGACTGCGGCCGCTCACCGACACACACGGGGGCTGTACGCCATCCTGCAGGTTAGGAATACTGGAAGAAGAACATGCAGAATTTAGTGTCCAGGAGGATGTTCTGCTGAATATACTGAAGTTCCTCTGAAGCAGGACCAGTATAATAGTGCCATAATAAAATTAAAAGTTGACAAAATGAAGCGGTAATGAAAGAAACTACTTGAATTTCAGTACAATACAGTGAAAGAATTGTAAAACTGTAAAACTCTGGTCTTTGGCCCTGAAGGGACGTCACACACAGTGAACATGTGAGCTGCTTGGATGTGGGTGTATCGGTGTTTGAATTTGTTGAAAGCATAGATTTCAGTTATGGCCTTGCGTCAACATCTATTTGGATGACTGCTTTGCAAAAAGGAAGAATTAAAAAATAAACAACAAAAAACCATTAAAGACATTGCTGATGCTGTTACTCTATCTACCTGCAGAGCACTCTGCCCTGGAAACGAGCCACCTCCACTGGAGAGAAGCGGAGGCTGAAGTGCTGCGTGGCCCCCGGTTGGATGCGCCCCATGTGTGGCTCCACTTCAAAAGGAGCTGATTCCATAGAGCCCGTCAGCAGGGACATGACTCCCGCCAGAGCACTGCCGGGACGCAGTGCCGACCCCGGTCTGGAGCGCAGTGTGGACCCCGGGGAACCCCTGCTGCCAGGTCGAGAACTGCTGGAGGGCCCGTCTGTTCGAGACGATACGTGTTCACATTCATAGAAACGGTCGTTTTTTTAAGCATTCACTCCTAAATGTGTCTGGTTTTGCAAAATACGGCACACGAACAAGAAGATCATGATTTCAAAATAGGATAAAGTCATACCCATTTGAGCTTCTTTGCTACAGCTTGAATCCAGGACAACGTTCCAGACAAAATCCAGGCTCACTGCGCCTTCATTCACTATCTGCAGTCTAATGCAAACACACACACATTGCTGGCTCGGACTTCTTATTGCACATCAACAAAGAAGTGTCTAAACTTTGTTATATGAGAGCCACATTTGCAATTTTTAATGTGTGTGCCAAAACAAAACATTTCAGGACAGACTGTGTCCCATAATTGGCTCTCAGGCCACATTTTGGATTGTTGAAATTCTTCAGGGTGAGATATTTCAATTAGGGCTTTTCCACCAAAAAGAACCAGGAGCGAGTTCAGGGCCGGCGCTATTGGCAGTTCTTAAATGCGCACTGCCAAAGCTGTTTGTTTTTCCTTTGTCAAGGGAGCCGAGTGAGAGACACATCATTGTGTCACTCAAAAAACGTCGTACGCCACTTATTTCACCAATGTAGCGCTGGCAGTGCGCATACAGGAACGAGGAGACAGACCGTGTACATCGGTTTGGGTCGAGTCGCTCCATCTAGTTTGGTCTGAACCTCGGATGAAGACCAAAGAGCCAGAAAACACTGCGTCTCCTCGTCGCTCCATTGTTATTTTTTCACATCCATCTTGCTTTAGTCCAGAGCCCCGGAGTGGCCAGAGAGAAAAAAAATAAATAACGTGAGAATGAGATAATAAGTCATTCCCTCAAGTTAATAATGCGAGAGAATGAGATCATTTAATCTGTGGCCACAATCCTTGTTCCTTCGCATTATATTTCTTCACCCCGTCTTATTTGTTGTTATGGACACTTTGAGATCAAATGATACGGACCACATTAGATATTGGTGTTTTCTCACTAAACCATGTGAATTACAGACATGTAAAACTCACCTTGGTCCAAAAAGAGAGGATCTAATTGTCAGCAGCTCCGATTCATGTATCCCTTCTTTAGCATAAATGAATGAGCTTGGGGCTTATTTTTCAACATTTGGGCATTACATTGTGAATTTCTGCTCCTTTCACTTTATTTCTGGATGTGTCTGAATCACATGCTTCAACATTGGGGAGGAATGGAGGTGTAGAATGATAGAATGAAGCTCTAAAGCCGTTTCCAATGGCAACCTCTGTAAACACAAGCTAATCAAAACAACAAAAGTTCTCTTTACCATGAAGCGCCATTAAAAGGCACATTTTATGGCAAAAAACCCCAAGATTTCATTTATAGTACCGGTAGTATGTAGTTTGTTTTGTAGTTGCTAATGAACCAAAAGTATCACGTCTCATAGCGGAGCGCCCTGCAGTCCACATGCAGACCTCAACCTGCGGTCATAACACCATGCAAGACCTGGAAGTGAAGTTAGTTACAATGACGTTCCGAGCAAAAGCGCAAAAAAACTGACAACGGAAAACTGCTTCTAAATTATATATCCGATGCAGCTGACTTTGTGTGACAACGCAGGAGCAGTGCAGTACAACATTTCAATTACAGCCACCGGCTCCGCCATCGCAGATTAAATGATCTTGTTCTCTTATTACCTATTATTAGCTTGAGGGAACGACTTATTATCTTGTTGCCCTGCATTATATATTTTTTTCTCTATAACCACTCCGGGGCTCCGTCCTTTGGCGATGTTCGCTGTAGATTTCAAAATGCCGGTACAGCATCTCGTAGGTCGCGATAACTCTGCCCCCAGCTGATGACTTGTCAGATCCCACTCGGGCCTCGCTCTGGCCCAGTAAAAATTTGAGGCCGGCTTAGCACCCGTTTAGACCCTGATAGGCCGCGGCTTTGGCAGTGGAAACACAAAGAACTGGTGCTAAATCAGGCCCTGGCCCCGAACTAGCACTTAAAGTTTGTCATTTTCATTGAAAACGTTGTCTAAACAGAGCCTGAAAGTAAGAATGAGCTCTGACTCACGGGTGGATCCTGCTCTGGTACAGTAGCGTGTCTTTGAAGTTTACGGCGTCGGCGTTGCAGCTGAACTTCACGTAGTCACAAACTGCACTAATGCGCAGATCCAACTCCCACTGGGAGTCTTTCACCGCCGAGCAGCTGGGCTCAGGATCAATCTTCACTACCTGCACGCACACACACCTAAATCAACCAGAGTTTCTTCACACGGCGCCATCTGACACTCCTCAGTGTGAGTCCAGTGTCAGACCTTGTTCTGTGCTGCCTGCTGTGACGCTCTGGAGCTCAGCCACCGGACCGTCCTCTGCCGGTCGTCCCAGTCGGCCACCTCGTCCAGGGGCTGCTCGAACTCCACCTGCCACAGTTTACATCTCACCGACCATCTGCTGAGAGTCAGGGGCTGGCAGGAAGTGAAGGTGGCTGTTACTTCCTTCGAACAACCAGCGTGAAGATGCCCCACCTGTGGAGAATGAGTCCATGGGAAAGGTTGAAATGGGTGATCAAACTATTTGAAGAGAATGAAGTGACAGGACATGGAAAGATAATTTTTCAATTCTGTCTGTGTATTGTCTAGCTTGATGTGTCGGTCAAGATCAATTCCTGATCCCATAGACACGAAGAAGATGAGAGGCTGAAGGTCAAAGCATGAAAGTGATGAAGAAAGGTGATTTCAGTTACTTTTAACCTTCACTGTGTTCTGAGTATTTGACAAACTGCTAATCTGAAGGATTTCACACACAACAATCAGAGTTTCCAAAGGATGGTGAGAAACAGAGAAGATCTCCAGAGAGAATGATGACGACCACACTGGGTGTCTAACCTGGAACCAGCAGGGTCTACCGCTTACACACCATTAACATGGCGTGATTATTATGGTGTGGCAGCCATGTTGCTGTGAGTTACCTGTGGAGAAAAGGCCACCTGGGATCCACCTGAAGGCCACTCGAACTTCACTGCATGGCTGCTGCTGTGGTTGGTCATGGTGAAGCTCTCCTGGTGCGAGAAGCGCACATGGCAGTCACCAAAATCCAGCATGTCGTACTGACCTGAGAGGGGGGGGGGGGGGATAGAGAGAGAGGTGGGGAGAGAGAGAGGGAGAGAGGACGAGAGAGAGAGGGAGAGAGAGAGAGAGAGAGAGACGGAGAGAGAGAGAGGACGAGAGAGAGAGAGAGGAGAGGGGTAGACAGGACGAGAGAGAGAGAGAGAGAGGGAGCGAGAGAGGGAGAGACAGGACTTACAGAGCAGTCCTGCATAATGGTGGAGGAACTGCTCAGTCTCTCTCCTCTCCTCTCCTCTCCTCTCCTCTCCTCTCCTCTCCTCTCCTCTCCTCTCCTCTCCTCTCCTTTCCTACCTTCCTCCTCCTCCTCCTCCTGGTCCAGGTCCTGCTGAGACCTCCGGATGTTTCCCAGTGAGACCATCTCCTGGTAAGCCTCTCCTGTCACTCGTATCGTGCTGCCGCTGTACTGGTTGTCCTCCACCTGCAGTAACATCTCCGCCCTCACATTCAGCGGTCTGTCAGAGCAGAGGCCGACCTCAAACTCCATTGATTGGTTCACGTTCAGCCTCAGAGACACTCTGTGCACCACCTGGTGCTCTGTGGAAGAAGTCAAGGGTGACAGATCACAGAAGTCTGTTTAGTATGGGGATCTACCATCAAAGTCTACAGCCACCAAGACCTACAGTCGATAAGATCAATCAGATAAACTTCACCTGGAGCCACAGTGCCCATTTTGCATTGTGGATTTGGACCCTAGGGTGAAGGACCTGGACTGGATGGTGTCAGTTTTCTGTTATTTTGGCAGTAGAGACTGTTTGGTATGTGTTCGCTGTTTTGACAGTTTTGAGAGCGGCTTTGGGGGCCATCATGTGGCGTGGGGTGGGATTTCCTGATTGGACCTGGGGTGGGACTGGCTTCCTTTCTGGGTTGGATGCGATTGCACCTTTGTTCTCTCTTTGCAGGGTATCTTCCTAGTTATCATCAGACTGTATGGGCATGTTGGTGACCATCGGTGGTGAGGTGGTTGGCACAAGCCCGCAAGATCATGGCTCTGAATATGAATATTTCAATAAACTTAAGCATTTATTGGGTTTATCAAAATGTGTTTTAGGAGTAGATTTCAAGATTTTTAACATCTCTACAAGACATTTTGATATAGAAGTAGACGTAAAGTGTAAGACTGACCAAGGTCAAGTGTGCATTTCACCATTTTTAGTAGAAAATTAAACAGTGAATGTCCTGCTATCAGACATTTTTTGACATCCTTCTACCTTCAGTTAGCAAATCTGGTTGGTTGCTTCACAAAGAGATGAAGAAAACATGTAGAAAAGAGTGCAGGTGTGTGTGTGTCAGTGATTCTTGGTTTGTTTTGTGTGTACAGGTGAAGCGTTACCTGCGTCCACAGTGTCCTGGAGTTTAGTGGACGTTATGGTGCTGCAAGAGTTTCCAGCAGCAGCTTTGAGGCTGAAAACATTGTGTTCATCCAGCATTTCGATGTGAACCTGAAACCATAATTCCACAGAGCACTTTAATTAAACTGGAAAAACTTCCAGGTTAAATTAAAATAGATCAGATCAGATCAGACTTCATTAATCTCACATGGGGACATTCGATTATCACAGCAGCAGTTTCACATTGCACAAAATAGCAAAAAACAGCATAGTTGCACACAGAGAACAGACTATGTATGTATAAATAGATAATTAGATAAAAAAATATAGAGAAATAGAGAAATATCAACACCAGGATGGGGTGAAAATACACATAGTAGCAGCAGCAGTAATATTTACAATAATTCCAGTACTTCCATACATTCAGGACGAGTGTCTTCTCACCTGAGCGGGAACGGTTCCATCATTGAGCAGCACCAGAGGCAGACTGCTTCTGCGGCCCACCAGCACCCGTCTGAACTGCATGAGGAGGATTCCTCGCCTGCTCTTCAGAGCGGGACGCAGCAAACACACACTGGGCAGGGTTCCCTCCCCTGTCAGCTCCACGTCCAGAATCTTCCCCTTCAGGGAGGGATGCATGCTGGGAAAAGTGGCAGGAGACAGCCAAAGGTTAGCAGTTCCATCCCAGTCTCACCATGCGTCCTGACTGAAGAGTTTGTGATGGAGGAGGACCAGCTTGTGTGGGAGCTGGGTGAGTGTGATGGTTCAGGTCAAGCAGCCAACTGGAGGCCTGCGGACCTCAAACGGCCACCTGACCCATACTCTGTGACCCGTGAGCCAATTTTGAAACATTAGGAAATTAGTTCACTACTGCACACTGTAGCGTTGGTGCCCATTCTAGTTATTGTATGTTTCATTCATTTTTTTGTTTACTTTGTATGGAGCATTGCCTTTCAAGTTTTCAGTTCTTCATTTATTGCGATATGCAAGTGAGGCTTTCCATCAGGGGAGTCAAACATAAGGCCTGTGGGCCAAAACCGGTTCACAAGAAAGTTCTTAAGAGAATCGGACAAAACACAACACAGAGAGCCAAGCTTTGATATTGGTGATACTGCTATAAAAGCTATAGCAAACTAGCATTAGCCTCAAAGCCATGCTGTCAGGGTGAGTTTGTAAAAACACCCACA
The DNA here is from genome assembly GCF_963383615.2 of Lipophrys pholis. NCBI lineage: Eukaryota > Metazoa > Chordata > Actinopteri > Blenniiformes > Blenniidae > Lipophrys > Lipophrys pholis. The sequence continues at coordinate 33,528,806 of NC_137635.1, read as the reverse complement.
TTGCAACACAGAGAGAAGTTTAGTGGACTTCTGACAGTATTTTCCACCAGAAGGTTACATTAAATTTGGCTTTATGTTGAGTTTGCTGTTATTTTCAATAGTAATTATTTCGTTTTGTAAAAATATAGACATTTCCGTCTCATATACTTATACTCTGCACCACAACAAAGAAAACCCATCAACTTTAAAATTAAAGATTATTATGGAACTATTTTACCATTCTACGCTGCAAAACACATGAAAGGTTAAGACAGCATTTCCAAGAGTGTGTGTGTGTGTGTGTGTGTGTGTGCGCGTGTGTGTGTGTGTGTCTCAGTGTATGCTTGTTCAGGGCTGTGGTGGAGGTTTCATTCTGAGAGACTGTTTTTTTTTTTTATTACTCTGTGTACTTTGTAATGCATAAAGGTTCGATGGTCATAAAGTTTGACAGCAGAAATACGAGGTGTGGTTGGTATTTACCAGCTGGGTCCCTCCATGGTGGCTTCCAACACAGCGCTGTACAGCTGCATGGTCTGAGGGCAGAACGTGACCACAGCGAAAGCGTGCGACTGGTTGGGAATGTTCAGTGTGGTGGCGGACAAACCAAAAGCCTCCTCATTTTGAGGCGTCTGTAAGACAGTCACATCTATACAGTCACTATCTATATAGTTACAGTCATACAATCACATTCATACAGTCACATTAATAATTGATGATTGTAGAATAAAGGTGTGACGCCTCACCTCGGTTCCATCATGTTTGATGGTTAGGTTGAGCATACAGGGGACTCTGCTGTTGTTGGAGAGTTTAAAGCGGGCCTCAGCAGTTCGCCCCACCAAGACTTTGTTAAAAACAAAGATGTTCTCCTCCAAGACGTAGATACTTTCTGCGTTGCTGAACTGCTCTGAGGAGAGCTGACTGCTGTTGTGGCACAGATGGTGTTCCTCAAAGATGGAGGCCAGGTCTGAGGATATGCCTGAGAAATCAACACAATGAACAAGAGAGTCAGACACAATATCCTTGTTGTTCCTCGCGTCGTTGCTCTGGAAACGTTTGTGTTGTTGTTTATCATTGTGTCGGTTTTTAATGTGTTTGAGTAGGAGGTGCGAACCGGCTCAGCACTCATCAGGCCCACGGTATGTCTGGAAACACTTCACCACATCAGCTGACAGTTACACTCTCACCTGGCCTGCAGACATCAGCTAGCAGTCGGTACGGGATGCCGCCAGGGTGGTGTGAGGGGTCCCGGCCGCTGATGTCAATGAGTAAATCCTGCTTCCAGGTACCGAGCTGATCGGCTGCACAGTCCACCGTGACGAGCTGCTGAGCACCCGGCTGCAGGCTCCCTCTGCAGGGAGACACCGAGAAGACCCCCCTGGTGAGATGGTTCTGAGGGAAACACAGAGGAAGAACATGTAACCTCAAATCAAGGTCAGTTAAAGGCTGAAAAGATAAATCTTCAGCTCGCTTGTGAAGGTACGATATGTAACATTTATTTACCATGAATTCCGAGCTGAGTGAGACTGTCAAAATGTAATTTCGTTTGGTTGTGCTGCTGGTAACTCTACTAAAACCAGCAAGATATCCATCTTTCCCCAGTCTGTCTGGGCTTGCAGTACAGGTTTACACCACAAGGTGGTGCATCAAGTCACCAAAGCAGCAGCAGCTTCCATGTGAAACCAAACCAATGTAAAAATGAATCAGAATGTGGCTCCAGAGAGACAAAACTCTACAAACCAGACGAAGGACTGACTGATGACAGAGAGACTCAACACTGCCACCCAGAGTTAAGGACCATAGTTTCCGAACTATATGCTGCTACTTTTTTCCCACGCTTTGAATCCTGCGGCTTATAAAATGACGTGGTGAATTTATGAATTTTTACGGGTTAACAGGCTTCATGCTACCAGATTCTACTTTCGCATGTAGGTACATGCTGTTTTGAGCGCCTCTGCTTCTCCAAAACGTGCCCTAAAAGTGATTTTCCTGCTCTTTGTGACTTCGTCTTGTGCTGCTTTCAGTGGTACAGAACTCCAGCAGCTGACAGCCGTGGGTGATGCATTCAGGTGCATCACGTAAAGCCGTCCTGATGGACTCCGTGACCGAGAAATCTTCCTCCTCAGAATCACAATCAACCAACAACTGATAAAATACTTCATCAACAGAGATAAAACCCTGTGATTGTGTATTTGCAACTCTCTCTCTCTCTCTCTTTCTCTCTATCACTCTCTCTGCATGTATGTATGTATGTATGTATGTATGTATGTATGTATGTATGTATGAAACAATGCATTTTCACTCGAGACGTTGTGTGAGCCTGAGTGAACGAGTCGCTCTCTCACCTGCGGAGCTGCCGTGTTCTGCTGAATGGTCTTCTGCTTCATGTCGATCGGAGCACCAGGCTTCCCCGAGAAGCTGTCAGCACATTTCCATTTATTCAAATCACTAAGATCAGATTAGAAAAGACAAAACACAATTCCTCTCTGTCAGCTTCAAATCACATCGTTTTATGAACCATTAAACAAAGACACTGCAGTTCAAGCTCCCACACTGTTTTATCATTTCCAGGCTGCAGCTGACATTTAATACTCATCACTCACCAGGAAAAACTGAAGAGTGGGGTGTAGGCCATATCTTATATTCAGTGGTGCTACACTGGGTTTTGAGTGTGGCGTTCCGCATGGCAGTTGTCTGGGACCGCTACATCTCACAGTTTTCACAAATGAGCTACCTTGGATTGAGCTTGACAGATTAGTATCCTATGCAGATGATTTTACCCTGGATGATACTACTATTCATAACTCTGTGTGTGTGTGTGTGTGTGTGTGTGTGTGTGTGTGTGTGTGTGTGTGTGTGTGTGTGTGTGTGTGTGTGTGTGTGTGTGTGTGTGTGTGTGTCCTACCTTGTCCGTCTCCGTGCTGGGGGCTCGGGCGTCATACTGCAGATGTTGAACTGCGTCTCAAACAGCCCGGTGTTCTCGATGGTGAAATGTTGGCTCTTCCAGCAGCCGTAAACCAGAGGACCAAAGTTAATGTCACAGGCCGGCGAGATGTTATATCTAGAAGGGAATGGCACACATAATCATTACGGTTAATTTCTGTTCAAGCCTGCAAAGAGAATATTAATATGGTTTCTGTGTTAACCTGGTGAAAACAGCCTGGACTGAGACTCTCATGGCCAATCTGGTGACGGTCTCTCCTCCACTCCCGATGCTGGGATCGATCATCTGCAGGAGACTTGTTCAGTTATTGTCATTTAGTTCATCGTCTCGTGTTTTTACAAATCTATCACTCTGAAACGTTGCTGAAATTAAGAAAGGTGAATATAATCGCTCCACCGAGCTCCTGCGCTCTGGTTATCCCCTAAAACAGATTACAGATTAGAGGACAAACGGGAGCTGCTGAAGTCTGACTGGATGATGACGTTTGCATAAACCAGTAATTTAACAGTGTATAAAATGAACTCAGGCTCGTGTTTCCTGAGTCAGCAGTGGGATTCAAACCGGAGACTGTTTGGTTCACACCTCAAAAACCAGGATGGGCTGCTCTGTGAGGGAAAGTTCCCTGTTAGGGGAGCAGATGATGTTCACTGTGTCGGACCTCTCCTTGGGGGACAACGAGCCACTTTGGGGGGAAAGCTTGAAGAGGGAGTCCAGTTTAGGCTGGCTGGCGTCGCGCCGCTCAATCACACACCTGAGGAAAAGGGAAAAAGACGTGAATCGTGATCAGACAGTGAGATTAAACACATAGCTGAAGAAAGTGTTCGAACTCACTTGTAGGCGATTTCATATTTTCCTCGATTCTTTATTTTCAGAGACAGTTTGGCCTCTTCGAACACTTTGATTGTTCCAAAGTCCACAAAGTCTGCAACAGAGATCTCAACGTGTTTGTACAGTGTGGGATAGGTTCAGGCACTGAACTCATGATTTAAATGTCTTTGCTTTCACTAAACAAAGAGAAAAGATTTGTAGCTTTATAGATCATCATGCCGTCATCAGATCAAACTGTTTGTGTGCCCTGAACTAGTTCGACACGCCTGCTCTAATTGTGAATAGTCTGAAATGAATATTGAAAGCCTTTCAAACATGAGAAGGAATAATTAGCTTTAGCTTCATTTGCTTTTCCATTACATTATAAATTGTACCTGGAACAATGTCAAAGTTCATATCGTAGACTTCAACTACGACCTGAATGTTTTCAGATTGCACGACTCCGACAATCTGGTCCACGTCGGATACCTGGAACAGAACGTAAGAAACCTTTTACATCAGCACATGAAATGGGATCAGAGTTTCTTCCAATTTGATTCTCGCTGTACCGTACCTCCAAACGGAGAGTTCTTTTGATATGAAGAGGCTTTTTGGCCCTGAGGTGCAGCTGCAGAGGGAAAGAGCAGTCAGGTGCGATGACACCTTGATCCTGAGGCACACTGAAGTCCTCGTCATCCAGCTCCTCCACTCCCAGCAGCCTCCATGACACCGGCAGCGCTGTCTTATTGTGCATTATCATGATGCGACTCTCCTTCCTACATAAACCAGAGATGTGCTGAGTGGAAGAAAAACACAGACGCACACCATACACAATAATTGTAGTACCTGAGCAGCAGAACCCTGTTGAAGTGGAAGTGCTTGGGCTCCAGCAGCAGCTCCGGTCGAACTCCCCAGCAGGAAATGTTGATGACCACAACTTCCGGGTTGTCCTTGATCTGACAGATGATACTGTCCGTCATCTGCCCCAGGTTGGTGGGGTAGGCCCACACTGTCAGCTCCTGGAACAAAGATTGATTCAGTTTTATTTCTATCTAACAGATTTGTGAGAAATTTTAAATTTTTTATTTTAAAGAAAACTCACTTAAAAAAAAAAATAAGGTCATCATATTTTTAAATTTTCAAAGAAAACAAATGAATACTCAATTTCCTTAAACAAACATTGTGAATTCCGGGAAAACAAATCTAAGATCCATCCATCCATCCATCTGCTATCCCGCTTATCCTGTTCAGGGTTGCAGGTTGCTGGAGCCGATCCCAGCTGACTGGGCACGAGCAGAATTCACATGGACACGTCGCCATCCATCACAGGGCAAACAGACAACCACACTCACATTCACACCTAGGGGCATTTTATAGTCACTAATTAACCTCACAAGCCTGTTTTTAGACTGCGGGAGGAAACCAGAGGACCCGGAGGAAAACATGCAAACCCACTGCACCACCGTGCCGCCCCAAGACGTAAAATTTTGGAAAAAAAAAAATTTAAATTTCAAAAAATAAGAGAAGATTCCTTATGATACAAAAACAAGTCAATTCTGACTTAAATTTTAAAACTGAGTGAGATTAAAATCTCAGATTCCTGAGGCTTCAGGAGCTTAAACTTGTCCTGTAACCCTGTATTAAAAGCTGTTCTTTTTACTGGAACTTTTTTACTCAACTGGAATTCAATTCAATCTTATTTCTTAACAGTCATCTCAAGACACTTTTACAGAGAAAAAACAGCAATTCCAAATGAGCAGAGAAGACGATGAAACAGAAAAACTCCCTTTAAACAGGAAGAAACCTGCCGGAGCAGAACCAGCGTGGTGCACATGCTCAGTGGCAGCGTTTTCGCTGGCTAAGACCAGACGAGCCCCGAGGGTTTCCAGAAAGCTCTGTTTGTGCCCATCTACATGGCGACAGAGCCCGAGCATTTTTGAAAAGTTTCACCTTTTGGAGCCATTTCCAAAAAAGGTGCGTTTTCAGCGGCTCTGACAAGGTTTCTGCAAGAATCAGCCAGTAAAATTCAATGCTTTTGAAATGCCATGACCATCAACTCAAGAAACATGATACAGGTTTCTATTTTTGGTAAAAGTTGATTTTCATATGAAAACTGTCATGGCCAGAAACAATTAACAACAATGGTTTCTACATGTTTATGTGGATGTACAAATCTGGAGTTTTGAATGATTTTTAATTTCATTTAGGGCTTTAATTTGTGCAAAATCAATTTGATGACTATAAATGCTTATTAATGTCCTGCAGAAACCCCGTCCAAGAGCAATGTCATGTTAACTGGCACCAACACGCAACAGAAATTTTGTTTTTAGTTGAAATCATTGCCCTGAGCGATAGTGACCTGTAATAGTGAAACATGGAGAGTGAGAAAGGAAAGCAGCTCAGTGTAGGTCCTGCAGCAGTCTAAACCTCCATCAGCCTCACTAGAAAATGGTCCAGGGTGTCCTGAACCAGCCCTAACTCTAAGCTAAATAGAAGAGTCTTAAGCCTAATGAAGAGTAGTTGTGGTACAACAGCTGATCAGGCTGTGACGTACCTGTTTGTGGCCGGGCTGAAGGCTCATGGTCGGAGGGTCCAGGACAAACGTGTTGGCCCCCGTGTCATGATGGAAAGTGAACTGAATGTCAGCCGGCAAGCCCGAGTCGTTATGAATCACCAGCTTCTCGGCGTTCTCTGGAAATGGCACTTGTTTGTATCTGCAGAGGACAAAGACAAGTCTGTAAATAAAAGGACGTCCAGGACAGGATAAAGTTCTCATGAGCTGGATTGATGGTTTATAGCTCACCTGTCTCTTTTCTTACAGCAGAGTAAAGGTCCAAACTCAAAGTATTGAGCTTGGATCACGTAGCTTCTCTGGATGTCTTCTTTCATCTGTGACACCTTCTTACTGTGAGTGAAAAGTGTCCTGTGGAAACAAGACATCATTGCTTGATTTCCTTTAGCGGTGAATAAAAACATTCTAAACATAAGTCACATTGACAGAAGAGAACGGCTTCGATTGAGATAACATCGATCGCTCTCCCTGCATTGTTTATTCAAAGGTGAGAAGAAAAAATTACAATTTCATGATTGCGTTTTTGAATAAATACTGTTTTGTCGAAATTCACTTTGTTGTGATTTCCCCCTTTTGCACCCAAGTTAAATATTAGCATATATTAATGTGGTATGAAGAAGAATGTTTTAATGTAGACATAGAATTGCCCAGAAAACACACTTAAAACCCCTGAGGGCAGCCGGCTGCCAGCCAAGGCCTTCACTCTGTGATTCAGCAGTCAGCTCAGGTCATTGGACAACCAATTAAAGGCCCCACTAAACTTCTAAAGTGTTTTTAGTGTCTGTCTACATGACAACGGTACTTGAAGCGACAGAAAACCTTTTGAAAATGGCTCCCAAGGGCAACTTTTCAAAAATGCTCTCACTCCGTTGCCATGGAAATGTGGGAAAACGCAACTTCTCTGAAATACCGCGAGACAGTTTTTCATTTTCTGCTTGACAGACCTGCATCATTCATACCTGTTACACTGAGCTTTGATGTCTTATTTGTCTTTATTTTTATTTTTACTTTTCATCTGATTTATTTCCGTCTCACAGCTGACATCTTCTCAGCTTCATGCTGAGTTTCCTTCAGTCATACTCACATGTGGTCTTTGCAGATGGATGGATAGGTGCAAATCCCCCTGCAGGTGAGCTGGTATTGTCTCTGCGTCCCCGCCACCTCCAGGTTGAAAGTTTGTTCGAATGTCCCTGGCGACGCTGAGTAGAACCAGATCTTCAGGACCACCTCCTCTCCGGGCGGGACCACCCAGCGAAACGCCGTCAGGCTGCAAGATGTACAGACGTTCTGTAAAATGAGAGTGGACGGAGCTGGTGTCAGTGTCTGTGTGCTCGTCTGACCTCTGGCTGCGTTTTCTCTCCAGGATGGTGTGGTGCTGGTCCTGCTCGGTGCAGTTGGGTGATTTGCTTCTCGTTTTGAGAGCCCTGTCTCTGCCCTTCCTGTCTTTGTCCTTCATGATGGTCTTCATGCGATTTTTAGGGACAGCCGGTCCTGAGTCCTCCTGGGGCTGCTCATCCTGCTCGTCAGGTACTGAAGGACCAAGGAAGGTGAAGCACTTCTGCAGAATCTGAACCGGTTCTCTGTGTTTGGGGAAGGGAACAATAGAGAAGGAGACGGGTGGCGGGATCGGTGGTCCCTTCGGTCCTAATCCCAAATCATCCAGCACCTACAGACAGAGGACATTGAGGAAGACATCAACCAGTCTGCTGTTTGCAAACACTGAGAGATTACTGAAGTGAATGAGACTCAGACCTCCTCCGGAGGAGGCAGACGGCTGCTCTTCACCAGCTCCTCGGGTCTGAAACACTCCATCTTTGTGACGTTCAGCACGATGTGAGGAATGATGTTCTCCACTGGTGCTGGTACTGCTACTGCTGGTGCTGCTGGTGCCGCTGGTGCAGGTGCTGTTGGTGCAGGTGCTGGTGCCCGTGCCACTGCTGGTGCCGCTTGTGCAGCTGCTGGTGCTTGTGATGCTGCAGGTGCTGGTGCCCGTGCCACTGCTGGTGCCGCTGGTGCAGCTGCTGGTGCTTGTGATGCTGCAGCTGCTGGTGCCCGTGCCACTGCTGGTGCCGCTGGTGCAGCTGCTGGTGCTTGTGATGCTGCAGGTGCTGGTGCCCGTGCCGCTGCTGGTGCCGCCGGTGCAGCTGCTGGTGCTTGTGATGCTGCAGGTGCTGGTTCCCGTGCCACTGCTGGTGCCGCTGGTGCAGCTGCTGGTGCCCGTGCCACTGCTGGTGCCGCTGGTGCAGCTGCTGGTGCTTGTGATGCTGCAGGTGCTGGTGCCCGTGCCACTGCTGGTGCCCGTGCCGCTGCTGGTGCCGCTGGTGCAGCTGCTGGTGCTTGTGATGCTGCAGGTGCTGGTGCCCGTGCCGCTGGTGCAGCTGCTGGTGCAGCTGGTGAAGCTGCTGGTGAAGCTGCTGGTGAAGCTGCTGGTGCATCTGCTGGCGCATCTGCTGGTGCTGCTGTGATCTGGCCGGAAGCTGGTGAAACTACTTTGTTGGTTCCTTTCTTGTTCCTCTTGCCAGCAGAAGACTGAGATTGAGAGAAGATGAACAAGGCTGAATCAATCGAGCTGCAAAAGCTGTGATTCTTTCTCAATATCTGTATTTACATGGAATTAAGTAATCAGATTACAAGGTGATCCCATTTAAAACTGCATCCTGTAAAGTGTAGCTACACACACACACACACACACACACATACACACACGCACGCACACACACACAGATCCATGAAAGCTCTTTAGCTCCAGAGAAAACTTCACAGAACAAAGTGATCGGCTCACCAGTTTCTTTGCATGGCGATCCTCGGACCCGAGCAAAGCTTCTTTAGTGGGGAGCGGGAGAAGCAACAAGCCCTGGACCCGGTCCCAGTACTGCAGGATGTGATCCATCTGGACCAGGTCCTGCTCGTACGCCCTGAAGCCAGACTGCAGCTTGTTCACAGAGGACTGAAGTCCAGACCGAAGCAGGAACATGAAGATGTCAGCGAACGTGCAGAATCGATGAATACAACTTTGTTTCTATCACACTTTACACACCAGAAAGAAATTATGCACAAAGTGTTTGACATAATGTTAAAACCTCTAAATCCAACGTCAACCCCACATTTATTAATGTTGTCACCAGAATGCATCATGTATATCCACTATTTTTACTTTTTAATCAGGAGAGACAAAATGCAGTGTCAGGCCTTGTTTCCATGACAACATTTCAAGTGAAAACGAGTCATTCTGGCATTTCTGTTTCAGAAAAGGTTTGCAATTACACAACAATGTTTTGAAAACGATGCCTGTTTACATGCATAAGTACAGTATTTTCTAGACTATAAGTCACGCTTTTTTCAGTTGATATACCTCGACATGAAAAAAAAAGCTTCTTATAGACCAATTTGAACAGGAATTTTTGTTTTAAAACATTCATATTAGTAATTACATTTTCTTTCTTTTTACCTTCATTAAGGATGTTATAAAATCACCCACGTTTGTGTGTCTATTAACAAGATATCTAAAAAACTAATGATCTAATCAAAGGAAGAACCCATTCAATTTTAAGTAATTGCTACAAATTTTCATTTCCCTATATATTTTTCCATGCTTTGTCTGTCACTTTAAATGACAATTGCATTGTGGGTAATGGAGTCATAGCATGTTTTGGTTTTGGGAGGTGTAGTTTGTTGTTGTCCTGTTGCCCTCGGTGCTTTACTGCAGATGTGTGTGAAGTGACCAGTGTTAATTGAGTGTTTGCTACAAGAGGAATAAACGGCCACAATTCTGCAAAACGCGTCTTCCCTCCTCCTTCCATCAACTCCACAAACTACCACGGACGCACGCACGCACACACACACACACACACAGAGAACACACTGATTGGCTCGCCTGTTTCTCTGCTTGGGGATCCTTGGACCGCAGTGAAGCTTCTTCAGTACCCTTGGTGCTGCCGTCTGTCTTGGCCTCCCTCTGAACTTGCTCATGGGTCATCAGGGCTTGGTAGGGGTTGGATAAGTGGACCACGTAGATGTGCTTGCGCTTGTTGAGAGCTTTGAGAACGACCAGCAGAGTGTTCGCTGCAGATGGAGTGAAGGCTGACGCCAGGCCGTCGATGACGAGCCCGCAGTGACAATCACCAAGCTGCATCCAGGTCACAAAGAGTCACAGGAGAAGACATGAGTCCATCTGTCACATTTACAGTAAAACTGACTTGATCTGGTGAGGAACCTCTCCAGTGAGTTTGAATGTACCTGAAATCTTTCTGCCAGGAGATCAACCAACAGCTGTTCAGTGAACAGACTGCGCAGGATGGACGGATCTGCTCCCTGAAGCAAAACAAACACAATACATTTACAACTTTCAGCCGCCTTTATGCCCAGATTAAATGGACAGAATTGAGTTTTAGACTTAAATATAGCTCCTGAAAAAATATCTTTGTTCCAAATTTTCGTCATGAAACTCTTCAGAAATGTAACAGACAGTTATTGTCTGTTTAACATATTATAAGAGCTCATTTTTCTTCTCTTTGTTTTGAGGCTCCAGATGAAAAATGGTATCTGACTTGTGTCCTATAGGTTTACACTTCATTTTATTCATAGATTTAATCAGAATGGTGGAGGAAAAATGAATCTGTAAGTGTATGCTGCAGTAATTGGAGAAACTGATGATTAAATCCATTAAATAAAAGATAATCTGAGTGTAGCACAGTGGGAGCTGTTCACCTCCAGGTTCTGTTGCCTGCAGAGTTCTTCACTTTGTTCAGTATGAAGAAGACGAGCTTCTGAATTTGGGTCGGAGGCTTTGGGAGGTTCTGTGGGAGGCACTACTGTCATATCCTCAATGTCCTGAACTGAGACAGGAAGTAGACAAAGTATGTTTTATAAACGTGTGCTGGTTGAGTATAGAGCACACGTTCTGTATGTATGTATGTATGTATGTATGTATGTATGTATGTATGTATGTATGTATGTATGTATGTATGTATGTATGTATGTATGTATGTATGTATGTATGTATGTATGTATGTATGTATGTATGTATGTATGTATGTATGTATGTATGTATGTATGTATGTATGTATGTATGTATTTATTTTATGTATTTGTTTTTCTCTTTTTCTTTGTGCCTCCTTGCTGCCTCTCGGCCAGCAAGTCAATGTACATGGGAACTGCTTCTCAATTGATTTAATTCACAAGTATACTCCATCTGTCCGGTCTAAGTTGATGCTACTTTCACTGTATATCATGTTACTCTCACCAGCGTCCTGGTACAGGCGCCTCGCCGTCACGCTAACAGGTGAGGATCCTCGGATCAGAGCGTCTCTGATTACTGCATCCACGCTCAGGCTCGCCACTCCGTAGAGACGCGCCAGGGAAGCTGCTGCGCTGCTCACATCTACAAACAAATCTGATTTCAGACAGACTCGTCCCAGTAATGTTGTTGTGTGTGTGTGTGTTAGTGCAGAGTGTGTTTGTGCCTGTCTGCGGGGCTCCGTGCACGAGGATTGCGATGCCTCTGCGGTTGCGTGCGGCCAGGCCTTCAGGGGAAAGGTCCAGGCCCATGTGGCGGGCGACAGCTCTGCAGACAGGAGTCATCTCCAGCTCTCCCAGTCTGCCAGCGTCATCATTTCTGTTCAACTGTGAAATGACTGAACACACAAAACACGCACTTCACACAGAAGAAAACACAGCACAAGTGTAGAATTTTCTGGGATAGACTCTTCTTCTATAGCAGGGGTCTCAAACAGTTCATGCATTTTAGTTATGTTTTATTTAGTTTTTTCCCCACAAATGTAAAACCACCATTTATTTTTCAAATAATGAAATTCTATAATAAAAGTCCACAAAAAGAAGCAGCAGAAGACAAAAAAGTAGAAACATATGGTACTTCAATTTGAAGCATTTTATTATCCAATATTTGCAGCAATGAAATCAACTGAATTTGTATAGCACCAAATACAACACAGTCATTCCGAGGTGCTTTTAACAGAGAGAAACCCAACAAATCCACATGAGCAAGGATAAGCGACGGTTGAAAGGAAAAACTAAAAGGAAGAAACCTGCAGAACCAGGCTCAGAGGTGAAGAAACCTGCAGAACCAGACTCAGATGAGGAGAAAAGGGGGGTAAGGGGTTCTCTGAGTGCTGCCCCCTGGAGGTTCCTAGGTTTTCTAAAAATAGAATGGACGCAGAGCTTTCAGGATCATCTCATGAGGAACCAGCTCCCAGGTTCAGCTACTTTGAAGGTTCGGCTCAAGACTTTTCTGTTTACTAAAGCTTATAGTTAAGCCGTGGTTCCAATGGGGCGGAGCAGGAGGGTATGGTGCGGCAAAGCGTGGACCACGCAAAAACCCGTCCCGCTCCATCCCGGCACAAACAGTGCGGTGGGACCGCGACTTTAGAGCTGCTTCAGGACCCTCGGCCGTTTACTAGTGAAGCTGCTGGAGGTTAGACTGCTGGAGGTCCGACACTGAGCTGCTTTCATTTCTCACTCTCCATGTTTCACTATTACAGGTCACTATCGCTCAGGGACATTTGTCTCTCTACGGTCTGGTTCTGCAGTTTCTTCCTGTTAAAATAGATTATTTTCCTTTCCACCCTCTCCTCTGTTTGCTCCTGTTGTATCTGGTGCTATAGAAATCAAAATTGAATTAAAATGGGTCTGGTTTGTGTCTTACTGTGCATTCACATTCATTCATATTTATTTCTATGTAAGATCCACTAAATGGGAGAAAAACAGCATTTTACACTGATGCACATTTGCTTCTTTGTGACCTGGTGTACTCACGTGTTTCAGCTGGCTTCGTGCTCATTCTGCTGGCTTCTGGATGAGCATCACTTGCTTTTGGTTTTTCTCTTTCCTGGTTGTCAGGTTTCTCAGGTTCACCTTCCACGTTTCCTCCCGGCTCTCCTGCACACAAACACAGACGTCACACCCGGAGCAGAGCTGGACTACTCTGTGGGATGAAGATGTTCCTGCCGCTACCGTCGTCCTGCGGCTGGGAGCAGCGCTCCTTGTACTGGTCCAGTAACTCTACAGGAAGACCTTCACCAGGAGTCCTGGGAGGGAGCAGCAGGACGTTGTTCTCATCGTAACCCTTCGTCACACGCAGGATCTGAGCGAGAGAGAGAAATCGAGCAGGGGGGGAGCACAAATGTCCAAGTGATGAGAAGGAAGTGAAGGTAAAGGAAGAGTCAAGAGAAGAGCCCCCACCATCTATCCATCCATAATTTTCAAACCCTTTAATTTCCGTATTTTAATCAAAATATTTTTCAGGGAAAAGAAATACCTGCAGGATTACAGATCAATAGAACTGATGAACTGATTTTAGTTTCTGGGTCAGAATTTTACAAATTCCGCAAAAATGAACAACTTTTAATAAATTCTTGATTTGATTTGTTCTGTGATGAATTCCAAAATGTGCAGATTAGGTCATGGACTGTGTGGATTCACCTTTTCCTCCTCCAGGTGCTGCTTGTCCAGCTCCAGGATGTAGAACTCCAGGGGGAAGGAGCCGGGGTTCCTCACTGTCACCTCAGCCTCCATGTCGGTGCTGAGCGGAAGGCAGGGTCCGATCTCCAGGACCGCCGGGTCAAGCTCCAGCTTGGGCTCCTCGCTGCGACCCTGAGCCGAGATCAAGAGCCGCTGCGAGCTGTCGGCCACGCTGATCACCAACCTCCTGCTGTAGGAACACTGACCGGGAGAGAGAACGCAACATGCTCCATTTCTGTAGTCAGGAACTCAACGGTTTTTCCTGCCAGGAACTCTGGTATCGTACCTCCTCCAGAGGGCTGAACTTGACGTGGACGTTGACCCGTTCTCCAGCCTCCAGCATCCCACGGCAGGGAATCATCTCAAACACGGGCAGAGGCGGCCGATGCTCCCGGAGGAGCTCCACATGCTTGTGCAGAGGCAGGAACTTATCCGCCTGGAGGAGCAGAACGACAGAAAGCTTCATTCATCTGCTCTCATGTCCCGTCTGTTTCACTTTCAGACTGAAATGTCATGAATCTCCACGAGTTGCACCTTTTTGAACGGTTTCACCTCCTCGGCGATGGTCCACTGACACGACACCGTCTGCTGGTTCAGCAGCTGGCTCGTCCTCATCTAACAGGAAGAGTAACAAAACGTGTGATTATTCAGATTTAATCGCAGCTTTAAAGACTCTGCAGGTCGTAGTACCTGACAGAGTGTCAGCAGGAAGGTGAAAAAACGCCAATGAGTTCGTAACTTTTCTGCTTTTTTCACTTTAAAACTTGTGTTTGTGTTTTTTGATCATCTGTTTCAACTGCAGTGGAGATCAGAGTCTTCTTCTTCTTCTTCTTTTGGGTTTAACGGCAGTTTGCATTCCATAAAGTTGCATTACCGCCATCTGATGATTTTTATCTATCTACAATGTTTGCCATCGTTGCCACGGAGGCGGACATCAAAGGATGTTGGCAGCGGGAGGCAGGCACACAAAATTTCCTCTGGAATTGTTTAGTTTATATATTACCATTTGCTACATATGATATAATGCTCACTCATCTCGATGTTTTTCATTAGTTTTTCTCATAATCGATCCACGTTCTCAGTGGAAACGATCATGTTTTCCTGTTTCTTGGTGAAGTTACCCATTAAAGACTGATCTGGTGTTTTACAGTGTGTCAGTCTGCATTACCTGACACATGCCGCACTGCACTGTGTCAAACTGCAGAGACTCTGATGAGACGGTGACAGCCGGCTCGGTGACCGCCGCACACAGTCGAACCTGCACCAGCGGACCTCCGGACACCTGGAAACCACACAGCAACAACGATTATGATACACAGGATAGAACTGCATGGACAGAGATTGAAGGGACAACACCTTGTTTTTGCGCTTCCGTTTCAGACAAGTTTCACGTTTAGACAGTAACGATCTGAAAATAATGTCAGTGATTACCTGACTCTTCTCTAATGTGTTTCTCCTGTCTGCTCCCTCCCTGTGTATATAAACTCTCTTCCCAAGATCATCTTCTTACCTTCGTATCTAGACATCAAGCACTCTGCCTTTGTTTTTCTTGTGTAGCCACCAGTTTTAGTCTCCTTTGAATTAACCCCTTTTTTAGAAACGTTTGTTGGGAAACTGCTTTTTTTCAAATAAATCTCTGGAAGTCAATGGTTGTGTTGGAGTTTCCATTTGAGTTCAAGCCAGTTATTCTGACACACGGTCACGTTTAATGAACTCTCGTCTTTATGCTGCTGTACCTGTATTGGCAGAACGACATAGATGTTCCCCGTCTGTATGTTGGCTTGGAGAGGATCACATTTAACTGTGAAAGTGTGTGTTTCTCCACAGGGAAGGTTCTTCACTCTCTCAAAGTCTGCTGTGAAGCCTTTCAAACAACAGGGACAGACTCATTTTAGTGGAACATTCAGGAATAACAGAAAACATGAGAGTAAACACAAGGTAAAACCTGCAATAAATGATGAATTATATACACACAGTGTGGCCATGTGATGTATTGTTGGACAAAGGAGAGATGATGAAGTACATGAGGCGTTCCTCTACCTGTGCCTGCCAGATGTTTGAGGTCTGCGTGGAAAGAGACGGAAATAAATCCACTGTTGGTGATTCTCACTGTGTGAACGATGGCTTTGTTGGGAAGGACAAATCCAAAGTCCAGCAGGTACTCTGGGAGTGGAAACCTGGAAGACAGGACAGACACAAGTCAGGCTCCAGCAACAAACAGGGTTTATTCCCTGAAATTACCTTCAAATGAATAAAAATACCTTTTATTTAATGTTTGCGTTCTTTCTTATTCTTGTGCCTGGCTCTTTGAGAGGCACCAGTGTTTTAAAAATATTTTTTATCCCTCCGATTGTCATGTTGGGAGCACGAACACACAAAAAACAGTTCACAATGTCTGGAATATTGTGTTATGCCTTTTGACAATTTGGCAGACCTTTTATGTCAGAAATGTAATTATTTTATGCTCAATCAGCATTGATTTCTCGAGCTCAGTACAACAGCCAGAGGATAAAAACAATAAGATTATACACTAAAGCCGGACTGTCCAAACTACGGCCCATGGGCCAACTGGGGCTGGCAATCTATTTTTAATTGGCCCGCAGAGAAGTCATGTGCTTTTAAATAAGAATGTTTCTTCCATAACATGTTTGGCGTTTGGTTTGTTCAATATCAACTCCTACAATTTATTAAATGGTAACAATGTCGTACTCAGTAGTCCACACGGCATTAGAATGCTGTATTTAAGGTCTATTTTTTTCTAAATCTTACCAGGGGAGGCCCCTCTTCCTTTTATTTATTTTTTTAATATTTACTTGAGTTTATTTTTATGATTGTATAGTAATAACAAAAAACACATATATTCGTGTGCTGTGAAAATAAACCAGGTCAGGCAATATAGACCTCACCTCGCGTGGCTGCGAGTTTATTTTTCCATATTTGGCCCTTGGTGAAAAACATTTGGACAACCCTGCACTAAAGTCTTAGTTTAAGGTATAGAAAACAAACGGAAGTAATAAAAGGAATATAAATAAAAGGAAGTTGTGTGATGAACTTCAGATTCCAGCTGCTGTGATACCTTCACTCCTCTAAGAATCAACAATAAAAACCTGATGTATTGATTTTTCACTTGACTCCCCTGCTGCTGTTTGAGCTGTAGTGTGGTGTGCTGCCACAGGACTGAGGAAGGAAATAAGCTTGTACATAAATATTTATCGTATGTTTTCATTAAAATCTTCGGAAATAAACATTTTGATTTCATTATTATTGGTTGTGCACACCACAGTATTATTCAAAAACGATCTACGCTAAAACTGTTCTAACTATTAGAAAATGCACAGCGGCTACAAATAGCTAAGTGAACCTGCTTTGCGGTTCTTTTGGTCATGAAAGTTTAAGACCCCCGGTTCATCCTTAGAGAAAAGAACTTATCGATACAGACCATAACAAAGAAACCGTATTTCACAAAGTGTGTGTTATGAGCTTCCTTCAGAGTGTGGTAAGAGTGGAATCACTGAGTTTTACAATCACTGCAAAAACTCAAAACCTAACCAAGTTTGTTGGTTTTGTTTTTAGTCAAAATGTCTCATCGCACTTGATTTAAGATTAATTCACTGAACAACTAATATTTCAGCAACACAGAGGGACTTGTTTTAAGACAATGCATCTCAAATATCTCGTCAAGTCAAACCATCTTGAAATTATCTTGTTTTGAGTTGTATTTTAGAAGGTTCATTTTACATTTCATACATTTTTTCAAGCTGAGGTGTCGTATGAGATAGAAAATCATGATTTTAGAATTTTTTTGACACCAAGCTTGAAAATGCGGGTCAATATAACGCAAGAAAAGTTTTTCCTGCTAATTTAAAGATCTCAATATTGTAAATATCACGTCTGGTTTCAAGAAATCTTACCAAGGCAATTCTCAGTTGCTCTATAATGGCAGATGTTTTGAAATCATTTGATTGAGTGTGGTAACAATTTGGGTCCCTTAAGAAAGAGGTTGGGACTCACACAATTGTGGGTGTGCTGGGTTGAACTGGCACTGGGTTCAACTCGGCATGTTTGTACTCACTTGCTCAGTTTTTGCCTCGTTCTAGAAGAACCTTGTGAGTTTCCAGAACCCGGCTGGTCATCGGATGCAGCGAGAGCGTTTTGTTTGACCAGTAGCCTCTCCACCTCCATGTGGAGCAGCTGCTCGTACTGGAGACGCCAGACCAAAGAGGAGACGGAGGGAAATAAGACGAAATAAAACTTCTATTAGCAGAAATACACTGTCGCGCCGGCAAGCCGTGTAATAAGTGCAAACTTGAAACTGTTAAGAGAACTCAAAACTCTGAGTTGATCAACAAGTTGCATTACTGACTGTAAAACTGTTGGTGATCTCTGCTGAATGTCCATCAGAAGTGTTTCCATCCATCAGCTCTTCTCTGACTCGGGGCGCCTCCACTGCAGCTCTGGCCTGATCCATCACTTCACTGTAGCTTTCCTCTGCTGTAAGACAGTCACAGGGTGCTGTTACTGCACAGACACTGCGATAACAGGACCGTCAGTCCCTCAAATACAAGGCTTGTGCAAAACTAAGAGGTATTTGGATGAAAAACAGAGAAACAGGCATGTGTGAGAGGCTAAATCAGTGTCTGGGAGATCGGTGTCAAACACATGGCCCGAACGTGGACCGAAATTAGTCCGACAGAGTCTAATCCATTTGAGCCAAATGGGAAAAATAAAAAAAAAGAAGCAGATATGGAACAAAACTGAGACCTGAGCTGGGAGATCAGCGAGGCAGCCGCGAAAACTCACCGTGAGCATTAGCATTAGCATTAGCATGGAAGCCAGACAGGCAGGGGAAATTATTAAAAAGAAAAATGTCACTGGAGAACATATTTTTGGGAAATTTGTTTGAGTTTTGCAAATTTCTTTTGACATTTTCAAAATGTACTCGTACAACAGCAAAGGATGAGAGCAAAAACACACAAAAAAAGATTGTTTTTTAAAATGAGATTCAATAAAAAATTTATAAAATAGGGATAAATATCTGAATAAATAAAATGTCTGTTTGGTTTGGCTCGATGACGTTTGTCTGTGCGTGTTGGATACATACCAAGGTTTCGAGGCAGATTCAAGCTGATCCTGGGGAAAAGTCCCACTCCGGTCAGCGTGATGTCCTGCGGTGCGAGGTACGCCGCCTGCAGCTGAAGCTTCTTCTCAAACACGTCGGGGACGCCCGGGAGGTAGCGCACACGCAGACGCTGCTCCGCACCGCCGCCGATGTAACCCTGACACGCATGAGAACCACTCAGATCGTACTCCCACATCTCAACCGAGCTGTTAACATTCCCAACAGAGACATTAAAAAGCAGCTCACCTCAGAGGGGACGACTGTGGGACAGCCGGGTTGGACCTGCTGTTCTCCATCCTCCTCCGAGTTTCCCCCACCTTCATCCATCCCTCCATCTTCTTCCTCTTTCTCGGGGTAAAGGATTCTGAACTTGAAGCCCACTCCGCCAACATTTCTCAGAGTCATTTCAACCTCCCCGACTTGATGGAAAAGCTGGAGGACAAGTGAAGAGAAGTCATTCTGGCTTTTCTTTTTCCTTTTTCCTTTTGTGGTTTTGCACAAAATCTTGACATCATATTTGTCTCGGACCCCAAAACGCAACAACAGTTTTGCGTTTCCACTTGAAAACACTGTGGTGTAAACGGGACCTCAGAGTGAAAAGTCCTCTTTCATACCTGCAGACCAAAGTCCAACCAGGTGGGCTGGAGTGTGTAGTCAATCTCCGATGCTTCTCCTCTGAGTTTCAGCTCGTACGTCGGCCCGTCGTCCACATGGCACTGTGCGATTATCTGCTTGCTGATGTTGTTATGAACGAAGAAGGACAGTCTGACCTGCTGCTTCTTTCCAGGTTGCAGGTCAAAACACGTTGGCAGAATATCAAAGATCTATTTGTACAAAGAGAAACGCAGTGAGTTAGTTGTGTAGTTTGGAGCTAAAACATTTTCAGCTAAAACATCAAATCTTAAAAGGGTTTGATGTGACTGATGTGGCTGTGAGGCCTCGTTCACACCAGAAACGTCTCCTGAAAGCTTCTTCCTCCATGTCAATAAAATGGATGATTCCAGAGAGTTTGAACAGAACAAAACTTCTCCAACAAAGTGTTTATTTGTCCCTCAGTGAGACCTGACTCAACATTCCTTTTCTTCTGGGGCTCACTTTGGAACCGTTTGTTCTTCTGATCCTCCCAGCAGTGATTCAGAAGTGGAGCAGCTTCTTGACTGTGTTGATTTTTGCTGCTGACGCTCTGATTGGTTACTGTTTGTGTATTTTCGTACCTCTGGCGCACGCAGATGAGGCTGTGTCATTTTGTCCCGATCGTCAGCAGGGAGTCCGGAGCTGTGAGGAGATGCAAAGGCAGGAGAGTGTTTCAGCTCCTCTTCTTCCTTCGTCATCATCGCGCTTTCACAGCGAAACACAATAACAATAAAGAATCTTCAAGTTAAATATTGAATTTCCCTTACATAGTTTTTTAACTTCTATTTTATAATCTTGTTGCACTCTTTTCTTGTCTTTATTCCCCATTTTCTTATTTCTATTCTATTTTGGGTGATATTTTGTCCATATTCTCTCTGTTTTTATTTTTGGGTGATACGTGTCTCCACCGTAGGAGGGAAAGCGCTTTGGATTCCACTGTGTGTCTTATATGTGCAGCAGAATTGACGGTAAAGCTCACTAAGACTTCAGCTTGTTTCTCTGTGTTGTGATGAGCCGGTGAGTAAATATGAACTTAGATCAGACACCCATGAAGTTCTCAGCTATTAAATTCTGTTTCTGTTCTAGTTCCACTCAACATTTGTACAGTCTGGTGAGAGTCTGGTGTTTGTTTACCTTTGTTTGTGATCATCCAGGAACGTCCAGTGGCAAGACACAGGCAGCTGGGAGCAGTTTGTGATGGTGATTTCTCTGAAGTTCACTGTGCAGTTCACCACGCAGCCAAAATCCACTGTGCTGGAGGAGAGGTGGATGTTGGGGTAATGGACCTCAGCGTGCAGCACCACCATGTCCTCCTGTGGGTGTCCCCTGTGACGCACTTTTAGTACCTGTCACACCAAACACCAGTTCTGTGTTATGACTTACTGTTTGTAAATCATGTTTTGGTCTTTACGGAAAAATGGTTTTGCGATACCTCGTCCACAGTCCGCGACATCTGATCCTGATAGAAATCCGGATTAAAGCAGATCCACAACTCCATCTGGTTCGTGTCCGCTAAAAGGACAGACTGGAAAAAGAGAGAAAAGGGTTTTTTAATGGCTCAGGTTGCTGCTGCGATATTCAGCCATGGTGTAGAAACGGAGCCAAAGTCCATTTTCAAAATCGGAAAATCCTCAAGAAATTCAATTCTTTGTAAACATGTAGCCATCAGCTAACTATGAACATGTAGCCACCAGCTAATGCAAAGGTTATCAATACTGTTACATTTAAACTGCACACAACTGTTAACTAATTGTTGAAAAAGAGGCAGAATAAATAAATAAATAAACAAATAAGTACATATAAATGTAAAATAATGTATTATATCTATATGCTAATATAAAATGAAATGTGATTTATCAGGATTAATTAGTGACAAACACAGTGGTGTTTTCTAGGTGTTATGTTTCTATTGGGAAGTGAAATGGCTCAACACTGCCACACGGTGTACACCAGAGACACGATTCCAATTTTACGTAGTGACCCTTTAAATTAATATCTTAAACGATGCATTTTCTGAGCAACCAATCCATTTTCCTTGTTCTTGAAATGAAACAACAGTGGAGGTTGACCTAAAGAATGAAAGTAGAGACGTGCACCTTGGTTGTAGTTGAGCTCTGTTCTCCTGAGGCTTCACAGAGATAGAAAGGCTCTGAAAGTGTGAGCTCCATGGACAGAGACAGAGATGACACATTGTCCAGGACCAGTTTGTTGTACAGGCGGGGCAGATTCTTTCCTTTAACCTGTAAGTTTAGATAAAGTAGATCCATTTAAAAAAGCTGCAGCTTAACCAATTATTCTGTGTTTTAATTCATTCCCTTGTTCTGAGCGACCTCTTTGCTGTCAAACTAGTCTCAAAGCCCTGCTGTCAGGGTGAGTTTGTAAAATATGCAGAATGAAATAGATATAGGAGAAGCTTATTGGACATTTCACTGTATTTTGTACCAGAAAGTTTCATTAACACTGTCTATATGTTGTAATTGCAGTAATATTCTGTAGTAATTGATTGGTTTTGTAAAAATACAGACATTTTCATCACAAATACTCTACGGCACGAGAAAGAAAAACTTTAAAGTCTAAATTTTTAGGTTATTATGACACTATCTTACCAGTCTGGACCACTTGAGATGAAATTGGGTTGTTTGTGGCCCGTGAACTACACTACAATGAATGAAACCCTGTTTTCAAGGCTATTTTAAAAGTACAGTGTGTGAAATGATGAGCTGTGGCCTCACTCGTGCAGCTACCACCCTCACTCAGGCTAGTCTGACATGTTGAAGTTCTGAGAAGATAACACAGCTCAAACGTCTGCTTCACTTCCCTGCCGGGAACATCCCTCGGCTGTATATTGTTTTGCTCAAATGACAATAGTATGAAATATACAGAGGGCTGATTTCTGTTTGTAAGTTTTCTTGATCACAAACCTTTTCTGCGCAGAAGTTCAGCTGTTCTGGAGAAATTCTGAGCAAAGGGGCAATAAAGTGACAGACGACATCCACAGCCATGATGTCTTCCAGAATGCCGTGTTGGCCGATGATGCCACGACACACTAGACGCTCATGTACAACCTGAGGAGACCAGAAACCACAATCTATTACATGTCATCTAAATCACACCTACACAAACTGCTGGACACCGTTTTCATGACAAGTGAAAATGCATGGTTTTTCCATTTTTGTTTCATAAAAGTTTCACGTTTACACACAAAAATGTTTTAAAAACGATGTGAGTTTCCAACAAGTTGGATTGTTATTACGGTGACTGTCAAAATTAAACTACCAAGTCCAGGAGAATATGGACTGGGAGTCAGGACACCACGGAAGAAACATTGTTCTGATTGTGTCTGCTGAGCATGTGCAGAACAACTAGTTACTACGTTCGTGGTGCACATGCCCAGTAGCAGGCAGCTATAGCATTTTCAAAAAGTTCAATTTTCCCCATTTTCCATGGAGTTAAAATACAAAAAGTTTAATTTTAAGTGGCTCAGAGCACCTTTTCCTGCGTGAACAGACCCCCGAAACACAACAAAAGTTTTCCGTTGTGTGTAAACAGGGCCTCTGAATGTGGAAAGCTCTTTTACCCTGGTTGAGTCTGAATATCCTGTGAGCACCATGTCAGTAGAGCAGCCTGGAAACAGCTCCAGACGAAAAGGACTGATGCTGAACACGGGTTTGTCCTGGTCAGGCGGCTCCCCGAGCGCTCCACGGCTGGTGACTTTTCTCTGCTTGGCAGTGGAGATGGCCAGCGGGTTTGTGGAGGGCTTGAAGTCTTTGGTCTTCCAGAAGAGCTTGTGCACGCGCTGGCCGAGGTTGGTGAGCTTGAAGTGGTACTGGCATGAGCCATGGCTTCAACACAGAGGACAAATCATGAGACTGTCCAGAACACACCATTTCTACTCTAAGCCACAGAGGAAACTGTGAGGACATTTATGTTTCAATTAATATTTCTTCATCGTGAGGAGAGGAGATCCCTATCAGCTTGATTGTTTTACCTTCATATTTTCAAGAAACATTGGAGCACTCTCCAATCTATTATCTGGCGGGAGTATCTCACAACTACACACCAACAAGAGCTTTAGAAGTAGAGACAAGTGGAGGATGAACAGGGGAGCTACGAGGGGACAGAGGGCAACGGTCTGCAAGGAGAAGCCGGGATCTACCTCAAGTGTGTGCCGAGGTCGAGGTGGGGGCCAAGCGGCCTGTCGCTGACTATGGTGGTCCCGGTTCCCTCGGCAGACAGAGAGACGGTGAGCGTATGGTCGTCCTGGACACAAACCTCCAGCGTGTCTTTGAAGGTCAGTGTGTCCTTCAGGTGAGCCACAACCCTGACCTCTAACTGGCTCTCCGGAAGCACCACACCCTCGCTGGGCTCCACACGCCAACATGGCCTCCTCAGGCTCTGAGGTGAAAGAAACACAGAGGAGCCAGTCAGTGGCTGGGTGGAGAGCGAGACGATCGAACCTGCTGCATCTCACAGCTTCATCACACAATGACAGCAACCGTTTCTCAATAAATTGCAAAGAACTACAAAAAAAAAAAAAAAAAGGTGGATGGGAGAGGCACGTCATGAAGAGATGAAAGGAGAGGCACACATGCTAGCATGTTAGCTGATTCGCATAGCTTCTGTTTGCTACTAGAGCTATCGTGTGCTATGTGAACAAGCTAACATGCTAACGTGGGCTGTCACATTCACACCAGATTTCCTCTGGGACTTTCTCCTAGTATCTTGATGGCTCACCGATCAGTGAGAAGGTTTGTGAGGGAACGTGTTCGTACCATGCGAGTGGTGAAGTGAGCAGCGATGGGCGACTGGTTGATCAGCTGCAGGGTTTTTGTGACGTCGGTCAGAACCGGGATGGGTCCGACATGCAGCTGCGAGGGGTGAAGATGAAGGACTGGCCCGCGGCCGACGCAGGACGCCGTCACCTCCTGCATCCACACAGAGGAGAGAAGGTTCAGAGGGACGATGCCACATTGTCCGCCATCAACCATGCTCAGGCAATCTTACCAGCGGCGGCTGCAGGCTGCCGAACACGGCGATACGAAGAGTCTGACGCTGCGGCCCGACAGCTTTGGCCAGCAGCAGCAGTGGGAGCTCCTTGGAGGAGCCGGGGGGAATCAGTCCTCTGGGTTCAGAACTATGCAGAACCAGGCTGGGGTTCTCACCCTCCTGGAAACAGTCCCACAGAGCACAGCAGGAACCTGGGGTCAATATATCTTAATGGCTGAGTGGGATCAAAAACCTCTTTTCATTCATTTATGAAGGGAATGTTCAAAAAGTTATCATCTCTGACCTCTTGTGAAGAGATGAGGATCATCATTATGATTCTAATTGTGGAGAAAAGGAATGTTTCTAAATGGAGCTTGAGCTTTAAGCTTTTACGTTTGTCTCATATGGGATCGTAACTGTCCCAGAGGGCTCCAACTTGCCCTACACTCCTACTCCTTGTTAGGTAAATGAACATTGTAGTGCATGCGCAGGGTCTTAAATCTGCTTCATATGTCTCAACATTTTTCTCCAGATTTGAATCTTCTTGCAACACATTGATCATCAGCTGCCTCACCTGATCCAGTAGGCCGTAGCAGGCGGGCAGATCGCTGCGGTTAGTCAGGCATACTCGCCGTTCATAGGCGAGATTGAGGAAACAACGTTGAAAATCCAACATTGGAGTCTCCACCAGTATCTCAGGAACAACACACCTTTCAACATGGAGAGAAGAGAGACGGACGATCAAGACGACAAGAAATGATCTGATTTCACATTTTATTGTACCAAAACATGGCACAGACCAGTATCACATTACATTACCACTAAATTATCTCCACCTTCAAACACACCAAAGGTTCTGGTCCCACAAAATTATTCTCGAGTATGTTTTTCATGCATCTTCTCAAATACAAGAAGATTAAACTGCATTTTGACACAGGAATAGCCCATCACACAAATACACACACACAGTGACTGATCCAGGACCGTCACGTCAATGGAGGAGCGTGTGCATGTTGCTGTGTGTGCATGTGTCTAACCTGGCGTTGATAGGAATAGTCATGACTTCCTCCCCGACGCCTTCAACATCCACCACCAGAGACCGTCTGTATTGTCCCACAGTGTTGGAGCACAGCGTCACCTGAGAGACACATCAGATAGAAACTGTGTGAAAACACTAAAGCTCTGAAGGCCGCAGGAAGCTGTATGGAAGAAAAGTCAAGCTGCATCGTGACGTAAACTACAGTTTTCAGGAGTTACTGAACTGAAGATCAAATGGGTTTTTCCTCTGTAATTCCTTTTCAATCAAAGTCAGGTTGCTCTGTTGTCGCGTCCGCATGTGAGCACTTTACTGCTAAACTAACAAATGTCTCACTAAACATTACACCTCTGTGTCTTTAGATTTTTAGTCGGTCAGTTGGAGCTTTGTGTTTGTGGTAACTGATGCTGTTTTCATTGTTGAAAGGTTTTGTGTTCTTCTGATTTCTGATCTGTGATCCTTGATCTGTGATCTCCGAGTCTCTGCAGGATCGTACCGTAATGCCCTCATCAGACAGGGCTCCCACAGAGCTGGCGGCGGGGCCGATGGTGAACTCGACCGGCTGCTTGTGAAGTTCTTGAGCAGCGTGGCCCCGCCAGTTCTTCAGAGACCTGTCTGCCACCTGCTGGGCAACTGTGACGCTGGGCGGCCCGAGTCCGTCTCCCAGGACTCGCAGGGCCAATTTCATTGGCACATGGGACGAGTTGGAGAGAGTACAGTTGAAGGTCAGCGGGAAGCCTACACAAAGGAAAGAGGTGGAACATATAAAGGAGGCATTTTAAAAGCAATCAGCTATAAAATAATGATCACCTGCGTAATTCATCAAATTCTGACGAGCATAACTTTAAGATTTATGAGAATTATGGCCGCTAACGTGATGAAAAGGACTCATTATATGTCTGTAACTTACTCAAAATGCATGCATTAGATTTTTTTCACCATGAAATAAATTTAGCATTACAGTAATTGGTGATAATTTCAATGATACCTGGTTGAAAACCATAATAAATTTGGGGAAATCACTCTGACAGAATGGCATTGAAGCTAAAGCTACTTTGCCTTTCACAACAAAGTTGCCATTTATTGCTCGTCGTGTGTTTCTGGGTTAAGGTCAACATTTTCTTTAAAATCTTTTACAATTTTCTGTTCAATTTGGATGGCCGGATTACAGCCTCTAGCCGGCCGGTTTTGTCCCACGGGCCTGGTGTTTGACTCCTCTGATACAAAGCGTATGAAAATATGTAACTGATCTGACAGCACATAAATGAATGAATAAATAAATAAATAAATAAATAAATAAATAAATAAACAAATAAATAAATAAATAAATAAATAAATAAATAAATAAATAAAGTCAAAAGAAAGCCTCACCGAACGCCACATCGCCAAAATTGATCTCAGAAACATCAAAGTGGAATGAGGGACTGATGACAGAACCCCTGAAAGAAAAAAGAGTTACATACGGTTACAAAAGAAATGGACCATTTTTGCCATTGTCTTTAAACTGTAAGATAATGTGTCACCCAATTTACATGCATAACAATTTACAAATAAATACAAAAAACTTTGAAATACGATATAATACCCTCGCCACAAAATGAATAATAAACAATAATCAAGTAAAAAATTATAAATACAGCCATCATGAAATATTTTGAATAACCACGCAGTTTGCGCACAATAACTACATAAACTACACTTACACTATGCAATAACTATACACAAAAACCACAAAAATAAAATAACTATAAATAAATGGACTTATTTAATATGATCACTTACAGTAATATTAATTGGGTATTGATTTAGATTTGAAGCAATGTGAGCTTTAAGTTAATAGTAATAACTACTTTAATTATGGAAATATTGAAGGTGAATATTTTCCGAATTTTGTGGCGCCCCCTGGAGGCCACAGCACCTTTTGCATTTGACTATGTTGCCAAATGGGCCAGCGGGCCCTGCGGTCCAGGTTCACCTGAAGTTCAGGACGAGAGGCTGCGGCTGCCCTGTGACCATCAGCAGCAGGTCCTCGCAGAACGAGCCCAGGCTGCGACTGTGGAAACTGATTTCCACAGTCTGACGGACTTCGGGGAGAAGCACGCCCTCTACAGGCTGGAAGGAGAAGCAGCGGCCGAATGTGGTGTCGGGGGCGGACCACCTGAAAGGGGCTTTTATCGGCCCTTCGTTCGTCATCTGCACCTGCACGCACAGCAAAAGAGGAGTGAGGGGGTGCGGAGCTATCCTGAGAGCCAGGAGAGGACTTTTTTGAGTTTTTTGTCACAAAAAATATGTTTGTCATCACTGAATATAATTACCACACTGTTCTTGATAACCTCTCCACACACACACACACACACACACACACACACACACACACACACACACACACACACGCTTTTCTGACCTTGTAAAGTTCTCGACTCCCCATGTAAACGTTCTTCATGTTCCTGGTGTTAGGGTAGAGGTGGATTTCAGGTCCGATGCCTTCGCTTCTGATCCTGAGAGGAAGCTGCGATTGACGACCTGAGAGCAAAGATTCAAAGACACAAAGAGTACAGACACTGCCAGGTGTAATTAAAGTCAGAGAGGAGAATCCCAGACAACACACATTTTACACACTATTTAGTCTGGAAGTTTTTTCCGAGTCTAAACATTAAATGTATTGATTTTAAACTATGCATTTAAGCTGCTGAAGCTTCATGCAGCGACAGAGCAGTCTGTTGAGTCTTGATCTACTCAGTTCATCAACTGCTGAAAATAACAGGCCCAAATACTAAGTCCAGATTCAAACATGTCAACAAACAAATACCACAAGGTTGAATTTGATAGAATAAATCAGAAGCTTACAACTTTTAATTCCAACTTTGTACCAACTAAAATGGATCTGTAGCTGCAAAACATGTTTAAACACTACAATGAAGATAACAGAGCTCTTAAGGTTGTCTAAATAGTTTTGCTGTATTTTTTAGTCTTTTGTAGTTGTTGTTATGTTTTTTTGGAACAAAAGTTTCGATTTCAAGTTGTGCATATAACAAAATACAAAGTGCATTATTGCGACTAAATAAAATTTGAAAAAAACAAAAACAAACAAACAAACAAACAAACAAACAAATGAGAAGAAAAATAAGATAAATAATCTTTGGTTCAGGAGCAAAGCAATTCTGAAAATACAACTCAAAAACTCCAGACAAGGGAAGGGACAGAAACAAATTTAGTAAAGTAAAACATACAAGTGTACAAGAACCTCCTCCTTCTTTGTCCTTTCCATTTTTCCTCGCCCCCTCCCTCTTCCTTTCCCCCATGCTCGTTCGCCCTTTAAGTTGCTCTTTTTCAGTTGTTTGGTCATTTAGAGTACCGTAATCAATTACCGGAGCCCACAGAGTCAAGAACAGACCCATTCGACAGTGGAGTTTTGCTGTTGCTGTTCTCCATAAAATAGACTGAATTTATCCTTTCTTTCCATTGATGCAGAGGGGGGGGGGGGGGGGGTTATTGGTTTAAGCCAAGACAAAGTTATCATTTTCCTTGCTACTAACAGAAGAATAAGTAATAATTGTGTTTTTGTCCATACCCTCTGTCTGAAATTGAACCTAATATATAGTATTGTGGGTCCAGTGGCAAGTCAACATTCAGGATGTATCGTATTTCTGTTTGAACATAAATATGTGGGGTCTGCCACTTGTTTACAATTCCTCCAGCACAGATTTGACCTGTTTTTATCATATTTTGATGTGGTAGTAGGAGTTTTAAAGTACCTAATTTTTAGTTTCCAATTAAATTCTTTCCATGTAGGACTGCTGGTGATTTTGAGTCCTTTTTCGCAGGTTTTTTCTCATCCTCATCCTCTCCAACCCTCTATAATAAAATTCATCTCTAGTTCCCATTTCTCTTTTACATCCAACAAATTTCTTGTTAGTGGTTTTTTGTTTGGCTGTTAAAACCCTTTCAGATCATTTTTTAGCTTTACCTTTTTGACTTTTAGTGGATTTTATCATTTTAGCAGTTTACCTTGCTTTTACCTTTCCACCTTCTATTTTATCTAACTAATTTAACTATGTTGGCTGATTTTACCCATTTTTGGCAGTTTGTAGCGATTTTTAACTGTTTTCTTTGTTAAAGCCCTGTTCACACGACAGCGTTTCAAGTGAAAATGCGTAGTTTTTGCCTTTTTGTTTCATAAAGGTTTTGTGTTTACATGGCAGTGTTTTGATAACGATACGCCAAAAACAATAGAGTTATCATGTAGGGCCACTAGTGGGTGCTGTTGTTTGTTTTTGTAAACATTCATAATGTTCATACATGGACTTTCTAGCGGATAGACCACCAAGTTGGACTGTGATTATGGTGACTGTCAAAATAAAACTACAAAGTCCCAGGTGAATATGTACTGGGAGTGGTGACACCACAGAGGAAACATTGTTCTGACTGTCTCTACTGAGCATGTGCAGAACTACTAGTCACTACAGCGGTGGTGAGCATGAACAGTAGCAACGTCTCTGCCGTGCACATGGATACAAAGCGTTTTGCAAAAGTGCTGCTGTCGCCCGTCAACATGACAACAGAGTGTTTTCAGTGGCGCCAAGCGCCGTTGCCGTGCAAATAGACCCTCAAAATGCAACGAAAGTTTAGAGTTTTCACTTGAATTGCTTGTTGTGTAAATGAGCCCTTTGACTTTTGAGTGGTTTCACCTCCATTAGCTGTTTGATTCCAGTTTTACTGTGACAATAGCTGAAAATGACAAGAAACAACTCGACGACACAATTTGGAGTTTGACTACAAAATAAAAGCCGTCAATTCAATGTGACATTTCACCTTTACACCATGTGTTGATTGTTGTGACTGACCTGAAACATCACAGTAGATGGTTTGTTGGTAAAGTTTGGCCTCCTCGGGCTTGAAGATGATGCTGAACTGTGCAATCCTGTTGGGTTGTATTTGTCCGCCCTGAACCACATCAAGAAAAGAGAAAGGATCATCAGTATTTCATGTGGAACAATATGAAAGGAAAAAAAAACAACGGAGGAAGATGCTCTATAATCTGGATGTTAGAGGAGGAAGATGCTCTATAATCTGAATGTTAGAGGAGGAAAATGCACTATAATCTGAATGTTAAAGGAGGCAGATGCTCTATAATGTGGAAGACAGTGGGAAGAAGAAGCTCGATAATCTGGAAGACAGTGGGAAGAAAATGCTCTATAATCTGGATGTTAGAGGGGAAAGATGCTCTATAATCTGGGTGTTAGAAGAGGAAGATGCTCTATAATCTGGAAGACAGTGGGAAGAAGATGCTCTATAATCTGGATGTTAGCTAGCGTTACATCAGTTAATGGGAAAAAAATGGTCTATATCAATTAGCACAGTTGGGGTGTAATAATCTGGAACATACCGCTGGTTCCACAGTGATGCAGTTATGCGAGAACTCGTGATGGTAGAGGAGGTCTTCTATAGTCTGGCTGCCTGGTTTGTGTGAGTGAAGCGCCGCAGACCTCTCCCTGGACAGAAGAAAACACAAAGGTGAGTGAAGAGGTGAAGAGAACAGAGAGAGACATAATCTGCACATTAAATACAGAAAATAATTTCTCTTAAGCGTGGTCCAACATGATCACACCGATCCTAATGTTCTCTGTGTGATGTGTGGGTGGCTTCGTTGTCAGCGTTGCTGCACTTCACATGTAAACTGATTTCGTTTTCAGAACGTCGCCGTGTCAACGTGAAACTTTTCTGACACTAAAATGCAACAATGACATGTTTTCAGTTGAAACGTTGTGGAGTAAACATGGCCTGAGAACACTCTATTATATGGATGAAATGATGTATAAGTGAATATGATTGTGATGTGATTTCAGAGTCTTCTGCGTGAGTGAAATGAAGTTGTTTTGTTTCTGTGTACCTCAGAGAGCTCAGGCCTTCTGGCCCGGTGGTCCAGCAGTAATGCAGCGGGGTGTCACTGTCGTTGGTGATGAACATTGTGGAAATGCTGGCCATGGAGATGAACGTCTTCCTCAAGGTGACTGTGTCGCATGGAAGATGGACGTTGAATTCCTCACAAGACCCGAACAAGCTGATGTACACGCGTTCACCTGAGAAGGACATGTTGAGAGTCAGACGATAACGACTCGGTTTTCCCCCCTGACAGTACAGACCGTCTTTATGTCTGCATGACTCTTTATTAGTTAAATGATATTTTCTGTATTGGTTCTGGTTCTGGTTTTGTTCCCAGAGTCCTGACCCGATTATGACAAAAGTACTATGTTGACTTATTCCTGACCTAGATCTTGACCTTTTTTTTTTTATTTTTATTATTTTTTATTGAAAAATACCAATTTTTAATCACAAAATACAATTCAATGATTTTTTTTGCTTTTTCAACAACATGAGTGCACACGAACAGTCATATAAACAGTAAAACAAATAAATGATATTAGATTACAGATTTCTGTGCAAACAATGAACACCCCCACCCACCCCCCCCACCTTGGCTCAACAACACACCTCCTATTGAATATTTTACCTATTTACACAATAACGGAAAGCTATAACAGGCACATACAGTTTGGGTATCAGCTGGGCAATACTTGTAAGTCTGTGAAATAGGAGATAAATGGTTGCCATTTTTGGAAAAATTTCCCCGTACTCCCACCCAACGTATATTTTATTTTTTCAAGCTTTAAAAAAAACATAACATCCTTGAGCCACTGGGAGACGGAAGGATACTTAGCAGATTTCCAATGCAACAATAAGGAACGTCTTGCCAGTAAAGATGTAAAAGCTATTATGCCTTTTTGCATTGAATTAAGTGTAAGTGAAGAGTCAGGAATCCCAAACACCGCAATCAGCGGACAAGGTTGGAGATTTAACCCAAGCACAGCAGACAAAATAGAAAAATAACCTGCCCAGAAAGCCCTTAGGTCAGGACAAAGAAAAAACATGTGACTGAGGTGAGAAGGAGAGCCATGGCATTTATCACACTTGTCTTCCACTTCTGAATACATTTCAGATATTTTAGACTTGGAGAAATGCACCCTGTGTAGCACCTTAAATTGGATAAGTCCAAGCCGAGCACAAGAGGTGGAAGATCGTATCCTCTCTATTGCCTGTTGCCAGGATTCCTCCTGTATTTGTATTCCTAACTCTTTTTCCCATGTACCTTTAAGTTTGTCAGTAGAATGGTTGTTCAAATCCAAAATAATACTGTACAACTTTGAAATAATTCCTCTTTGATTAGGAACAAATGAAAGCATGGTTTCCCACTGGTGATCCGGAGGTAAAGAGGGGAAATCAGAAAAACATTTAGAAACAAAATTGCGGGCTTGAAAATAGCGAAACAGATGAATATTAGGTAGGGAGTAGCGAGATGAAAGATTGACAAAACTATCAAAAATCCCATCAACATACAAATGTTTTAACTGTGTAATACCCTTATCATGCCACACTGTAAATGTCGGATCTGAAAGCGAAGGAGGGAATAAGTGATTGTTTTTTAGTGGACCAGAGGAAGATGTAGCTATAAATTTAAAGTGCCGCCTAAATTGATACCAGATCTTTAATGTATTAAGAACCACTTGGTTATCAGTGTATAGAGAGGGTTTTATAGGAAGCGAGGAATAAATTAAAGCGGGAATAGAAGAACCCCTACAGGAAGATAGTTCCAAATTACACCAGGAGAGACCGGGAGATTTTAACCAGTGGCAAAGTTTAGAGATATGAGAAGCCCAATAATAGGCCAGAAAATTAGGTAGTGCCAGTCCTCCACTTAGTCTACATCTCTGCAGTAAAGTTCTACGAACCCTAGGTGGTTTCCCACCCCAAATAAAAGAACTAACTATCTTATCCAGTGAATTAAAAAAATGTATTGGCAGAAAAAGAGGAATTGACTGAAACAAAAATAACAATTTCGGCAAAATATTCATCTTCACCACATTAATCTTGCCGATTAATGAGAGGGGGAGGTTACCCCATCTCTGAATATCAGATGTGATCTTTGAGATAAGGGGAGTGAAATTAGCTGAGAAAAGGCTAGATAGTGAACGGGTCACATTTATACCCAGATATTTAAACCCTGAAGGATTGAGTTGAAAAGGTAAGTCCGACTGTTGAAGAAGACATGCAGTAGAATTAATGGGAAAGCACTCACTTTTACTTAAATTCAATCTATAACCTGAGAAGGTGCTGAAGTTCTCCAGAATATCCAAAACAGCAGGGATCGAAAGCGTGGGATCAGTTACATATAATAATAAGTCATCCGCATACAGTGATAATTTATGTTCAATTCCATTACGGATGATTCCTTTAAACAATGGGGAAGATCTTAATGAAATAGAGAGTGGCTCGATAGCGATGGCAAATAGCAAAGGAGACAAAGGACATCCTTGGCGACTTCCACGTTCAAGAGTAAAATAATCTGAATAGACATCGTTGGTATGAACACAGGCTTTGGGAGATGAATAAAGGAGACGAATCCAGGAAATAAATATATCACCAAATCCAAATTTCTTCAAGACTGCAAACAGGTACTCCCACTCAACCCTATCAAACGCCTTTTCAGCATCCAAAGAGATCACCAATTCAGGAAATTCAGATGAATGTTTTGAGTAAATTATGTTGAAAAGTGTACGTGTATTGAAAAACAACTGACGTCCCTTAATAAAACCATTCTGCTCCTCAGATATTATGTGCGGAAGCACATTCTCTAAACGGAATGCAATGACTTTAGCCAACACCTTAACGTCTACATTGAGCAGCGATAAAGGTCTGTAAGAGCCACAGGAGGTTGGATCCTTACTAGTCTTTAAAAGAAGAGCAATGGTAGCTTGTGTCATGGTTGGTGGTAAGGAACCAATATCAAAGGATTCATTAAATACAGATAATAGAAGTGGAGCAAGTTTATCAATAAATTTTTTATAGAATTCAATAGGAAACCCGTCGGGGCCTGGGGCTTTGGATGACTGTATGGCTTTGATTGCTTTTAATATTTCCTCAAGGGAGAGTGGAGAGTCCAGTTGCTCAGTGATATGAGTATCAATGACAGGATTTAAAAGATTCACCAGAAATTTGTTCATTTTAGTTTTGTCTTTAGGGAATTCAGATTTATATAATGAAGCGTAAAACGATTTACAAGTAGCATTGATTTCCATGGAATCTGTGATGGTATTACCATGTGAGTCCTTAATACTCGGAATCAAACGGGAGGCTGCCTGTCGCTGCAACTGGTGAGCTAGTAAACGACTGGCTTTGTCGCCATGTTCATAGTACGAGCTACGACTGCGTAACAACAAACGTTCAGCCTCTGTGGTTGAAATTCGATCAAATTCTGCTTGCAAATCAAAACGCTGCTTAAATAGTTCAGGAGAAGGGTTCAGAGAATACCTTAAATCCAGGTTACTAATTGCTGATGTGAGTTCATTAAGTCTAGTATTAATCCTTTTGTTCAAAACAGCAGAGTAAGAAATAATTTGGCCTCTCAGGTAACATTTGAGTGTCTCCCATAACAACGAATATGAAGTTGATTCATTTCGGTTAAAAGACAAAAACTCATCAATAGAATTTGAAATGCGACTGCAAAATTCTTTATCAGACAAGAGAAGAGAATTAAATCTCTAATGTGGAAGGCTGCGTTTATGGGTAGACATTTGAATATCTAATAATAAAGGTGAATGGTCGGATATAACAATACCTAAATAATCAGAGGATTTAACACTTGAATTAAGCCTACTGTCAATAAAAAAATAATCAATCCTAGAATATGAATGATGAACCTGAGAGAAAAAAGAAAATTTCCTACCAGAGGGATTACGAGATCTCCAAGGATCCACAAGACCATTCTGTTTTACAAAATCAGAAAACACTTTAGACATAGCAGATCGATTCCGATTGCGAGGATTTGACCGATCCAAGGTCGGGTCAAACACACAATTGAAATCTCCTCCAAGTATCAGCATATGGGTATTCATAAATGGGATATTACTCAACAATCTATTTGCAAATTCCACATCATCAAAGTTTGGGGCATAAACATTCACCAACAAAACCTTTTTCCCCATTAGGGTTCCAGCATCTATAAGGTATCTGCCATTCCTATCAGCGATAACGTCAGTGGATGAAAACTGAACTCTTTTGTTAATTAAAATGGCGATTCCTCTCGCTTTTGAGTTAAAGTTGGAATGAAAAACCTGGCCTACCCATGGGCAATGTAGCCGACGGTGATCTTTAATGCGAAGATGGGTCTCTTGTAAAAATACTAAATCTGAGTGTAAACATTTCAAATGTGTAAAAACCTTAGATCTCTTAACAGGATTGCCCATACCCTTGATATTCCAGCTGAAGAATCTAAGAGAGGTGCCTGACCCAACAGTGCTGTGATCTATGTTGCCGTTGACCATTTAAATAAATGAAAACAAAAATGTAAATAATCATGAAGAGCCAAGGTGGGGTGCCCTCCCCACAGTATACCCCTACACACAAACACACCCAAAGTCCCCATATAACCACAGAACAAAGGGGACAGCAGTGTTTCCTGCAACATCCAAGAGTCGTCCACAAGAATATGGAACGACCCAGAGACTGAGCTGAGCTAACAAAAAAAAAATACAAAGAGAAAAAGGCTAAAGGTGGGAAACTCCCACCGACTTCAAAACTGTATAACAATATGCGCACAATAATTAAGTATTATAATAATATAAATAATAAAATATGGAAAGATTCAAATGAGAATAATATGAGAAAACAACAAAGATAAACTTAAATATATTTCCCCACATCACATATATGTAAGCAGCAAAGAACCCAAACACACACAGGCAAAGAAAATAAAATAAAAAGGGAAATAAATAATATAATTTAAAGACATGAGAACAGGCCATGTCATGTTCAGAAAAATGCAAATAGCATAAAATGAAACATGATACAAAATAGTATAACCTTCTTATTTAACAACAGCATATATATATATATATATACATACACACATACATACATATATATATATATATATATATATATATACACATATATACACACATATACACACATTAAACAAAACTAAATAACAATGACACTAATTTAGTGAGTGCAGTAGAAAACAAAACAGATTAAATGCTGCTCGAACAAACTATTAAAGGAGACATATCATGCTTTTAAATCCTTCCTTTTTACATATAAATCATACAGTTGTGGTCTATACAACGCGAAACTGCAATGCTTGGGTCTGAATTCCTCATTATTATAGCTCCACAGGCCCCTTTTCAACCCCTTTTCTGATGCGCTTCTGAGAGCAACTCGTTTTGGGGCGGTCTCTTCAAATGCAAATGAGACACTTCATACCCCTCCTCCTCTCCAGGTTGCAGAGGTGACACTCGGTTCAACGTCACCCTGTTCGGCCATCTTTGTAGTTTGATAGAACAGATACAATTATCTAGCGGCGCAGAAACTTTATATTCACACATTATTTACAAAATGTCAACAACGGAAGATTTGTCCATCCAGCCATACATGTTGGAGCCAGAGTCGGACCCGGCGGAGCGAGATGAAAATGACGATGATGCACCTACAGAACAACGTCTTCATATGGATGTAACGCAATGGTGTGTTACTATATTTACACTAACTTCTCCATCCATGCCCACTACTACAATACTGCCTGTATTACAACGACTATTTAACACAGAAGTTACATTATAATCTAAAACGAGCACACAGCGTTAACATATGAAGACGGTGCAACTGCTAATGCTAACAAAACAATGACAGGGACATCTTATCATCACACTTTGTAGCGTTATATACAGCTTACCGAAGTGCTCTGTTCGTCGTCTCCATAGATAGAAGGAACTGACCGCTCAATCAGACCAAGTCTTTCGGCAAATCCTTCTTTATACTGGTGGAGGTTGCTG
Source organism: Lipophrys pholis (assembly GCF_963383615.2). Classification (NCBI taxonomy): domain Eukaryota; kingdom Metazoa; phylum Chordata; class Actinopteri; order Blenniiformes; family Blenniidae; genus Lipophrys; species Lipophrys pholis. Next base: position 33,491,369 of record NC_137635.1, on the reverse strand, counting down.
AAGCAGTCATCCTTAAAGTGATTCGCGCACACAAAAATGACCTTACCCACAGATGTGGGTACATTTCTGTGAAAAATAAAACTCAACCAGGCACTTCGAAAAGGTTCTGATGCTGGGAGACGGTGTAACGAAGCTTGTGGGTTACTACATCCAACAACCGAACATTTCGACTTATCCTCTCGTAACTTCGGTTGGACTACAAAATCGCAGCGAGAAACAAAAATGGCGGATTGCTCGAAATGTCGATGTCCTAATTTGGCAGTTCCGCTGAGAATACTGTGACGTCATTGTTCAAAAAACGTAATAGAGAATAGAAAAATCGAAACCGATCGCAAAATATGACCAAAACAGAATATAAAGATATCAACGGAGCACCTGAAGAGACTACTTTGAACTTTTCTGTACTTCTAAACACTCTAAATATACAACAAAATGCATTTAAGGGCTAAAAAAGTGGATTTAGCATGATATGTCCCCTTTAAGGCAAGTGAGCCCATAATGTAGTTCAGCTACCAGAACTCACCCAGGAATAATTTTTTTAACATAGTCACTGGCTTCCTCCGCTGAGATGAAGTCCTTCTCAACACCATTGTAAGTGATGCGGAGTCGCGCTGGATGAAAAAGACCATACCGAGCACCGTCAATGCCCCGGAGTTGACGTTTGACCTCGTTAAATGCAGCTCGAGCCCGAGCTATCCTAGCAGTGTGGTCAGGGAAGACGGAGATGGTCAGGTCTCCAGCTTTAATCCGCTGAAGTTCTCTGGCGCGGCGCAAAATGTCCACACAGTCACCATGATAATGGAACCTGCACACAATGGCCCGCGGACGATCACCAGGCTTGGGTTTCGGCTGGAGGGTCCGGTGGGTACGATCCAATAGCGGCTCCTTATCCAGACCGAACGCTTCCTTCAGTAAGGCGGCTACAACAGTGGTGGTGCTGGTGTCGGGACCCTCCGGTACTCCTACAATCCTGACGTTGTTACGCCGTGATCTGGACTCCAAGTCCTCACATTTATTCTCCAGCTTGGCGACATTGGCTGTGAGGGACTTAATAGTGGACTTCATCTCGGTGATATCATCGGAGCATTCAGTGAGTGCCTGCTCCATCCCGCCGACTGTCCCCTTGAGCTCGGAGATGGCAGCATCGGTATCAGCCCTGTCTTTCGCCAGTTGTGTCTTCACCGCCTGCAGGTCGAGTTGAATGTTAGCTAAAACATCCCCGAGAGTATCCTTAAGCTCTTTCTTAAATATATCGGCAATATCTTTCCTCAGCGAAGCCAGCAACTCAAGCTTGAGTGCCTCAGTGTCAGGCGAGCTTGGGGCGACCTCCGCAGGAACCAGCGGGTCCCGCGAGGACGTGGTCGGAGTGAGCTGAGCAGGCCGCAGCTGCGTCTGCGTAATATTGCGGGTTTTCGAGTTCCTCCCAGTCATTAGATCTTGACCTTTGACCCAATCACTCTCAATATTTAATGGGACTATCCTTGGATAAAGACAAACCATCCCTGAAAGTTTCATGCAATTCACGTGAATAGTTTTAGTGAAAGCCACGTCCATGTCAACAGACACCGATCTCCTATGATCTCCTCCTTGAGGTGCCTCTCTCATCCGCTTTGGATGAGACATTTTTTTCAGTTTTTTTGAATTTATTCAGAAATGGTTAGCTGTTAACATCCCAAAATCAACTGGTCCTTGGATGATGAAAAATCATCCCAAAAAAATTTATGCAATTCGGGTGACTAGTTTTTGCGAAAAGTTGGTCAAATACATACATACCGTATAGTTCCCAATAGAAGAGCACCGCCGAATAGAAAACACCCCTTTTCAAAGATGTGGAGCGCGTGAGGAAAAGACAAACCTCTCTACTTGATAAAATATGATATTACTAAATGTTTCAACCTCCGTTCACATGTTCCCGATAGACACGCAGTGGCTTGCACTCGCCACTGCCCTTCTATTGGGAACCATACGGTACATACATACGTACAAACCAATAAATAAATACACGCAGACGTAAACAGAACCTTCTCGGGCCAACGTTCATTGGCAAAGGTAATCATAACCGAGCATGAATCATATGGAGCAGTGGAGTCAAACTTATTTAACTTCAGGGGTCACATGCAGCGCCAATTCCATCTCTAGTGGGCCGGACTGGAATAATAGTGCCGTAATAACCTTTGAATTTAAACTTTAACATTTTATTTTGTTGTGGTGTGAAGTACACATTTTTTTCACAAAACCATAGAAATACTACAGAAAAGTCCAAAGAGCTATTGCATTGTGGGTGTATTTACAAACTCCCCCTGACAGCATGGCTATGAGACTAATGCTAGTGTGCAATCTTCATGGCAGCATCAGTGATTTCTCAGCTCTGGTCTCAGTGTTGTTGTGTCCGCTACTCTTTAGTTTGACACCCCTGATGTAGCGCATTGTACTTTAGTCGTTTAGCATAACATGTACATTGTAAGAAGTATCGTCAAAAAGGACAGAAAATCCTGAAAAGTCACTAAGAACCATGGAGATGGCTTGATGATCTGTTGTGTTGAGAAGACGTGATTGCTCTCACCAGTGTGGTAGTGGAGAAGCAGGTCCTCCTGGTGGTCTCCGGGGGTCGTGGGCTGAAACGCCACCGTCACCTGCATGAACTCACCCACATCAAGGTTCCCACAGGTGGGCGTCACTGAGAACGGCCTAGAATCAGGAAGGACTGAGTCAGAAGTCTGAAGAGGTTGAGTTTGTGTCACTATGACTCAGAGACAGAGAAGAAGCCAGAATGGGTTGGGTTCGTACCTCTTGGTGTGTAACTGGAACCTGGCGGCGCTCTTTCCTACGTTGCGGACCAGGTGGGTTTTCTCTGTGGACCCTTTCACGGGACAGACAGGGAGGTCGATTCTGTCTCGGAAGTCGAGGATGGCGCGTGGGCCTACAGCACGGACTGGAACCTCAAAACGTTCCCTCTCTGTTACAAAGACCAGACTATGGTGGTAGTCCTGGAAGAGGAGGAGAGAAATACCATATAGTTCCCAATAGAAGAGCACTGTCTAATACAAGACCACCCCTTTTTTTAAAAGATGTGGAGCACGAAGAAAGAACAAACCTCACAACTTGATGAAATTAAAGTTTTTGCAGTGGATGCAAAAATGCAGAAACAAGAGTCAATTTAATTGACTCTTGTTGGGAACTATACAGTACATCACTTGTGTCACATCGAGTGAAAGTGATTCCTGCTGTACCTTGTTCTCCTGAGGGGTGAAGCAGACCGTGAAGGTGACAGACAGTCCTGGTGCAACCTTGTTTCCCTCTTTGGGCAAATCCACGTGGAAATACTCGGAGTCCTGCTCTTCCAGCTTCACTCGCCGTAGAACCTTCACAAAAGACACAAACCCCAATCATAGTACGGTGTAGCTTCCAGTTCTCCTTCTGAGTTGAAGACCTTTTTAAGAATTGGATTGTTTTTGCTATTCTTCCTCCAAGCTTTTTTTTTTCTTAAAGACCTTTTTCGCCTCTCATGACTCATATGTAGTCACACACCTTGTCAGTGTTGAGGAGGACCACTGGGGTCATGTAGGTCTGAGCAGGACGGAAGTTCTGGAAGATCAACTCAGAGGGATAAGGCTGGAAGAGTGGCTGATCCTGGAGACACACACACACACACACACACACACACACACACACACACACACACACACACACACACGTACACACACACACAGAGTATACTTTACATTGCAGCTGGTGTGTAAGAAGCAGACCTGGGCGTCATGCAGCCCTTTGAGATTGAAGTTAATGTTCCTTGGTGTCGTTCCAGTTCTTTGCAGCATCTGCTGCCGTTCCAACAGAGATCTGACATGGTTAGGAACTAGTATTTACTTTGTGGCTGCCGCCGTCCAGCCACTCCAGGATCCGAGGCGGGCGAACCTCACTGGTGTTTCTGTGAAGCTCCTCTGTCGACTGTAAGATCTCCTGGGTGAAGACCGACGGAGTCACCTGCAACCACCGCATCATCATCATCTTCATCATAACCATTACGACCACCAACATCATCATCATCGTGATAAAATTGACGTCAGTAAAGTGAGTTTACAGGGAGGTTAGGAATAAAAACCCGCTCACCCTTCTTGGCTCATTATCCTCCTTCACAAGTTGATATTTGCGAAGCAAAGCTGCCTTGGTTTTATCCTGATTCCTAACAGCTTTCATTTTTTATTTTTTTAGCAAAAGTACCTGTAAAGAAAAAGAAAGATAAGTGAGTTCCCTTTTTCAAGTAAGTTTTTCACAATCAAATATTGTCATGTGAACAGGCGTCTGTTCACATTCTAAGCTATTTCACACAATGTGTTGTCTACATTTTGAGAAGCTCCAAAGGATAATTCAGTTTCAATTTTGTTTCTATAGCGCCAAGTACACTACAGTCATATTAAGACACTGACGTTCTTGAGCGTCCCTTGCCACAGCAGAGGGCCTGTTTCAAAATAAAGGCCCTCTGAAATAGAACACATTTTCTTTATTATTTTTAACATTGAAGTGGAAGGAAAAAAACCTTCAACCTCTTGATTCTTTTTTTTTCTTCATAACTGGACTATTTGTGCTGTGCTTTTGAAGAAAAATACAGTTTGTGTCTGCCAGCATCATTAGATACTGGGGATTTTACTTTAAACTGGAATGACAATTTTTTTATACGCAAAAATCCTGTATCAGGATTCTGAGAGGTTTTGTCAGATTTGTTCTGTTTATTGAAAAACTTCTGTCATTTTCCAATCATATTCTCTGGACTGAAGTCAGCGATGAGTATGGTTGGCTGGTTTTCTTTCGTTTTGTTTGTTTTTCTTGAGACAGAAGTTGAAGTAAAACTGCAGTTATACCATTCTGTAACAGAAAGTCTAAACAACATAAACCTAGACCAGGATGGAATGAGTGTGTGGCTCACCTCTGACGCATCAGGAACGGTGTTTGTGACGATGAGGACATTCAAGGGCAATATTGTAAATTATATGCTCAAGCTATCATGCTGGTAACGTACATTTAGCATGGGTACTGATAAGGTAGAAATGATTAGGTATATAAAGCCTACTGCATGGCACTGTACACTGCCCACTTGAGGTGTAATCACAGCAGAGATCAATTTAAAAGGCTGCAAGTTGAACTGTGTTTACTATTGAAGGCCTCATAATCCCAGTTTGGTCCAAAATTGGCTGGATTAGTACAATGATCGCGATGGACCAGAGACAGTCAACGGCTGTTCAAACCATCCACTCTTAATGCTGCCTGAAGAAACAACCCCCCCCAAAATAAATTGAAAACAAATTTTCTGTCAGTGGTGTATTAATGTTATTATAATACAATAACCATGTGCCCGTTCTGATGACGTCTCTCAAATTAAAAGCCCAACAAAACAGAATATCTTGGGGGGAAAAAATTATTAATATTAAATTAAATCCCTCTGTTTCCATAAACCAATTTCATTTCATTTAATTCAATTGATTGACCTATTCATTATGTGTCATATCAAAATAAGAGTCCTCTGAAATAGCACATCTGGACACTCATTGTTATAAATTCAAACTGATATTAAGAGGATAATCCCTGATATCATTCAGTTGTTCTATATCAACCTGATACCACCTCAGGATGTCACTCACCAAGTATCAGCCCAATCTGATGTGGCATATCAAAATAAAGGCTTTATTAATTAGAACATCTGGTTTCCATTCCCTTCAACTTCAAATTGATATTAAAAAGAAATTCCCTGTTATCATTAAACCATTTCATGTCAGATTGATAGTAGACCACTTCATGATGTTACTCGTAAAGTCTGAGCTAAATTTGATGTGTCATTTCAAAATGAAAGCCCATTGAAGGTTTCAATATGACCAAACACTTAATGTAGTATCTCTTGAATTAAAGTTGGATTACCTCCAAAATTCCTAGTTATCATAAAGTCATTCCACATCATAGTAATAGTGGACCATCCCAGGATAACATTGAGTTAATATTAGGATATTCTGATTTGTCATTTCAAATTAAAAGACTATTTAAAATTTGAATATGACCAAACACTCGATATGATATTGCCTGCTTTCAAGTTTGATTAATGCCACTATTCTGAGTTATTTCAAAATTAAAGCACTTTTTAAATTCAAAAAGTGTGTGATAACAATTATAAAGCGCACTGCACTCTTTACCGTAAGCCTTTTTGAGCTGCCCCACTCTCTGCATCTGGGAAGATCTCCTTCGATGACATGGAGAAGATCATTGAGCAGCTTTGACTGGTTGGCAGATAAGAATGAAACAACCGCCAGTGTAGTGATAAACCATGTTTAATATTATTGATAGTTAGAAACAAATAAATAGATCATATATACAAATAAATATCATTCATATCAACATAATCCTAAAGTTACTTTAGAGTATACACACAAATACTCATTGTTTTATACACACATTTTACAAGTTCAAACAGTTCATGTACTTAATATATGGATGGATAAATAAATAATAAATAAAGTGAACTATACAGGTAGTCAAGATAATATACAAAATTATGAATATAACCAATATGATTTGTTTCCCTTTTATTCACCAATGTAAATGACCCTTGTGCCACTTATGACTCAGGTCAACTTCTAATCTCTATTGGCAGAATAAACATCTCTATGGATGAGCTTCATGAGGAGGGTGTGACTGCAAACAGCCTCCTGGAGAACCTCACAACAGTACCTCACTACAGAACCTCACTGCAGTACCTCACTGCAGTACCTCACTGCAGAACATCACTGCAGAACATCACTGCAGTACCTCACTGTAGAACATCACTGCAGAACCTCACATTACCTCACTGCAGAACCTCACTACAGTACCTCACTACAGAACCTCAGTAAGGAACCTCACTGCAGTACCTCACTACAGAACCTCACTGCAGAACCTCACTGCAGAACCTCACTACAGTACCTCACTACAGAACCTCAGTGCAGAACCTCACTGCAGTACCTCACTACAGAGCCTCACTACATTACCTCACTGCAGAGCCTCACTGCAGAACCTCACTGCAGTACCTCACTACAGAAACTCACCGCAGAACCTCACTACAGAACCTCACTACAGAACCTCACTGCAGTACCTCACTACAGAACCTCAATGCAGAACATCATTGCAGAACCTCACTGCATTACCTCACTGCAGAGCCTCACTACAGAACCTCACTACAGAACCACACTGCAGAACCTCAGGAGAAGGAAACAGTCCAAGAGAACAGCAGAGAGGTTCCAGTTCCTCCCCAATATCCAGGCTGTTGTGTCCTTTGCCCTCAGCATCCAGCTGATATTGTTTGTGGAGAGGATTCCTTCTTACATGAAGAAGTGGACTGATGTGCAGAACAAATGTTCTGCTGAACTAATTAGAAGTGAGCTCATTGTCAGCCTTAAATGATGAAATGTCTTGATCAGCGTTTTACTCTGTAACACTGAAAGACAAACAAATCCTCACTGCAGCAAGAGTTCAACAGAAATACAAATTGGAAAAATAGTCTGTCTTTACATGATGTAGCATTGAGCGTTTGAGTTCATGAGTTCAATCTTTTTTTCTTTTTACTTCAACTGTAGCCTTCTGTCATTCATTTGGAGGAACAAATGTTTTATGTTTAGAACATTTCCACAGACTGTTTGCACTTTTCTTATTGCACTAAATGTGCACTATTACAGGAATGTTCTGCTTTCTATTGTTTTCTATTAATTTATACAATTTTAAGTTCATTCTTATTCATTCTGTTGTTATTTAAGCCAGATGGAGTTCTGTTAAATAAAGATGTATTTTTGTTCTATGAAGCAAGACAGGTTTCTATTTAAGAATAATACAAATTTTATTCTTTTAATTTTGGTATTTTGCAATAAAAATTAATTGCTAAATAATTTGTTTTGAATGTGTTCATATCACAAATAATATGCATCTAGTAAAATTCAGGTTGAAGTCAGATGGTAAAAAAATAGTTTCACACACAGTCTGTGCTTTAAGTGGAAGAAAATAAGTGCCTGTACTCCTCTTGGTGACCTGTTGTCAGTCTCTCATACAAATATGGGACAAAAACATAATATTCAGTGGCATGCGCAGACATTTTGTATGGCAGGTTGTCAGTGTCGCATAAAGGCACCTTGTGCAGTGTGTGGATCCACTGGCTGCTTTATTATAGTAGTGTGAGATTAAAAAAATAATAATAATAAAACACAAAACACAAGTACATGTTGTAAGTAATTGCATATTTATTTAAATATTGGCAGACTTTTAATAATTCCCCCCAAAATAATTTAAGGAAAGAATGAGAGAGAGAAAGAGAGAGAGAGATGAGTGGGTGTCACTATACACCATCCTGAATAAGATCAGATGTACTTTTATTGTCCCTGTGGGCCTTTTTATTTAATCAGTCTGTACAGCATTACATGGTTTGGGTGTAATTTAAGCGTGTAATTGTGAAAAAAAAAAGCTGCAGTGAATCCATTTAAAAATTGACCCAGAGGTACCTGGGGTCATGTAGGAATGGACCAGACAGGAACCTGGTGCATTTTGCTGAAAACTATTTGAATTGAATTTCTAGGAATTGTTCTGCCTGTACAGTAATAGAACGATTTAAGTGTGTAATTGTGAAAAATGTTGATGTTGTCGATGATCACGCCAATATGGGCCACAGACAATACTGTGTAAACTATTTTTAAAAGATGAACATAAGCTGCACCCACCACATTTAAAAAGAAAGAATATATTTGTACACATATACAGTATAGGCCACACTTGTCTATAAGAACATGTGTCCGCGTTGTAACAGGGCATGAATTTCACTGTGGCATTTCAGGTTGTTTTTTGTTTTTTTTCGAGTTTTATACACTGCTTCCGTTGTGGGGCGACGGACTGGACTGGAGGGAAAGAGAGAGAGAGAGAGAGAGAGAGAGAGGACTAGATGGCAAGTAAATTGTGGCAAGTAAATCATCTGGTCGGTCACCTGATAAAGACCGACATGTCATCACACGCCAGATGACGCTCTGAGGAAGGCTGCAGATGCAGCCGAAACATCTCAGCAAGGTAGAATCTTTCCTGCAACTACCTGTCCTTAAAAAATAGTCTATATGAGGTTTATTAACATGTACATTGGCAACTGGGGATCTGTGCATGATGTGCTCTCTCTCTCTCTCTCTCTCTCTCTCTCTCTCTCTCTCTCTCTCTCTCTCTCTCTCTCTCTCTCTCTCCTTTTTACTGCATCTGTTCTGTCTATGTTACGTCTGTCTGCTAATTCAAAACAAAGAAACTGGTAAATAACCTTGTATTTGGCCTTTAGATTCTCCTCTTTTATTTGCCTATTTGATCATCAGATCCAACCCTGAAGCGATCACGTAGTCTATGAGGAGGACATAAAAACAAAAAGAAGGACACACTACCAATTCAATGAGCTATTAATGTATGAATATATATGCGTGCACTACTTCAAGCATTTGAAAAGAACAATGACTCCCATCCACATCAGGATGAGTTCCTCTTCTCCACTGGATCAGGCTTCAGTTTCCTCAGTAGTCCTGGATTGAAATAGTACATGGTGTTAGTTTGAATGCACAGCATCCTCCAGTATAATCAGTACAAGACATTTGTTGACTGAGACAAAACAATATGGCCAATAGTACCTTCACCTCTCATTTTAAACATTGAAGTCAAGTTAAATAGCTTTAAACATGATCCTTGCCCTCAGCTGAGCAGATTTGCTCACCAATAAATTGAAATTTACACGGACACCATTAGATTTACACAAAAAGATTTATATCTCATGTTTAACCACTGTAGAGAAATCACAGCCTGCCTCATCTCAGCACAGTCTGGATCCACAATTTCAGAAAACGTCGGAACAAATGTTCAAGTAAGCGTGATCTTGAAATATCGACCGCATATCAACATTTTATAACTATTTTCGCCGAAAATCCTAAATCCAAGATGGCCGCAGGATGACACACAACAATTGTACAGGGACGACAGACGAAGAATAGCCATTAGGCTAATTCTGGCATATTTTGCAGAAATGTATGTTAACATGCACTGTTCCTATAATAAAAATAAGTTAAATTAAATCAAAACCCTCTTAAAACTCCACTCTGTTAAACAATAACGCCAATATTTATGATTTTTTACTCACAGCTGTGTGTTTTCTTCTCCGGGATCTCTTCCGCCATCTCTTTTCAAATTCATTATGGGTAATTTGGCTTCCCAAGCCTGCACAGCTCCATGTGGATGCATCCTCGATAAAGTGGGCGGAGCGAGAACACATCCAGATATTCCATGTGTTCTCGTTGAGAAACGGCCTAAGAATTGGGTCAGTACTTGGTCTCCCACTGATGACACGAGATACACGAGAACACAAGTATGGTTGGTCAGATCTTCTGAGATTTGATCTAGACTAAATGACATCATCGTTTTTTAGCTTTCTGGTTTCTGTGCTTTCTTTTTGGTAACTTCACTTTGATCTAGAAGAAGGTTTTTTTCCAGGTGTTGCACTAGCTCTCTGAATACTTGGGTTTATTCTTTGCTAGTCAACAAATGAAAACTTCAAAATGCCCATCCTACTTTTGGGTTACTGTCTTAGTATCAGCCATCACGAGGACCATCAGGACTGTCTTCCATCATTTTCAAGAGAAAGAAGCTTTGGGACACATTGGAGAAGGGATGGGATGGGCCGCCGTCAACCCCAGTGCAGTTGAGCCTTTGACCCTAACATTAATTTCGGGGCTATTGCCAGGGATCTTGTCGATCTGTCCTTGGCCAGGGGAGATTTTCTTCACACCTGGCCACAAAGTAGAGACTGGACAGTGCAGCCACCAATGAGCCACCGCGGAGAAGAGGGGAGGGGGCGGCTTCGTTTTCCCAATCGTAGGTACAGTCGTAGAGAAAATATATTGAGACGCTCCATTGACTGGCGAAGCCCGCTGGACCTGACCTCGCAGCGCGACACCATCTTGGATAGGGCATCCCGCACCTAAAGTCTTTATTTCTCCTGAGGAAGGTGTAGTCCAACTACAATAATCATCACTCGCCAAATTTTCACACAAAAAAAATACATGCTTTCATGCTGAAATAATTTGCATTTATGCTTCCTCACAACGACTGACATATGATATGGCATATTAATAAATGTATGAATTAAGAAACAAATTGATTGATCATTTGGAGTTGTTTCTTGCTCTCTCTCATAGGCGTGTAAACAACAATAACACATGTCTTCATATTTATGTTTTTGTGGGCTGAGTATATTACATTTTCTGTAACTATTTCAGGAGAGCATGCACACACGCGTGCGCACACGTATTTGAAAGCAGCTGTGGACTGTGGGCTGACACACACCGAGTGGGCCCCACAGAAATAAAAACAAACCTTCCTTGTATTGACAGTTTGTTTTCGTGAAGTTTTATTTTTACCAATGAGTTAAAAAATACTAATACCAACAGGTTGTATGAGGTGTCTGGTGTCTGGTGTCTGGTGTGTGTGTGCGTGTGTGTGTGTGTCAGAAAAAGGGATTGTGTTAACAAATTGTAGCGGTCGCTGTGGGCGTGGCGCAAAGGATTGTGGGAAAAGCTCCTCTAACTTTGTTTATGTGTTGTCTTGGTTACGTGTTTCAGCTGTTCTGTTATTGTCAAGTTATTGTTCAATTATCGTTTGTGCATTCGTGTTGTTTTGTCCAAATAAAATTCGTCTGCATTGTGTGTAACACCCTGAGCCGAGGTGAGGTTGCAGATGAGAGCAAAATAAAGGAATTCCAGAGCAATACAGTCCGTCTCCTCGTCCCTGTATGCGCACTGCCGGGGCTACAATATCTATCCATTTATTTATAACATGTACAATGTGTGAGTTTATCTAAAAAGATTTGCACAAAAGCAAGAGAGAGATCGATATGATGTTGATATGAACCGATTCATGATGCTCACAGCCTTATTCAACAAATGAAATACTTACATCATCAGAGGGTCCCTTTCAGAGAAAGACTGAGAAATGTCCACTGGTCGGCTCTCTTCAGCTTGTTGTAAACAAAACACGGACAAAGTTGCTCGTTGACCGTTAACTGCCGTTGACTGTGGTGCTACCCGAGAGCGAGATGCCCCGTCCAATATGGCGGCGACGCTGCATCACTATCCAGAGCGTTACTAGGCGTCTATCGTTTATAATGTCTATGTTTTAAAATGCCAGACATGATCATCTTTATCATAAATGTCACAGTGTCTTTGATTTCCTTTGAATCAACAGGTTGCACTGTAATTTTAATACAATCGACTTATACTTTAGGATCGGTAAAGTAAAATATGATTGGATGGATTATATTTCTGAATTCATGTCTGTTCAAAAGTACTCATGAATAGTTCTCTAGTTGTTGTTAAAGTGCCCGTGAAAGAATAAAGGATCCACAAAGTGGGAATAAAAAAAACAAAAAAAACAACTACATAGAATAAATCAATTTATGCACAAGACTGCTTTATTGATAAAACTCAGCAAACACAGTAACAAAAGCATAATTAATAAACAATGGTAGTTAAAAGTGGTTAAAAAAGTAGAATCAAATCCATTAAAAAAAACAAAACATCATAAGAATAAAAATGACTATGCAGGAATAATGTTCAACAATAATTTTATAAACAAAAAATTGGAATGAAAAGTACTCTGGTAAGAAAATAAAATGATACAAAACCAAACAAAACAAAAACATTAATTTTTTTAATTAAAAGCCAAAAAAGGAGGAAGACTTTGCAAGATGCAAAAAAAATGGAAATAGATTAAACTCATACACCGAATTATAAATTAATCTAGATTGCTTTGTCTTGCCATTTCCTTATATATGTATTAAAAGTTGCGAAGATGCGTTGAGATAATTTACGGTTTTCGATCAATCACATCGCCGATTGAATACGTTGGGCTGGTTTCTGTCGTCACTTCCTGCAGCGTAGCGCCGATCTGTAAAATAGTGGATAACATAAACCTACAGTGTTGAATAACATTTCGGTTAATCCACAGGGGTAGTAAATCGTGTGAACCATATCCGTGTTGGACCGGGACGACCGCCAGGCGGAACCGGGACCGGATGAAGTGACAGAGGCGTGTTCCTCGGTTCTGGTTGTTATCGTAAACCCTCTCATATGGATACAAAAGAGTGATTTCACCCGTAAACACTTCATGGCAGCGTGTTTCCGCCTGAGAGGATCCTCCACGCGGTGTTTTGAAACATGCACTGAGGGGACACGGTGATGATTCTGGTCCTGTTTGGATAACTTCACATCAGCTTCAGCTTCACGTTGAGCCAGATGGCTGCGAGAAGCAGGTTTGTGCTGCAGAGGCTGCTCTGCGGACTCAGGTCGCACAGGTTATGGTTTCAGAGCTCCATGTCGACCTCAAGTCAAGGACGCCTCCCGCAGAGGGCTGAGATCAGAGCTGTGAGCTGCTCACATGGACTGTGCAGGTCTGGTTCTGCAGCCACAGGTAATGACGCTCACTGCTGAGGGTCACTTCAAACCGACCAGGGTCTTTCTGCTTCTCGTGTGAAGTCAGCCTGTGGAAAACCTCAGTAAATCTAAAGAAATCCTGTGTGGCAGGGCTCAAGCTGCTCGAGAGGTGATATACTGTACTATAATAACTGTAGGAAGTAAAGAAAAAGGTAAAATATGAAAATAAGACCAGTCAAAACTGAGTAAATCAGACAACTTGCAGATTTCTTGTAAGCTTCTCAGAAGAGGAAATAAAGTAAATATAAATGGGAAAAATCATGAACAGTGCAGTCTATTTTTGAAGCCATACATTTAGATGTATAGTGTTTTTTTCATTCAAGTTCAGTTTTTGAACTACATAACTCGACATTTTATCATGTTTATCTTTTGAATTGATATTGCACTGCTTGTTGCACCTCGTGGAGTTTGCATGTTGCATGCTGTGTTAATAGTTGACTCTGAATAGATTTCGTTGTGAAGGTCCCTTTCATGGACTGCTGTCCTGCCCAGCCTGTACCCGGCTGTCCACTCACTCCCTGAGTTTTTTTTTTTCTCAGAATGGCACCAAACTCCCAAGTCAGGGAATAGTAGCAGGAGAAATGATGGGCGACAGAGGGGATGCATTTCTCCCAGCATGATTATTTTCCTTTTTAAGTCTTTAGAAGAACTTGCGAGACAAATAAGGGAAGGGGTAAAACTAACAGTTTCACCCTGTGTGAATAACTAACATATTGAAATCATTTAAATAGTATTAGAGGACGAATATTTTTTTATTTTCTAAGGATCCCAAGATCTATTAATAATTTCATGATAGTTTGGGGGAGCCTATATAGTTTAAGTTCTGTGTGGTTGACTTCGATCCTTGACGAGAACCTGGTTGAAGTGAAGTGGGACTATGAGATGAAGAAACTCGTCAGAGTGCTATCTGTTCTCACTTTCTTCTGTTTTCAGGTCCCAGCAGTTTGTCGTTCAGGACTCACACATGTGGGGAGCTCAGATCGGATCATGTGGGAGACAGAGTCACTCTCTGTGGCTGGGTGCAGTATTTCAGGTCTTGTTCTGCTCTTTAGAAACTGTTTGTCAGTGACCAATAAAAGAAGACAAAATTAATGAGCTTTATGATAAAACAACATTTTTTTGTGATGTGATATATAGATTACAGTGTCCTCCCTGGTGTTACATTAGGTTAATTCTTTTCTTTGGGTGTCGTAGTACGGCGTTCAAATCCCACTTTCATATTTTAAATTCTTCTTTAAACATGTTGCCGTTGTTCATATTATTACTGTTTCATGTACTGCTGGTTGTATCACTTTTCACTCGGAATGAACAATTATTGATGCCATTTAAGTACGAGTGTAAAACCCCAATTATATTAATTATTGTCTGTTTCCATATATGTTCAGTTATTATTCCAGACATTTGAAATACTTTTGACATCATTATTGACAAACTTATTGATCAGCCAATCATGAAAATGCTTCTGGCATTACTCGGTGCATAAAATAATCCCTAGTAGTTGTCCTGTATGAAAATATTATCGATGTCAGACAGAAAAGTAGTTTGTCCATTCAGTAATTAAAATGCCTGAATGCAAGACAGCAACATTGTCCACAGAGTTTTTGATCATCTTTTCATTTCATAATTGTACTTGGAAAAAATGTATATTGCAACTTGTTTTTGGTTTTTTTAAGGCTGCGTGACTGAAACTCCAGTTTATTAAAACTTGTTCTTATTCTAATAAAGTGTTTCTGTTTCAAACAGACAAGATTTGTTTGTCATCCTGCGAGATTTCACCGGTCTGACACAGATCCTCATTCCTCAGGAAGAAGTGAGAATTCAACAAAACCTGTAATTGGCAATTTGTCTAATTAAAGCTGTTACTACTAACAGAGATGTAACACTTTCCTCTTCTTTTAAGTCTGCCGGTGGTTTGAAATCAGCGCTGTGTGATCTCTCAGTTGAGTCGGTCATCAAGGTGACAGGAACTGTTCAACCTCGACCAGCAGGACAGGAGAACAAGGTTTGCATTTATTTTTTAATTATTTTTTTTTTGTGCAATATCAGATGATGGCTGGCTGTCAAAAGCAGGGCTTCTCATCAGTGTGAGAACTCTCAGCACAGTGCAGAAGGAAACGGTTTATTGTATGACGGGAAAAAAAGTGGGATCTTTCAGTTTTAATATCTCACAATGTGGGCTGATCTAAAACCTCCACTAATGTAGCCAGTCACTGTATTAAAAAACACTCACTTTTCCACCCTTTAAGTCTTAGGAAAGATGGAAAACCTTAGATAACTGGAGTGGAACGTTGTACCCTCTTGATAGTTTACATCACAATTCATGTTTTCACCCCAGATGTAGCTGGAGTGCAGCTTGTTTACGTGATCATACAGAAGATGCTATATCATCTGTGTGACCAGTGACGTAGTCTTTTCCCAATCCGAGCGAGTGAACGTATTCTGGTTGTTTTGTCTTCACGTCAGGGGATGCCAACAGGAGAAATAGAAGTCCTGGCGGAAAATGTTGAGGTTTTTAATATGTGTCGAAAGCTTCCTTTTGAAATTAAAGACTTTGTTAAAGTAAGTGGCTCATCACACATCCACATGTCTGGTTCAGCTCTTCTTGATTATAAAGCTAATCTATTTTCTCCCCCCTATGGCCATGTAGAAATCCGAGTTAATACGAATGCAGTACCGTTACCTGGACCTGAGGTCATCACAGATGCAAAAGAACCTGAGATTGAGGTCTGAGCTGGTGATGAAGATGAGAGATTATCTCTGTAATGTACAAGGTGAGAAGAAGCTGCCAGAGCTTCACATTGGACTCCATGTGCGGAGACCATCCTAACCATTATTCTTGTTTGTGTTTTCCTCTGATGTAGGTTTTGTGGATGTGGAAACTCCGACCTTGTTTAAAAGGACACCAGGGGTATGACTTCGGTTATCATTAAGGAGACATAAATCACATTTTGAAACGAATGTCTCTTCAACATCACCTCAAGAGTCTTTCGTAACTTTTGTTTTGATCTGTTGATGTTTGTTTTTATTGTTGAAGATAACGCTGTCACACATGATCATGATGGTAAAGTTCTGAGTGTGTGTGTGTGTGTGTGTGTGTGTGTGTGTGTGTGTGTGTGTGTGTGTGTGTGTGTGTGTGTGTGTGTGTGTGTGTGTGTGTGTGTGTGTGTGTGTGTGTGTGTGTGTGTGTGTGTGTGTGTGTGTGTGTGTGTGTGTGTGTGTGTGTGTGTGTGTGTGTGTGTGTGTGTGTGTGTGTGTGTGTGTGTGTGTGTGTGTGTGTGTGTGTGTGTTTCAGGGAGCCAAAGAGTTTGTGGTTCCCTCCAGGGAGCCGGGGATGTTTTACTCTTTGCCTCAGAGTCCGCAGCAGTTCAAACAGCTTCTCATGGTGGGCGGTGTAGACAGGTTCGTGCAAGCAAAAACAACATCTATCTAAAAACCACCACAAGATCTGCTTAAATACAGAATATCCATAAAAGTTCCTGTCAGTGTTCAGCTTTGTGTTTATGTTTTGTGTGTACAGCTCAACATTCCCGCATCAGTTTCTTTATTTGATTGTTAATTGAATCTACCAAAATATGTTGTTTTTAGTCCCTGCTCAAAGTTTGAGAGGCAAACTTTACAAATGTAAAAGCTCATAATTGATCTATCACATTTCTAAATGTTAAAAATGAAGTGTTGGCGTAGACAGCAGCGTGAGTTTTTTCACCTCCTGAGTCTTTCCTCTGCTGTGGCAGGTACTTCCAGATCGCTCGGTGCTACAGAGACGAAGGCTCTAAACCAGACCGGCAGCCCGAGTTCACCCAGGTAACGTCGTGCATTGACCCCAAGATGCAATATTTTACCTCGCAAATCTTTTTCAGATGCCGTTTTTCTCCTTCAACGTTCTGGAGTTGTTGGACGTTTCCTTGTATTCTGATCGCCTGGGATGAAACCCATTAATTATCCCCATTGGACCATTCAGGAGTGTTTTCTATCAGAGAACATTCATTAAATTCCTCTCTGAGCGCAACTCTCCGTGGCTGCTACTGATGGATCATTCGGTCAAAAATTGCCCCAAGGGGATAGATCCAGAAAAAAAATAAGAAATAAAACTAATGAATCTGACTAATATTAGAGATATGACAGAATTTATAGTTGAAAATTTCAATCTGTGTTTTCAACCCACTGACCCGAGCTTTAAATATCACAATGTGTCATTTATTCCACACTCTCCAGTATAGTAGCAGCAATTTTTCTCATATGATAAAAAAGTTTTAAATTCATTTTGACTTGGATTATTCTTCTGTGGCCCATAACCTTCACAGTTTGATCAGTACGAAGAGAAACTGTGTCCTTGTCTCTCGCAGGTGGATATCGAGATGTCGTTCGTGGACCAGGCGGGCATCGTGTCTCTGGTGGAAGGTTTGCTGCAGCACTCCTGGCCTGCAGAGAAAGGTCCCATCCAAGTTCCTTTCCAGACGATGAAATACGAAGAGGCCATGAGGGACTACGGTGTGGACAAACCTGACACCAGATTCAATATGAAGGTGAGGAACTACAGTTTCTTTATATGTATATATATATATATATAAAACGTTATGTACAGAATGGAAATGTCAGCTGCCCATAGACTTTGCCTACATGAAAGGAAAACATAAGAAGACATGATAAAGTAATAATACACCTATTTTGAAGGCTGCTTCTTTTGGATATTGGTGAGAGTGGATATATCTGCCACTGTTTGGCTTCACTGTAATGTCTCGAGGCAATCTGTGGAGGGCTGATTTCATTTAAATGATGGTGGCTTGAACTTGGTTTTAGAAAGCAGCGTGGAAAAGAAACAACTTGAACAAAACCCTTTTTTTTTGTTTGTTTGTTTCTTTTCCACTAACTCCCTTTTTCCCACCTCACGAGTCCTTTTCTTTCTTCTGTTTGCCCAGCTGATCGACCTCAGTGAGGTTTTCTTAGCCTCGGATATTGGGTTCCTGCGATCTGCTCTTTGCCAGCCTGAAGGCAGCGTTCAGGCCATCTGTGTCCCCGGCGGAGCAGTGAGTACTGAAATATCAGATATGCTGGAAAAATGTCATAGTTTGGTGCAATGAACAGACACGGAAAACATATCGTGTGAACACGCGCACTGTGTCTGTCTGTAATGACAGTTTTTGTCCTCTATTTAATAACAGAAACTTTTCCCTGGGAAAACTTTGAATGAACTTAAACAAACAGCCAAGACTCAGTTTGGACAGGTACGTTTCTGATCACGCTTTTTTATTTTTTTTCACATTGGTCAAACTGGTCACTTTTGTTTTGTCACAGTGTAATGCTTTTTAATTTTCTGTGAGAATGTATTGTTTTGGATGTCTGGAATTAGGAAATAAGAAGGGCAATAAAATACATAAATAAAGTACATGACTAGATCTACAATGTGAATCCAAGTTAATGACATAATCCTTTGTATTTAAATACATTTGTCTATACTCAATTAAAATAAAATCTTAAGATAATTCAGGTGTCATAATAACAGCCACAACACAGACTGTCCCACATTAACACAGTCCAGTGGCTTTGTGTATGAAACCTTGACTATAAAGAAGACCTCCATCAACCGCTGGGCAGAAGAAGAACTTATTTTTTTTAAAACCAACAACCAGAGAGTCATCGTTCTCTTCACACATCTCTGTTTTGTCTGAAGGAGCTGAGTCTGGTGCTGCTCAGAGCCGACGGGACGCTGAAATCTCCCCTGAAGACGCTGCTATCTCAATCAGTCACGGACGATCTGCTGAAGACGACTGGAGCCAAACCAGGAGACCTGCTGCTGGTGGCAGCTGGATCCCTCCACGCTGTGGTGAGAGGTCCACATTACTTGAGTGTCCTTGTACTTTTGCAATGACACATAAAGATTATATTGTACATGGCAACGACGGACACAGTGACGATAAACATTATGTGAAAAATTTTGAATGTTCTACGTCAATGGAACACAAAATGTTTTATGATCCAAGTATCAAATAATATTTAAAAAAGGCCATGTGTGTAACCTAATATCACACAGATCATTGTGATAACTGTTGTCCCTCATACTACCAAATAAATCATGCAAAATCCTGGTCAGAAAAGCTAATGAATCTTTGGCTTTAGTATCTATTTGAACCTCTTTCAGCAGCATTAACTCTAAAAAGGAAAAACACTTCCAAAGGGAGTGATAAAATGTGCACAAAGCTCAGGAGTAGTCCTGGTCCATTCTTCTTTACATAACAGGTCTGTGCTCTGACTTGCCCATTGCCCCGATGAAATTGGGAATTATTCCCCCCCTTCGATGATGGCAAGCTGTCCCGGCCATAAGGAAGCAAAGCAGCCCTTAACCTAAATATGATGATGCTCCCACTTCCACGGAGAGAAGCCACTGTACTAAATCATCTCCGTTTGTAGACGGTTAGTCAAACTGTCTAAAGTATTTGAGGCAGCTTTGTAACCTTCTCCACTTTTATACAGCTCAATAATTCTTGACTGCAGGTCTTCGGAGATCTTCTGCTCGCTATGAGCCGATACTTCTCACTAATAACTGTCAAAAAGTTGTTGTAGGTCGCAGGAGCTTGTCCCAATCGTTTTTTTCACTCCAGGTTTCCAAAACTACTGACTCCTGACTGGAAAAATCTGATGGGTTGACAAACTCCTTCCTGCCACTGTTTGTTAGTTTCTCATCATTTGTCTCTCTGCTCCGCTTTCAGCGTCCATTGCTTGGTAGTCTTCGCCTGCAGTCTGCACAGCTCCTGGAGTCCTTCGGCGTTGCACTCCGCGACGCTTCAGCGTTTCACTTCTTGTGGGTTGTGGACTTTCCTCTTTTCCTGCCCAAAGAGGACGAGCCAGAGGAACTGGAGTCGGCTCATCATCCTTTCACTGCTCCGCTGCCAGAAGACTCCCAGTTACTCTACACAGAACCACACAAGGTGCTTCTATTTCTGGTGCTGCAACACAAATTAAGAATATTGAGTCTCATATGGCATTTTCCTTTCTCCTCAGGTTCGAGGTCAACACTATGACCTGGTGCTAAATGGCAGTGAGATTGGAGGAGGCTCCATTCGAATCCATAAAGCAGCGGAGCAGCTTCATGTCTTGACGAATATCCTGAAGGTCAGATTTGATCTCATTATGTCAGAATTTAACATGCGTTTAATTCTGTGAAAGGAATAAAGTGACTTTCAAGCTGCTTTGACATTATAGTGTGAGGAGATGTGACATTTATTAGATAAAATGTTAGATTCATGTTGAAAAAGTCAAAATAGAAAATTAAAAGAAAATGGACAACACTGAGATGAAAACAAAGTCATTACACAGATGTCAAATTATTGGGACATTTTTGAGATTTTTTAAAGTCTTGATTACATCAAATATTAAAAATCTGATTTAAAAAGTCATGACATTTAGCTAAAAGTGATTAAATAGAAGAATCCATGTAACATTAAGAATTATTTCCAACTTTTTATTTAAACAGGGGCATTTTTAACTCAAATTAGTTTGATTAGTTGTTTTTTTTAAGAGAAATTGAATAAATAGAAAAGGTATTTGATTAAAACTTGCATGTTTGTTGGCACCATGACCTGTAACTATCCTTCAGATCAGCAATAGGAAATGAAGGTTATCTCTTATTGTCAGGACCCATATTCTGTGTTTCTGTCTGTGTTCCATAGAAAAAGGATGAATCAATCTAATGTGAATTACTTGGCGTGCCACATAATTGAAAATGTTTGTTTTTCTGCAGGAGGACACCAAACTCCTCTCCCACCTGCTGGAGGCCCTGGATTCAGGAGCACCGCCTCACGGAGGCATTGCTCTGGGTAAGGTTGCATTTTAAGGCTGCACGCATTTTGTTGCAGCTTTCAACACCAGGGGGCGCCTGTCAAGTGAGGAGGGATAGTAGTGACAGTGCTTTGGGGACAGTGGGGAGCAGAGGCTGCTGTCTTGGTTGGGACAAGTACTTTTCTCTTTGGTCTTGGAAAGGAAAGAAGTAGCTGAGGAGGGAGTTAGTGAATCACTACTACTTGACGTGTTTCAGCTCCATTATGGTAAACTGCTGGTCGACGTGACGGCATCCATTGTTGTTAAGCTTAACAATTTAAATGTGTTGCCTGTTGTCTTGTTACTCCGTGCATTTCCAGGTTTGGATCGGCTGGTCTCCATTATGGTCGGGGCAAATAGCATCCGCGATGTCATCGCCTTCCCCAAGTCGTTTCGGGGTCATGACCTCATGAGCCACGCCCCCGACTCTGTGTCTGACGAGGAGCTGAGCACTTACCACATCTCTGTCAGATGGCCAGCAAAGCATGAAAAATGTGATGAAGAGGACAGGGACTGAGGCGAAATAAAGGAAATAAAACAAAAGAAGAAGGCACTGGTTTCTCAGATGTCTGTAACCATGACAACAGAGGAGAGAGTGTGAGGGCGAGGTGACACAGATGTGCCGATGCCCAGCAAGAATCACAGAGACTGAAGATTATAAGATGCCTGCAGGCTGCCCAGCAGAGACAACAGGGAAGAGGCAGAAAATGAATTTAGGAAAAAGAAGGCAGTGTGGATGAAAGCCCGTACAAAGGGTCATAGGAAAATCTAAACATGGAAACAACCACAGCAAACCACTAGCTAACAAAAATTAAAGAAGGCTTTCCACCAAAGGGCGTGTGACTGAGTTTAAACAGCTGAAAGTTGTGTTTATTTGTAAATGAGAGTAACTCGCCTCAAAACAAATAAAGCATATTACTCAAGAATCAAATTTAGGCACACAGCTAAGACAGAATAAAGATGTAATATTAAATATTAATGTGCATAACGTGTAAATGGCCATAATCATCACGGTTAAAATAATAAAAAAAAACTTCTAACAAGTGTAAACCAGCTTAGTTGTGGTCGAAACACACAGCTCTCTAAATGTTGATCCGAGTCTCTGCTTCTTTGTTTTATTGCCGTTCATTGTTTAAACTACTTTCACCGTGTGTTAGACTTGAATTACAGTGTTGGAAACCCAGTAAAACGTTGAGAATCACTGTTTTATAGTGGTGAGTGGATTGATCCAAATATCAATTAAAATCGATACCTTCGTTGGCATTGAAATCAAATGATACCAGTACAATGAGATTGATACTAAGTTTCAGTTTCTCTCCTTTATGCATGCATGCTGCTCCAGCCTGAACACTACTATGTTCTAATTTGTTCTGGAGTGAGAGTTTTGTACACTTTTTGAAAAATAAAATCCAGACATTACAATGTATGGGAGAAAGTTGTTTTGTTCTTATTGTTTGAACAATTTTGTTTTTTATGATAGTAAAATATTTTCTGTTTACCTATAAAGTTTTGCTAAATTATATGCTAGGTTTTCACTAATTTACAAACCAAATGAAAAATCATAAAAACTCTTAAAACCCATGGAAATTCATCCAGATTCAGCAATTTGATGATGCATTAACCTTGAATATAAAGTGTTGGATCTTATCAGTGATACTGGCCATGTGTTTACTTGGTATCGGATCGATACTAAATCTTGCACTATCGCACACCACTACTATTTTAAGGTCAGACACATCTTCCAATGGAAAACTAACTTCAAGACCAAACTGTGTGAATATATCCATCCATCCATCATCCATGCCATTTTCTCCTGTGCATGACCATAAAATATAAAATGGTTCGACTCTTCTGATGTGTGTGCAAATCAGCAGTCAAAAATGCGGCAGTTTGCATAGTAGTAGAAAGTAAACTTATGATAATAATAATTCCTTGCATTCAAATTTCTCTCGGGCTCGGACCCCAATGATGGATCCAGTGCACATATTATCTCTGGGTTAGGGTTAGGCAACACTATCGACTGATCTTTGCGCAAATTACGGATCAATTATTTGCACATGCAATCGGTAGATCCCGCAAATCGTACAAAAGTGCTTTACATTAACACATTCTTTGTTTTGTTGTGGTGGAAAAAAAATAGAAATTGAACACATTTTTTTTCGAATGATAGTCTTCAGTTGAACAGTTTTGACCATCTGAATATATTGTTTCCAAAAAATATATTTAACTAAAGCGTTGACTAAACGTGATGACGTCATCAGCTCTAACCCGGAAGAGAAGTTGAGTCGTGACCTCCGTACGTCGGGAGGCAAAATGAGTGAACAGAGCTGTGATTGTTCTGCTCTGCTGTCCACACAACTCCGTCCTCGGCTCGTTTCACTGACTTAACAGCGACAGAGACGAGTCGACGAGCTGTTCGGGAAACGGGATGTCGTTGAAAACAAAGAAGACAGTCGATTATCTGGTGAAGTTCGTCAATGATGCTAAAGAGCTAGCCCACTGAGCGAATCTGTGTGTTTGACTGCTTCTCCTTGTGCCCGTGTTTCGGCTTTTTTTAATCGGGACGCCGGGTGAAAAGCTTCAGGTTATAGCCACGTCAGCTAACTGATATCTCTGTCCCACTTTACTGCGAACACATCTGTGTTTGGTAGGATACAAACCGGAAGAAAAACTCGTATCTTACTGCGATCATGGCTCCGATGGGTATCCGACTCTCCCCGCTCGGTGTGGCGGTGTTCTGCCTGCTGGGAGTCGGGGTCATTTATCACCTGTACGCTGGGGTCATCTCCAGCCGCCTGTCTGCCTTCAGGTAATGTTCATCTACCGACACAACAGTCGCTAAAACCAGATTATTAGTGGTGGCTAGAGAAATGCCTCATACGGTAATTCAGGGATCAGTATTGGGCCCACTTCTGTTCTCCTAACAGCATTGTATTTTCAGTTTTACAGATGATAACGGCTCTATATTACTACTGAATCAAATAACACAAGCCAGTTAAACAAATCATTCATCTGTCTATCCATCAGTAATAGATGACATGGAACTTAAGAGTGAAATAAGGAGTCGTCATTGTTCAAAAGACAGAAAGAGGAAGACAGCTCGATTTCTTAATGTTGTGTTGGCAACATTTGGAAATCAGCCTTTTTGAATATTTCTGATGTTCAACTAAGAAGCTGGTCCATCCTGCAGTTTTCTCAAGACTGAAATTGACAGGTCTACCCAAAGGAGCTACTGATCAATGATAGTTTGTTAAAGCTGCTGTCAAGCAATCAAGATGGGGGGAAAAAAGCACTTTCTTCCATTTCTGACTCACACTTTAAGATTTTTTTCCTACATCTTGATTGCTCATATTTCTACGTATATATATATATATTAGTCTGCTTCTCTGTATGGAACTATATTGTGTCTAACTATTTTGTTATTGACCAAAATGCCATTCTTTACCACTTAAGATTTTCCAGGCACTGTCTTGTAGTAGTTTTAGAAAACATATTTGTCTTAGATTAGCAATCAACAGTTGTTTTCTTCATGCTTTCCAAACCTAGAGGTGATTTTTGTTTGTGTATTCTTGTTGCTTGTTCTCCAACCACACAGATGTGCTCTCAGTTTTTTGTTTTTTTCTTTAAATAAGGTTTCCCCACTGTTTTAATGGTAACTATCATATAGTTAAAATTAGTTACAGGAAGCATCTAGAATTTGTCAGTCCTCAGATTATAGCTGGAATTCTGCACAGTTTTGTGCAAAAATCTCCTTTCATAAGAGTGTAAACAGGGCAAATATGATATATTCTTGCAAACTGCAGTTCTGTCAGTGGTGGAGTCGATCATTGCACATCGTTCTGAGTCAAAATCCAAGCAGTCTGGAGATTAGTGCGAGAAGAAACTCACTTTTACAGCACATGTCAAATACCACTGATCTTGATACCACAGTTCATGAAAACTGGATAACTGTCACTTCACCTGGGGCAGTGAGACACTACTGGATGACAGCACAATGAATCCAACTAAATGAAATACCAGTGGGGGAAGGTCCTGTTTGACAGACTCTGAGACACATTGAGGTTATGGGTATCTCATATGTAAGGTTTGTTGTCATGTAGTGTCATACAGGATTACGAAAGGTGTCATATTAAAGTAAAATGAGATGCTGTAGCCTTCTTGGTGTATTAAAGGTTACCTGAGTGGTAAACAAGTGTAGAGTGGTTGTGTTTACTGAAATCTAAAGCTTATAGTGCGGTGTACAGAAGGTGTTATAAGGTGTGTGCTCACATAACACGCGAGGGTTTCTAAAAGCGTCTGTCTACCCTGGAGGACATTTGTCACATTAGTATTTGATGCGAGTCTGTTTTCCCTTTCAAACAGCCACAGTTCTCTCAGCAGGTGGCCCTTCCTTCATGTTGTGGATGGATTCTTGTCGTTTCTTGTGGTTTCCGTCTACCTTGTCATTCTCTGTGTATTTTCACCCGCGAACCGTCGCTATGAACGATACACATCAACACATCAAACAACAATAAACTTGTTTGAGTTTATGGCTCTGACATGGAATGAATGTGCTGTTTTTTTGTTTTTTTTGTATAATGAATTAAAATCCTGTGTTTAAGGGAGCCACTTACTTGGCTGTAGTAGATAAAGCAGTTTATTGGGTGAATGAATAAAGGTTCTATCAGGATTAGGAGATGATCACAACCTGAGACACAAGTATACATTTTTATTGCAGCAGGTGGAACGCTTTAATACAACAAAACAATATGAAGCCCTAATAACCTGCTAAACTGGATGGATCTCATTTCACTAAACCTTTGTGCCTTGCAAATATTTGCTTGCATTGCTGAACACTAAGAAGGACTTAAGATAATTCTAACTCGTTAAAATCGAGATTTTCCTGCCATTGGCTGTTAAATCTTGAGCACTGTCACGTTTCAGTAGTTGGAGGGATGAAACGAAGATAGTTTCTTTGGAAATCAAAAGTTTTCGATTGACTTCAAAGAGTGTGTAAAGAGCCAGCTCAGAAGTTTGGAGGGTGTCGAAAGGTAAAACTGGGCTCTACTGCCGGCTCAAAAGTGTTACTGTTGGATTCCAGCGAGGAAACACTGGATCTGTGCAATTATCTTCCAAGACAGTGGTCCGATTGTAAGATGCTGAATATGAGCATGAAACAGCCGCTGTAATACAGGATCCTCAGTGTCCAAATCTCCTCATCTCATTCACTGCCCACAACGTGATCAGCCTGAAGTAGTTTCACCAGGTTTGATGTCACGAAAGGTTGAAGCCTTTATTCATTTATTTATTTATTTTATTTTTCATTCAGAAGATAACAGTCTTTCTCTGTGGCCTCATGCACTTCGACAGACAAAAGACGAAGGTGGATCTGAGGGACGTGCTGGCGGTCTCAGTGGAAGCTGCTGTACTCGGTGGCAAAGAGGTAAAATAAAGCTTTTCCTCCCCGTAGTTTATTAAACTGGTGGAAAAGTTCTCAGCATTTAGCTGGGAAACACCACTTTTTTTTTTTTTTTTTTTTAAACCTCATCAAATAATTTAACTACCTTGGTAGTATTATGATATTTTATCTTTTCCTTATTTTTTTTTTGTCTAACCAACGAATCATAAACTAACCTCTAAAATTGCTCCTGATTTAACTTATTGCCTATTTTCTTTACCAGATGTTTTCTTGTCTCTCATTACCCAGGCAGATATTGGTTTTTATTAAATTTTTTTTATTCTTTTCATTGTTATAGAATGAAGTAATAATTCTATATTGCCTTTCTGATTAAAAGCGTTTTGTTTTCTTCATCTATCAAAGGTGAAAAGGGTGCGTGAAGCCAACGCCCTGAATGAACAGTCCAAGGGAAAGACCAAGGAGGGAGCCAATGACCCTATGACTATGGGCGACCTGATGTCTCATCGGAAAATGTTCAACCTGCTGAAGAACACTTTCCCTGATGTCAAGGTCAGTTTTTTATTATGCTTTTTGGTTTGTCGTGGTATTCTTTTACAGTCTGATATCTTCTCTTGAAAAGCGTCGAGGACCTTTTAAGTATGTTGTTTTGGAAATGAAAGATCCCTAAATGTGATGGTTCATCGTCAGTAAAAAGTTGAAAGTACAATCTATTGGTTGTATAATGAAAACACTATTGTTGATTGACATATGTATTATTAAAAGAAATAGGATTAAAGTAATTAAAAAAAGTGATTTTGCATTGAGGATTTATGGTGCACTTCCTCATTACCTGGAAGATTCAACAAGCAGCTCATGATATACTGTTGATTTTGTCATGTCTCCTTGATTTGACCTCTTCTGTTAGATTTGATTGTCTTTTTAATATTTCCCTGTGTAAATTAGGGGCGTTGAACATGTGGCCCGTCGGCCAAAATCCACAGGCTGGACTGTAGATTGACCATAAAGTGTAAAAGAAAGAAAAGAATACCTGTTATTTTATTAATAAAAGCAGCTTTTGTTCCTGATAAGTGTAGATTACTCAGTTTGTGTGAGAGCGGAGGTAATACTGCTTCACAGAGACTCAGAGTTCAACAACAATGTTAACAGCTCAGAGATCAGCAGAGTCTTTAGTTTGACTATTTTTACGGAAGACATTTAAGTAGTTAAGGGAGCCAATCAGAGCTAACGATAGATGAAGGAAGGCTGGATTCACCCTCGGCAGGTCACCAGTCCAACACAGAGAGATGAGCAAACACTTTTTCAAATGTAGGTAATTATTACATCTACATGCATGTCTTTTGGACCGTGTGACTACCCGTAGAAATCCCACAGACACCCAGGAGGAACATCCAAACCCTGCAGAGAAAAGACCGACTTTCTCTCCATGAGGCGGGAGCGGTAACCACCGTGCACAATACTTAAGAAATAGTGAACAAAGTCTAACGTATAAGAAGTAAAAGTTGCATCAAATGTAAGAATAGGATGTACCTTTTTTTCTCCTACTACAACTAAAGGAAAATGTTGTAATTGTCAGTATTTAATGGATATTATAGCATCAAGTTAAAAGTCTGGGCCAGCTGAGATGAAGTGAGGATGAATGTGGGCCCTGAGCTAAAATGGGTTCATGTCACGACATGTGCTCTGTGAATAAAGATTATTGTGATTTCTATTAATCATTCTCCGTACCTTGAGGACCCAGGAAATGAGCTTTTTCTGTCTGCGTGTGTGTCTGTTTCCAGGTGAATAGTGAGGAGTTTGACACGGTGGTGGATAAGACTGTGACGTGGAGCAGGGACATACCAGCGGACATACTAGACAAGATCGACGGGGGCAAAGACGTTCCTCCCGAGACCCTCACTGTGTGGATCGACCCTCTTGATGCAACACAGGAATATACAGGTGTGCATGTCAATTCTCGCTGGTGCTGTGACACATTCTGTAGGAACTGGGTCAAAACAAGGACATTTTCCACTTGTCCGATGCGAAAGCCCCTTAAATTCTCATGGAAAAGTTAATGACGGATTCCAGCTTAAAGGCTGACCAGCATTAGGTGCAACGCCTTTTTCATGTGGAATAGCCCGGATGAATAAAGGTGCAGCAGACCTGCTTGACTGGCTGCATGAAAATGCAGCCAGTCAAGTCACTCACCCAACTCACTGGTTGGGGGAGTGACTCACCCAACCAGGGAGGAATTTGCAGCGCTGAATGGTTGGGTGTAAATGCATTATGACAGCTGTGTAATATAATAGCCATTTAATATATTGTTGCCTGCTCCTCTTCAAATATTCAACAAAATTATAAAAAAATACACTTTAAACATGCTGAGTGCCTATGAATAACGGATATAGATAATAATGAGTCAGCAAAGGAACCATTTTCAGTTTTTTAAGTGAGTTAGAAAACAAATGGAGGTCATCTACCTGCTCCAAGAAATTGTGAGAGTATTTTATACCATTATTGCCTCAAATAGATTTAATATACAACAATAATTCAAAGATTTATGATGCTTTGGTAGTGATTAAATAATTCCCCATTAATGTGAACCTGATATCCTCCTTAAGGCAGTTTAGCTCCATTCGCTTTTATTCTGTTTTACTTTTAATTGTTTTGTGACTTTAAAGATTTAAATTCCGAGCTCAGAGGACTGACGATACACAGTGTTTCCACACATTTTGTTTTCTCTGCTGTTCATCCTTTTTTTTTTTACTTGTTTGCACCCAAATCTTCAAACTTCTTTCTTACTCAAATCATGTTCTCTCTTTTCCCCCTCTTCGTCTCTTCACTGTGCAGAAAACCTTTCGAAGTACGTGACCACGATGGTTTGTGTGGCCTTGGAGGGAAAACCAGTGATCGGAGTCATCCATCAGCCATTCAGTGGCTTCACTGGTGAGTTTCTGGGTTTTTTTCCACACGGGAATTAAAGTTTTATGTTGTGTATTTGTCTGTATAATGTTTCTATTTGTTTTCGTTAATGATTAGAAATTCTCTCTTTTTTTTTTTTTTGGTTTTGTTTTGGTGGTATTGTCACATGCTTTTTATTTAGCTGCTTTATAAGTAAATCTCCAAAACATTAACACGTATTTCTGCACTCAAGATACATAAAAGTTTCAAGCATTTTAAAAAGTTGTTTCTGATAATTATGGCCTCTGCTTGAAAGTAACACTGATAATGGGATGATATTTTCGCTTCATCGTATTATTGGGCTTCTTTTGTGTCATATTTTTCTTGTAGTTTGTGAAACGTTTACCACAATCAAATGAGCATCGTTAAACAGGCAGGCATTTAATTTTCTAACCATTTCTTGAGCAGTGAGCGTGAAACCTGAGCTGGACTGATGCTGTTGCTGTTGTCCTCTCCTTCCAGCCTGGGCGTACGTCGGTCAGGGATCGAACATGCTGTCTCGGGCCTCCTACAACTTCAACCCCCCCAAAGTCATCGTGTCGCGCTCCCACTCGGGGAAAGTTCAAAGCTTCATTCATAAAGCTTTTGGAACCAACACAACGATCATACCAGCAGGTGGCGCAGGTGAGACGAGAATAGAGTTCAGTCGTAGGCTTCTGAATTCTGAATCCTCTTTCCAGGCTAATCAATAGCGTTTCCCACTGATATCATCTTACTGTCGCTCCTTGTGTTTTCCTGTCTCTGTCCAAGTAAGAAGAGAAACTAGCTGCAGCTATTTCTTAGTGATGTGTGTGTTTTTATCTTTCAGGATACAAGGTGCTGTCCCTGCTGAAGATGCCTGTCACTGACACAAATCCTATCGACCAGGCAGATGTTTACATCCACGTCACTTTTATAAAGAAATGGGACATCTGCGCCGGGACGGCAATACTGAACGCAATGGGTAATGTGGCAACTCATTATGACTTGGTTTCCTTCAAATTTCATTTCTTTTTGGAACAAGACTTCCTTTCATTTCTCTGAACACGTCACTTCCTTTTGTAAACAAGTCAGAACTATTTCATGAAATAACCAAACTCTTCCTACTTTGACTCAACATACAAACTAGGCTTTTCGTTCATCTTAATGTGTGCTGAACTGTCTAAATGTCGTTTTGTAGGAGGCCACCTGACAACTCTAAAAGGAGAGAACATTGACTACAGTGGATCTCCATCTAATGAAGGAGGACTGGTGGCCACCGTGAGTTTGGATCATAAGGCTTTAGTGAAAAGACTACCAGATCTGGATTTTGACAAGAACTGAGAGACGCGAACACGGAGCCATTGGTGGTTTGTGGCGGTTGCGTTGGGAGGAGGGAGGGCGCCTTCCTTCTGTATCTACGAGCATACTGTAAACATGAACAAGCCTGCATGATTTCATGACTGTGGGACAACAGATATGTACTAATCGGAGTGAAGTTTCCAACGTGGGATTGGTGGAAGCATTCTGGCTGCGACTGCTGCGGCACGACGGCTCCGGACACACACTCCCATACAAACTGGAGTCGGGGCGCATCTTCTCCTCACACCCAAACGTACTGTTACCCCCACCTTCAGAGGAGCCCAGTATCATTCTAATGTGAAATACTGAACCGAGAAGCACAACACTAAGCGAGAGCATCATAAATCCATTTTAATTTTGAGATATTTTAGTGAAAAACAACAAAAACCCTTGAGGGCTCTGCATTGTAGTTAAGCTCAATAGAATCATCTTAGTGAAACAACAATCTTAAAAAAAAAAAAAAAGTCAGTTTTATGAGATTACTGGTCATTTGACTGCATTTCACACCAGACCCTCTGTTCACCAGCACACTCTGCAGACACTCTGCAGACAAACGTTTGTCCTGCTCACGCTTGACATGCCAGCATTGTTCGATCTTCACTTCGACCTCCGGAGATTTCCACATTAAACAGCAAATAATTTCTGTTACTTGTTTCACAGATAATTTCTCTAGCTTTCTCTAGCCTTCTTTAACAGACGATACATTTTGACGGTGTAAATTCAAACCCGATCCGGAACACATCAGTGTGAGACATGCAAGTCTATGAAGGCTTGTTGGATTGGCCTTTCGGTAAGGTACCAGGTTTTGACAAGAGTGAACTCCGTGGATTTTAATTGTAGATATAAACGTGTGCGGTACAGGTGGTTGGCATAATTTAAGATTGTTCGAGTCGGCCTTACAAAACAGGGTACTATTGTTAAAGGAGTATATTGATGGAGAGTTTTTGGGGGGATTTGCTTTAGCAGCAGAGTGAACGGAAGTCAAGATCAAATCAGGCAAGTTCGACACAGTTCAACTTAATTACTTGACTTTAGAAACTTGAATACAGGCAGCTAAAACCTTAAATCCTACTTTGCAGTGCCGGCTCCTGTCAATGTTTTCTATATTTTTTTGAAAATTTCCGATATACTCATCAAGATGAGAGCGATACTGACTGTTGTCACACAGATAAAAGTGCAGATTTACAGTGACGTGCCAGATAATTGACTTTACTGTAATAAAAGTCAGGTTGAAGTTCACGCACTCCCAATTCAGAGACAACAAATGACTTAAAAGATGTTTACACTATTTCCCATGTATTGCAATATTATATACAAAGCATTGTCTGCCCACTGTGATTTCTTTTTTTTGGTTGTTGGTTTATGGATTTTAGTGGACCTTCAAATGTATCTGCACATCTCAACTTCAGTCTACCAGGGATTATATTTACTTCTTTCTTTCTTTTTTCTTCTTTTTTTTCTCCAAATGATGCTAAATATTTGAAACAAAGAAAAACTCGATAGAGAATGAAACTGATTTTAAATCAGCTGAAGTTGTTTCCGATCTAGTCGTGATTTGGGTAGAAAATTCAAAATGAGAGTTTGTGTGGTTAAAGTGAGGACTCTACAACGACACATATGGGGGTGAAGCGGACGGGTAGTACTGCTTTCAGGAGTGAAGTCGGCTGGTCTAAGGTCCGTCTGTATGTTAAAATGGTGAAATGTTCGACGGAGTGAAAACTGTACTGATATTGCAAGGCTGCGGACTGGAGGACGCCGCGTGTTCGATGATCAGGCTGTTGTGAAGCTGCTCTGTAAGTCGTTCATCCTGCTTCTGCTGTGAACTTTCAATAAAAAAAATAAACGGTGTGCATGATGATAAGAAATGAGTCTCTTCTGGTCTTATCTTTACTCCGGCAGAACGAGGAGACTTTAATCTTCAGCCCAGAAAGGTGTGTGTGTGTGTGTGTGTGTGTGTGTGTGTGTGTGTGTGTGTGTGTGTGTGTGTGTGTGTGTGTGTGTGTGTGTGTGTGTGTGTGTGTGTGTGTGTGTGTGTGTGTGTGTGTGTGTGTGTGTGTGTGTGTGTGTGTGTGTGTGTGTGTGTGTGTGTGTGTGTGTGTGTGTGTGTGTGTGTGTGTGTGTGTGTGTGTGTGTGTGTGTGTGTGTGTGTGTGTGTGTGTGTGTGTGTGTGTGTGTGTGTGTGAGAGAGAGAGATATAGGACTGTGAACAACAACGTGAACTTGACAAATCATCTAAGGTCAAATCCACAACAGGAGGGAGAGCAGATGCTGCTTGGATGAAGTGGAGATCCTTCCTTACAGGCAGCATCCAGACACGCAGAGAATGTGATGTCGGCTGCATAGACGACACGTTTCCCTTTTTACTCCCCGCTGTCGATTTATGTTCAACTGATCGATACTGAAACATCAGAAGTCTTTAAAATGATAGGATAAATACAGAGTGCTGGCTAAGTAACTATGAGTTAATCTGAAAGTCAAAACTCAATGCTGCAACAATTCAAGGGGATCTTATAGGTTTTTACACGCACACACTCCAGTGGCCACATGGTGGTGCTATTTTATCCAACTTTGGGTTATTCTACCAATAAGTGTTGGGGTTTTAGTCTTTCAGGTTTTAAGACAGTAAAGTCACAATAATACTTTGAACAATCTAGATAGATAGATCGATAGATAGATCGATCGATAGATAGATCGATAGATAGATCGATAGATAGATCGATAGATAGATCGATAGATAGAGAGATAGATAGATAGATCGATAGATAGATAGATCGATAGATAGAGAGATAGATAGATAGAGAGATAGATAGATTCTCACATAGTCCATGACACTTTGAATGGACCATATAGCTGCATCAGATCACAGTTTACTGTTTGTTGTTTTGGTAATAATAGATGATAAAAAAATATAATAAGAAATAATTTCTCGGGGTAACAGCTGATTTTTGAGGGCAGTAGGGTGTGATAGAAGGTGTCAGAATCAAAGCTGCACAAGCAAGAAGCAGCACTTGATGTTAAAAGCTCCCTGTGACTTCTTTTAACCATTAAACTGTAAGTTTTGACAGCTGGGGAAGAAGAATTGTAAAGAAAATCCCAGGTAATCTGCACCGCCGGGAGATGATCTTTGAACTACTCGATAAAGCTCTGATAAGCGTAAGAAATTAAAAGGAAGGAAACAGATTTTAAAAGGCTGTGTTTACATATCAAATATGAAAGGACACTAAGCGTGGCAGGCAGACGAAGACCGCTACAGGACTTTATAACTACATAGGCGTGTAAAGATTTGTTGGCAGATTATTTAACAGAGTGAAGTTGCTGTGTAACTCAAACTCTTTACAGCTCTGTCAGTCATTGACCTCTGATCACGTGTATCTTTATTTTTCTCGCCTCAGCGCGTGTGTCAGGGCTCAGTGGCCGTCGCCTGCACCAAACCGTGTGCCATGGCCGGGCAGAGATGTTCAGGTGTGAGGCTTCTTCAAGCTGTGTGTCTTCTGTGTGGTGCAGCTCTCTGCTTGGTGAGAAATTGTGTTACGTTATTGGGAAATTACAACTATGATGAAATCATTTCAATGATTTATGCACCTCTAAAATTATCTTTGTTTTGTTTTATATTGATCAGCCCACAGCAAAAGTGCCCGGTAAGTATAAACTTTATCATTCCTTCTTCTTCTTCTTCTTCTTCTTCTTCTTCTTCTTCTTCTTCTTCTTCTTCTTCTTCTTCTTCTTCTTCTGTTCATCATCTTCATCTTCATTTTCATCTTCTTCTTTTCATGTTTATACATCTTCATTTGACAGATTATGACGTGGATGGTGGACGGGACCTTGACATTTTTGACATCAATGAAGGTATATAGAGCCGATATATTTCTCTTTTAACTTCAGTATCCTTCTAAGTACATTTTTCTTTTTCTTTTCAGAGGCAGGGCTAAACCTTGTGGAAGGAGATATTGTGCTTGATGAGGTGTGTTGATTTTCACCTGTGCTGCATTTTTATTGAAAGAAAGTTTGATATGATTCATGTTGCTCGTGTCTGTGTGTCGTCTGTTTTCGCTGGTCGCTGCAGAAACAAACTCGAAATTCCTTGATAGGAGATGAGTACAGGTGGCCAAAAACAGTCCCATACTACATGGAAGATGACCTGGGTAAGGGTGCATATCAGAAACTTTCAATTCATGCAAAAGCTCCTCATGTTCGCATCAATAAGAATATTATTTATGTGATATAGTTTTAAAACAATGTACACGTTGTGTATACAATACCAGACATGATTGGTTTTTTTAAAACAAATATTTCTGTATGTTTACGGGGTTCATTTTGTTAGAAAAAAAAAAAAAAAAGACAAAACAAGACAAAAACTCACTTTTTAATTTGACATTGTTGATTCAGGAAATTACCTGCAATGTTTACCTTACATTACTATTACCTAGCAGCATTAGTAGTGATATTTAGTTGCAACAAAACCTTCAAGCGAGGCTTAACATTCAACATTCTTATTTATCTATAATAATTAACAAGCAGCCCGTAACATCATCCTAAATATTTGCATCCTTGAATAACTGACCAGAGCTCCAACTTTGGATTCGTTGATTCTCTTCATCTCTAATTGCAGTGAAATATCTTCTCTGCAGAGATCAATGCTAAAGGTGTCATTCTCAAGGCCTTCGAGCAGTACCGGCTCAAGAGCTGCATCGACTTCAAGCCTTGGAGTGGAGAAGCAAACTATATTTCCATCTTTAAAGGGAGCGGGTAAGGCGAGAACAAAAACACTAATATTGTCAATGAGTGAAGCAATAGTCTGATTATATCTTCTTTATCATATGATCAAATGAGATGACACATTGTGGGTTTTGTGTGATGATCCTCTTTGGGGGTTTTTCTCTTCCCAAAAAGCTGTTTTTCCTCTGTCGGTAACCGGAAAATTGGAAAGCAGCGACTCTCAATAGGGACAAACTGTGATCGTATCGCCACCATCGAACATGAGTTCCTTCACGCTCTGGGTTTCTGGCACGAGCAGTCCAGGTCTGACCGCGATGATTACGTCCAAATCATGTGGGATCGCATCTCAGAGGGTATGAACCATTTGAGACACCGGAAGGAACATACTACCAGATATTGATAATAGAACTATTGCATTGTTGCTATTGAAGGAACTAAGAAAGTTATCACTTAAAAAAAAAATTCTCATTTTCTACTTTGAGCATTCACATGACAACATGAAAACAACTAGTCAGTTGTACAAAAATATGCAGATAAACGACGAACAACAATGTCGTTATTCATAGAAACTCAGGCATATTTGATTGTCTGTATTATTGATTCACTGGGTTCACTGGATGTGTTGAGTGTGCTTTTTTTCTTCTTAATTAGATGCACACATTTTGACATTAATATCACATTAACATGTTTGAGCTAAACGAAACGTCCCACTTGGGGATGAATTTCTCTATTTGCAGGTGGAAACCTTTTTTTTCCACTTACAAGTTGCTCATGTAAAGTGCTTCAATGAAGTATCTCTACTTTTAGTAGTATGCAAATTATAACTATACATACTTGCATTACTTAGTTGTTACTTTTGTCAATTAAAAATGTGCACCTTTTGTTCAGTGCTGTAGACAAAACTCCCACGTTGAAGATTTGCTCTACAGACCATGTAAAGCTTTTATTTTTAATGTTACTGTTTCACTAAACTCCAGATTACTGGAGGAGGAGCGTCTCGTAACGTACTGATCTTAACGTTGACATTAGCCTGAACCCATAAGAGCTGCGACGCCTTAACGGGTTTGAATAAATATTATGACAGTGGGCCGTATGTTAGTATTTTAACTTAGCTGTTTTATTTTTGTTTTACAAAAAGTGCTACCATCAAGACCACAGAGCCTCTTCCTCCCGCTACCTGGTGAAACTTCAGCTGAGCTTAACGAGTAAAGAACCATAACAGCTAATATGTAAAAAAAATTTAAATAAAGGAAGAAACTATAGTGTCCCAATTGAGAGAGACAATAATGTGGAGGACTTTTCCAAGTAACTACAAACTTCTTTTTTAAATAATCGGTAGCTATCAAGTAAAGTCATTTCTCTACTTTTTAAAAAGTGACTGATGTATATAAATTGAGTACTTGTTTCCAATATTTTATTCTAAACGTCATTCCTCAACCGATTCAAATGACTGAACAGTCATCATTTGTAGAAGGCAAATTCATTTTCAAAGTCTACACGGAAAGTACTTTGACGTGTCAGCAATCGTTGCTTTCCAAGCTTCTCGCCGTCTGTTGATGAGTTACTTTTACGAAGGATCTCAATAAACACACCTGAAAACAAGCCATAAACATGGATGTTGTGATAAGCCGCGCTGGGTGGAACTGCGCTGATATCTCACTGTCTGATCTGCAGGCAAGGAACACAACTTCAACACCTACGACGACACCACCTCCAGCTCGCTGGGCGTGCCCTACGACTACGGCTCCATGATGCACTACAGTAAAAACGCCTTCCGTAACGGCACCGAGCCCACCATCGTCACCAGGATCCCTGCTTTCAGTGACGTCATCGGCCAGCGGATGGAGTTCAGTGACAGTGACCTGCTGAAGCTGCACCGCCTCTACAACTGCAGTGAGAGCTCTGAAGTTTCACCTCACTGCGTGGCGTGGACATGTCTCCCCGAGCCATCGCTTGAAATCTATTTTTATCGGAAACCTTATCTCTGGAATTTTGCTCCGATGGAATAATGCAGCCATTCATTTGATGACTTGACTGTGCAAGTGATGGCTTTATTGCAGTCCAAAGTGCTCAATACAGCTGTGTGTGTGTGTATGTGTTTTTGATATGCTCTCCAGCCCAGGGCTCCACCTTTCTGGATTCATGCGACTTTGAGCGTGAGAACATCTGCGGTATGATCCAGGGGCGAGGAGACAAGCGTGACTGGGTTCGGGTCGCCACAGTTGCTGGAGGACCTGAAACCGACTACTCCAACATGGGCAAATGCAACGGTGGGAATCACCTTGGTGGATTGTGACGCTCTCAAACTATTCCAATCCAGAGAGTTCTGGATGAACACTCACGTGACGTTAATACATAAGGAAATCAATTTGAAAGAAGTATACAAGCCAAAATCACACATAGTCCCTTACGTGGATTCATTTGTCACATGATTTCTGTGAAATATGCAATTGACTGTCCTGAAAGTATCTTACATTTGACTGACCAAAAGGCACTGAGCATGTTTTAAGATTCACTTCACTCATGTGTGCTCCAGTCCACTCAAGTGCTCAGTCAGGAGACCTAGTTTGAAAGAAACAGCAGCGAATGTGGACGTTACCAAATGTCGTCATTCACAGGATCAAGTGCTAAATAATGATGTCACATCTGCACTATTCTTCTGCATGTCACAGTAATTCACCCCTTTTTCAAACCAGAGTGACCTGTCCAATGTAAAACCAATATTTTGTCCAACCGCAGGTTAAACCAGGCCAATTCCTGATCGTAACGATTAGGATAGACACTTTGTCAGTAGGTAGGAGGAACGTGTACAGATGATTTCAGATATAGTGATATCGATGGGTGAAACTGATATAAAGGTTTGTAATATAAAGAACTTCTATACAGCTATTTTGGTGTTAAATCACCACATCAACCACAAATAAATTGAACAAAATAAATCTTTATACATATGTACAGTACGTGCACATACATTATGTCCTATCCTGCAGTTCTATACACTTGGTAAATTAAACATTTGTGAACAAACCACAAAATCCAATTGATCAGGAAGTATAAAAGTAGTTTCCTTGTTACAGTCACAAAGTTAAAATTTCTCATTACCAACCGTTTACCTATTACATCTTCAGGCTCTGGGTATTTCATGCACTTCAGCACCGGCATGGCCAGCGTTGGGGACACGAGCCTGCTGGAGAGCAGGATCCTCTACCCCAAAAGAGGTTACCAGTGTCTGCAGTTCTTCTTCTACAACAGTGCCGGTCCCACCGACACCCTGAAGATCCACGTCAGGGAATACGACGCCGCTAACCCCAATGGAACACTGCGCTTTATAAAGACCGTAGAAGGTGACTACCATTAAATTACCGCTGTTGGTGATTATTGTGCTTTTGTGGCTTAAAAAAGTCAATACGTTCCCCTCATGTGCTGTAACAGGATCGGTCCAGAATCAGTGGGATCTGCACCATGTCAGTCTGGACGTCCGGAAGAAATTCCGTGTTGTCTTTGAAGGCACCAAAGTGGCCAATGGGCCAGCGACAGGAGGACTGTCCCTGGATGATATTAACCTTTCTGAAACCACCTGTCCAGAGTTTATATGGCGAGTGAAAGACTTCCGTAACGCTATGGAAACCACTCCGAACGACACTTCCATCTTTAGCCCCCCTTTCACCTCCAAAGAGGGTTACACCTTCCAGATGCAGCTGTACCCCAGCGGCAAGGCGGACTACCCTGGTGAGCTGTCGGCGTACGCTCATCTGGTGGCCCATGAGGGCGACGCGGGGCAGAAGTGGCCGTGCCCCTGGAAACAGATCACCATGATGCTCATGGACCAAAACTCTCACATCCAGAAGCGCATGTCCAACCAGCGCAGCGTCACCACTGACCCCGGCAGGAAGGTCACAGGTGCAGCTCCTCCAACAGATATCATCATGTTGTTTTTGAATATTTCTAACTTGTACACCCGGGAGATCACTGCTCTTGGTGTGATCTGATCTGATATTTCATTCGCACATTCTTTTAAACAGACTCCGACCAGTTTTTCTGGGATGACCCCCGTAAGGTTGGCGTTGAGGTCACGGAACCGGACGGGACAAAGTATTTCCGTGGGCCAGGCACTGGGACCACCGTGTATCTCACCCACCTGAGGGCCAAAAGCAGGGATTTCATCAAGGGGGGAGACGCCATCTTTCTCCTGACTATGGAAGGTAAAGTTGATGTAAGATGATACGCACATAGAGTAACTGTATTATTGCTGCATTACTGTGAAGCACACATTGAGATTCAGCCTGGTGTCGTTCCTCTCACCTTGGGCCGATCCACCAGGAAGATGCTCTAAAATGTAGATGTTGGCACTTTTTTGAAATAAGCTGATTTATAAACTCATAGAAAATGGAGACAAAGCAGCAGACTCCTGATATGAACTAAATTAATTTCAAGTGGAAATGTAAGTAACTGTAAATATCAGGATTTATT
The DNA here is from genome assembly GCF_963383615.2 of Lipophrys pholis. Lineage (NCBI taxonomy): Eukaryota > Metazoa > Chordata > Actinopteri > Blenniiformes > Blenniidae > Lipophrys > Lipophrys pholis. Next base: position 33,451,208 of record NC_137635.1, on the reverse strand, counting down.
GGCACTTTATGTGTGTAACTTCTGTATGAGATGTTACACATGCTCATTAACCCTTTATCAGCCAACTGACCAGATTTGATGACGTCCTCATTTCTTCCCGTTTCTTACAAATGAACAACGATGAGTTAATGATCCTCACACAACACATGAAAAGCTAGTTGTGTGACAAATTGAAACCGATGCTGCTTGTGAATAATTTTTTTCAAATTGAGTAAATTATCAACATTATTAATAAATTAATATTAACGTTGATAATCATAAATAAGTAATACGTTACAATGTAAGACTGAATGAGATTTCTCAACAAGATTCTATGAGCTCCTACAGAGCAGAAAGGTTTCAAACCTGCACTTTTCCCTCAAAATCAAAAGATCAAAAGAAAAGAAAATTGTGCTAAAAATTGACTCTTGAATGATCTTCGAAAGGTTTGAAGTCGGTTGAAATTCTCCAGCTTCAAGCGTTCTTGTGTTTGCTCTGTAAAGGGTTAATCGTATTGTTTCGCCTCTTCTGGTCATACAAGTAACAGGATTTCTTTTTAAATTAATCTGTACAGTGTATTATATCTTTTTGAGAACTAACTAAAATACAGCCGTACCCCTCAGGTAAACTGGGGCAGATTCATTAAATGCGACCTGGACCAAATCCAAAGGAGGTTAAGCAGCATTCAGCCACTTTATTAAAACCCATCATGGATAGAAAATAAACTGACTGTATGAAGGCTGCTGAGACTGTACTTTCTATCAATTATAAATCAGGGCTTGAGATACTGGTGTTTAGTACAACACTGAAGTAAATAAGATTTGAGATTCATTTTAAACTGAGAGCATTCAGTCATCACCAGAATATACTATAAATTACTTTAATGTATGAACGGACCTTATTGGAGGACATGATTATCACATTTAAGGATACTGAGATCACAACTCATTTTAACCTTCCATAACAAAGAAATATAGCCAATATTCATATTAACTTACCATCACTGTTGTTTAAAAATGTTATCACTTAGTTTCTAAATGTCATACCTTATAACTGCATTCTTTTGAATGTTTTCTTTTCATGGGATTCATTTTTAATGCATTTATTTGTGCCAACCGATCACGTGTTGAGCAGGAGTAGTGCCACATGTAAATCCATTGAGCTTTGAATGTCAGAGAAACACAGTCATGTGATCTAAACATCCAGCGCCTCCACTTGGCTCCATCTAACTGCTGCTCTTGTGGTGCTGGCCCTCTCCAGATGTGTCCCACCTGACAGTGACCCAGCCTGTACCTTCCTCTACCCACAATCCCCTCACTTCCACCCCCACCCCGAAGCCTGCCACCACCCAGCCCCCCGAGGCCTGCCTGGGTGTGACCTGTCAGAATGAGGGAGTCTGCGTGATGCACGAAGGCAAAGCTGCTTGCAGGTGAGCTGCAGTCACAGAGCCGCAAAATGCAAACAATGGACGAGTTCAAATGCAGAGAAAACGTGCAGAGATCCCTTTGGGTTACTGTACGGAAACAAACTTTTCAAATCAGTCAGGTGATCAGTTATAGGCTGAATAAATGAAGGAGCCATAGTGCTCATTAAAACTCCAGATTTGTATCAGGAAATCCACATTAAATAATCAAAACATTAACTTTTACACTTATACACTTTTATTTAATTGAACAAATTCTGTCTTATTTAAATTAATATTAGTTGTTTCAAGTTGAAATTTTATTGGTTTATTTAATTGCGGCATTTACAATTGTTCTGAAGTTTTTCTTTATTTTAAAAAAGTACTCTATTGTTACTTTTATTGTTGCACCCATACAAAGTGGCATTAATTGTGTATCATTGAATGGTAAAACTGTAAATGTTCTCTTTTATTTGTTTAGGATTAATTTTTTTTTTTTTAAAGTGAAATGTGACATAAGAGTCCATAGTACAAATCATTGTCTTATTATAATGTTATCATTAGACAATTTGATCAAACTCCAGCTGTTTGGAAGCCTTTCAAAGCCAGTGTCTGACTTTTCTAAGATTACAATGTAGCTGACATAGACTTATGTGTAAATGTAAAGAATTGAAACAGGACAGTTGGTCTATCTCTTTACAAAGGTTTCAAAATCATACAAGCATATCTAAAACAATAGAAAATAACAAGATGTTTTTAAAAAAAAATGTAAGTGTTCCTTCGACAAAAAGCTTAATGTCGAGCCACTCATAATTATCAGATGTGCAGGAACGTGGAGACTTGGAAACATGCAGGATGATGGTCCTCCTGCACCAGGATTGGTCACTTCTGCTGTGTCCAATCAATCTGAAATAAGAGACACTGGTCAATCTGCCCGATGGGGATTTAACTGTTTACAACTGGAAAGCCAGAGCAGAAGTGTTTGGTCAACTTTTTGTTAAGGAAAATTAACAAACAGGATTGTGAAAATAATGTCAATATTTCATTTTTATCTGACTTGTGGTAAAAGCAAAAAAATAAAATTAAAGCACATAAGGAGTGTTAAAGCAAAGTGTTAAATGCATTACACAACTTCATAAAATGCATTATGGACTTTGCACAATAGGGCCACATGTTGACGTTTTTGCCTGTTTGTCGTGTTTCACAGTAATATTAGAATGTCCAGTCATAACTGATGCAAAAGTGCTTCTAATAAAACAAAAGGCATAACGAGAGCGTGAAACACACTGGAAATTGCAATTATCTATTTACAAATTGACTAATCAGACAAATTGTCAATTATTTGTAAAGGTGTTTGTCAAAATTCAAACGAGGAAACTTGAACATATTTTATATTTAAGCAACATAAACAGAATGTTTCACTTCTAATCTGTATTTTTGACTAAAAAGTAATAAAAACTTACCTAAAGATATTTGATCTTGCACCGATGTCTTGCTGCTTTACGGGAGTGAAACATTGAGAACTTCAATCATTTTCTAATTGTTTGAGATTTACTAACATACTGTGAATATTCCCAAACAGAAGGACGCCCTTGGTTTTTGCTTTACATTTTTGTAGAATTGTATGCTTGTGCCTTGTTTATTTTCCGATGTATATTACTGAGCCTGGCGTTCATGTCGGCCTCTCTCCTCTCCAGGTGTGTGGTGGGTGACGACTGGTGGTACTACGGAAGCAGCTGCCAGTATAAGGGCTACCTGCAGGATAAAACCACCCTTGCTCTGGCCTCCTCTCTGTCTGTACTGGCAGCCATGTTGGTCATCACAATAATCAGCGTCGTCTGTGTGAAGAAGAAGTATAAGAAACCTGCGAATGCTGGTCTCGTCATGGAGAACGTGCACGTGAAGCCTTGATGGAATAAATCTCTACATGGAAGGAGTACGTCAAGAAAGGAAGCTTGGAAAGAAAGCTCCTTCTGAAAACCAGACTTTGAAGGAATAAAATAATGTTTACATTCACAGATTAATGCATTATACGTTCAATAGAATATCTACATGTTAAATTTATTATTTTAAGATTATTTTTGTATGAATGTTTAAAATTAATTCCACTACATAAAGTCCCATCATGAGAGCCAAAAGGTCTTTTGAATTTTTTTGGGTTTATCAATACAGAACAGATTCCAAACAACATGACATATATTCACAAATTTAAAATTTATTATACCAAAGACAGGAACATTTGTGTTGTCTCTTTTCCATGTGGATATATTTGTTTGTATTACTGAACTTGACACAGTCATGCCGGTGATAACAGTTACTGTAGGAGGGAGGTGGGACTAAAATTACCTGTGTGTGTATGTGTGTCTGCGTGTGTGTGTGTGTGTGTGTGTGTGTGTGTGTGTGTGTGTGTGTGTGTGTGTGTGTGTGTGTCTATTTGTGTTGAATAGATACAGTGATGACTACGGGACATCACAATTAGACAAAGTGGAGCAAACCATAGCAACTTTAGTGTAATTATATTGCATGGAACGTCAGGGTTTCTGACTTGCAATTGCACATTTACATTTGTGTGTGCATGTGCGTGTGTGTGTGTGTGTGTGTGTGTGTGTGTGTAGGTGTGTGTGTGTGGGTGAGTGTGTCTACATTGCAAGACAGGAGGGAAGGGGGTGATACCTCCATAATAGCAAACGACACCTCCTCCCCCGCCACTAAAAACCTTCACCGACATACAGGTATGCAGTTCCTTTAAAAGCATCAGTATACAACATTTCTCTTATTTACAATCATTGGAAAAAAAAAAAAAAAAAAAAATCACCATTTCTCTCAGAGAAGATTAGTAAAAGTGACTGAGTCACCAAGAGTATGCAACTCCTAGGAGTTAGTATTGCAAATTTCTACAAAAAATTTCTATGCCATTTTACAGGCCAAGAGCCATGATTTACTGAAGAAATACAGTATTTTAAGTGCCCTATCTACAACAGTTAGGTGTGGTATTATTGGTGTACCATTCAACATAGTTCACTGATAATAATAAAAAAAGAAGATTATGTGTCTCTTGTTTTTAAAAATCCTTCAGCATACTTCGCTGCTTTCACATTAAAAGATATGGTAAGTTCTTACAAAACAAACAAACAAACCATGGAGTTGTTATCCATATCAACAAGTGTTTGTGGCAAAGCTAATGCTATTGTAAAGAGACTAGTGTAGATTACAGCTGGTCGACTAATGTAAAAATAAAGTTCCACGGTCTTTAAGAAGGGCACGAAGAGCTGCGTCCACAGGCTCGGGTTCAATATCATTAAAGGGCTCGTTTGCCTGTTTGAGTGTACGGGTGGAGCAGGTTATAGTGCGCGTTCCTCCGTTGGAGAGGCCGGGAGGAAAAATAGGAGGATGTGTTAGAAAATGCTGGGTGAGACTTTTTCAGGGACACTTTACAGCCTCTTTGAGGGAAATAAATGTGTTGGTGTCCATATATGGCCCAGAAACAAAAATAAAAAAATCGGAGCCATTAGGCTGATGTAGGGAAGATGAGGCTGTTAGTTGTTGCTGTTCAGAGCGGGGTGTCGTAGTAGTCCGAGGGCTGATCCGTCCCAGGTGGCTTCTGCTGTTTCTGCTGATGCTGTTTCATAATTTCCTTCACCTCCTCCTCCAGCTCTGGGGGGATGATAAACTGGTCGTCTGGGTCGGGTTGTGCTGGCGCTGTGAAATAACCCCCAGACTTTTTGGAGGGAGCATCGGCAGCCACCTCAATCAGGTTGTGGCTTTTCTCCTGGCGTGCCACCGATCCGTTGACCCGCCTCTTGCCCGCCAGCTTTCCCGCGTCTGCGCCTCCTGCTCCTGCACTCTGCCACGGTTCGTCTCGCTCCAGGCCGTTCTCGGCCTCCCCCTGGCTCATGTCCGCCGCGTCCTCCAGCGGTTCCGGGGTGCACGGCGGCGGAGGAGGAGGTGGCGGGACCGTGAGCTCTGCGCGTTCTTGACTGCATGTTGGAGGGGCTGAAGTTTGAGGCGACGAGGACAAGGAGGCCTCTGCTTTTAGGCAGTGGACGTCCGCTTCCACTTCCACGCGGCTCCCGTTAGAGAAGACGCCAGCAATGGGCTCTTCGTCCTCGCTGTCTAAGCCGTTGTCAGACAAGGCGCTGGAGAAGGTGGCGCTGGAGAGCTGCCTCTGAAAGGAGCCCGCCAGGCAGGCGGGGTGGAGGGCGCAGCAGCTGCGGGCCGACGGCAGCTCAGAGTTTGGGAAGAGATACTGGCAGGGCTGGGCACTCATATTGGCCTGCTGGTTTTGTAGGGCCAACAAGTGGGCCTGATGGTGCAGACCCAGGTGGGGGTGGTGGGGCTGCTCCTGCAGCAGCACCAGGGAGCTCTGCGGCGGCTCGTCGGACGAGGCAGTGGAGCCCACCTCGCTGCTCATCTCGCTGGTGCTGATTTCACTGCTGATTTCGCTGCAGGAAGACGGGGGCACGGGGAGGGAACCGTCAGAGGGCCGCTCCTTGATGCCGGATGAGGAGGGCGGGTAGGGGCCCAAGCCGGGGCTGGGCGGAGGCTGGGGGGGCTCAGAACAACAGCAGGAGCAGCAGTCTTCGCTCACGCTGAGCTGCACCACGACAGCACTGAGGCTGTCGGTGCAGCCGTAGCCCTGCGCCAGCGTGCACAGCTTTTTAGCAGCTGCCAGGCCGTCGGGGACGTTTCGAACGGCTTCCACGGCCTCGGTGGGAGACACCGAGTCCCACAGGCCGCGGCTGCCCAGGATGAAGAACTCATCCTGAGGCGTGAGGGTGACCGTCTGCACGTAGGGACAAGGAATGACGGAGGGGTAGAGGAAGGAGTAACCCATGATCCGCGTAGAGTCCGTCACTCCGTTCACCTTGTTATCCTGTGGGGGAAAAGTACACGAATCAACCCTTGGACTCAAATACATTCACACATGTGACATCACATTTACTTTAATTAGCACACTGATTCCCGCGTCTCTACCTCGGTGATGATCGCCCTGTGCTGCCTAATCCTGCGATATTCCTCCTCAAGCCCCACGTTGTGCAGCAGCGACAGAGGCAGCGGCTTCCCGTCGCGGCACAGGATGGCCTGGCACTTGCCCACGTTGGCAGCTGTGAGGGTGAAGCAGCCGCCCGGGTCAGTGGGGTCATGTCGGATGTGACAAAGAGCCGCCGAGCCGCCCAGCTTCTGTCCCGCAGTTCCGAGTTTCCTGCAGGAGCACAAGGAAGGGGTTAAAAATGCAGACGAAGATATTTAATATAGAAATGAGAAACAATAATAAATTAATAGTCACTTGACACACCACCCAGTTTGCGTTATAGATATCTTTGATTAATTGAGGATTACTTGGAGTAAGTAGTTACCAGGTGTATATAATTACATGCATGCATATTTGAAAAGGGGGGTGGGGAACATACTGCTAATAAATATAAGAAATGGCCATCAATTATATTCAGGTTTAAATGATTTAAAAGATGTATTTTTCGGTCTACAGTCATAATTCCTTTACATGCAACAAATCAAATATTAACTAAGGTTAATCCCCATAGTACGTACTGCTGTTGATTGCCTCTGCCTATCTTTATTAGGGTGAGAGGTGATCGGTTGAAGTGAAGAAAATCTGTTTTGCCATCTTTATTACAAGCATTACTTGTAACTTATTATGTGAACACGTTACCATAAAAACATATTTGGAACAGTTTGGTGATTTGAGATGACATCAGGACGAAGCCGAAACTCTACCTTTGCATGACGAGGAAGGTGTTGGTCATGTAGTCTTCCTCGCTCTTGGTCTTGTGCAGTTCTTCAGCCAGCACGTCGTTCATTGTGCACTGCAGGAGGTACGGCACTTCCACGTTCCGGTCACCATCGAAGACGCCGTACAGAGCTTCACGACTTCCACAGAAACTGTTGACCGACAGGGCCGCCACACAGAGTCTGAGGAGAGACCAACGATTTCACTGCGAGGCGACAATCAGCGTTCTGTTGTGGAATTACTCAGTTGGGCGTGCTATTTAAAGCACCGGCATTAAGAAAGGCACATAAAATAAGTTATTCATCACATTTATTTATTACTTCTTTTATCCTGTCGTGATCATTTCTTGATAAGTTACCAAAACGATTTCTGTTATTTCTGATTATTACTGAAGACAGTAACAGAATAAGATTAAAAAATTCTCTTAATTTCTGATCAGTGCTGCTTTTGTTGGATTCGTAGACATTGAGAAAATTAGGGAAGATTTTGTGGTATACTTCTTAAAATACCGCAAACAATGCTGGTGTTATGGCCCTTATAACTTTTACCTTCAGTCAGTGGACCTGACTGATGCATTGTGACATTATGCAGCATTTATTCGTTTGTCAAATTCATTTGTCACATTTAAGATCGCTAATAAAATGTTATATTGTCGGAGAATAGGATTCAAAGGTGTTTAAAAATGTGGTAACAAAACTACAAAGCTTTGAAAAAGAAACGTATCAAATTCAAAGAAATACTGAGGCCCTAAATTGCAAAATAAGTTAATTTTGACCAGTTTCTTTTATTTTAAATGTTTATTTCTACTGTATTTTGTGAGTCCTTTACCCCCTAATACTTTAAAAGCGTTTCAAAAATCTTGAAACAGTCTTTACTAATATGTTTTAGGTGGAAATTATATTTACAAGCATTTTAATAAGATTGACTTTATTCATCCCACAAGGAGGAAATCCCAGTGATGCTACAGACAATAATAGATAATACTGATGAAAAGCAATAATAAGAGCAGGTGGTGCTGTCATGATGGTTCATGGTGCAGTCACGAGGAATGAGTTCGTTCAGGACTTCAGGATTAGGAGACTCTTCCTCCAGCAAACAGGAGCTTAGTGAAACGGTAACAGTTCGCTTGTGAGGTAGACAGACAGCAACTCTACACTTGTTTTCACGTGGATCATAAAGTAAGTTACATGTAAAATCCCCTCTTTGTAACTCCAACTACTAAGTTTATAAGTCATAACAGTGATACAACAGTTATTTGAGCTAGTAGTGTATTACGGCCATAGATAGTGATGCTGTGTTGCTTTATAGCACCTTTAAACTGAATTTGTCTGCATTACATTGGAGAGGTTTGGTCTTTTGAATGTGCATGATTTGTGTTTTTGCTCAGCAACGCTTCAGTGTTTCCTTCCAGCGGAGTGACATGGCTTTGACAATCCTGCCTCTCGAGAGTCTGGGATTAGAAAGGCTTCAATGGACGAGTGTGCGACGGCGGCGGTTGTCTCATCATCGACTGAATTGGACTTACTTGTTCTTGACGCCTGAGGCCTCCGTGTAACCATGGCTCCACACAGCAGGCCCGCCGGATGCCTCATTTGAAGAAAAGGTTGGAGGCGGATCAATGCGGAAGCAGCGAATATTACTGAAAAACAAGGAAACATGAAAATATCACATTCACTGGGTCGGGTTGAGGCGCTATGACACATAAAATCTAGAGGAGTCGCTTCTCTCCTCAAAATGGGTACAATACGCTACATAAACGTATCGATAGAAAACAGTCCAGAAGACGGACACAATTACAATCAAATACACAGTCCACACAAAAACCAGTTAAAGTCAAACAAAATCACGCATGGGAATATAAAGACAGTGACTTACTTGAGCTGCTCCAGGGTCTTGTGGTCCAGGTTGAGGCGAGGGTTCCCGGTGAGGTCCAGCTCCTGCAGCTTCGGAGGCAGATTCTCTGGCAGAGTGATTTCACCCAGCTCGTTACAGCTCAGATCTACACACTGACAACGACGGCACACAACACGTCAGTCCTCGCACAAACACAGGCCACAGTCCAAACCTCTGAGTTTTGTAGGCGTGTGATCAAACATGAGCTCACTTTCATCTCCATCAGCTGCATGACCTCCGGGAAGACCTCGATGGCGTTGGAGTGGGCGATGAGGGTGTGCATCCGCCGGCAGTTCATGATGGTGGTGGGGACGGTCTTCAGCATGTTGCCGCTCAGGTCCACCTCCTCCAGCTCCTCCAGCTTGGCCATTTTACTGGAAGTGGGGGGAAAAAAATACAGCGATTGAGCCGGAGCAAACAAAGAAATACATCACAACCTTTTCTACACTTCTTTTACCATCACACACACACACTCACACTCATACAATTACACACGCAGCACACACACACACAGTTTGAAGGCAGGTTAGAGTGACCAGTTAACCAGACGACCATGTTTGGTTCAGTTCGGTAATCACATGCAATACAACACATATACAGTTGATGTTTTCAACACATACAGTGATAAAAGATCAGATATTATATATATATATAAGACAATCTCAGCATTCCGGCTACATGAGACGTCTTTGAATTGTGGGAGGAGGCCACGGTCGCTGCAGAAAACTGGACGACTACTAACAGCTTAAATAGTTCTCTTGACATTATCATTTTATGCATCCAACCATGTTGAAAATGTATATGACGTGGGAATAAATTAAACACAATGAAACTGAACAATGAAAAAAAAAAAGAGTTGTGAGCTAGAAATGTGTGATTTGGATTGTAATGTCGAATAACTAAATTTAAGCATTAATTACACTAACCCTAACCCTTTATATCACAATAAACTGAATTTCTTTGCTTGCCCCCCTGCTCTGGTTATTTGGAGTAATCCAAATAAGTAATCAACCCATGATAACATAACAACAAGATTTGCGGTTTTTACCTGGCTGGAAAGGTCTGGAGGTGGTTATAGGCCATGTGTAAAACTCTGAGGTGTGTGTGACCGGTCAGCATGGGCACACACTTGTCTGTGAGCCGGTTATTGGTCAGGTAGAGCTCCTGCAGGATGCTGTGGCTCTCCTCTGATAGGCTGGATGGAGGCAGGTGCTCCAGCTTATTGGCTGATGCGTTAACGCTCCGCAAGCTGCAAGTCGAAGCAAACGCATACATGTTTTCTCCTTCAGACAAGGACATTTAAAAAAAAAAAAAAAAAAAAAAAAACAACTGAGGTGAGCCAGTGCAATATAACAGCATGCATGTAATTCCAACATCAAATCATTTCCGTCGCTTTCAAATGACTTGTTTAATATTTGTGTGTCATCCTCGCCCTTGGATGCCATCCTTGATTGAAAAAGCCTCCTCATAATTCATCCTCATTCCCCAGTCATTTCCCAACATTAAGTGCTTCGGTCTGATGTTAGAGGGGGGAGAAAAAAAATTATAAAAATCACTCCCACTTCATGATTAATGCTACCTGTCAGATTTGAGGAACAGGTTGCAGGGCAGCTCGACCAGTTGATTGTGCTGTACATCCAGAACCTCCAGCAGAGGGCGCTCCACTCTTTCTGGCAGCTTCTGCAACTGGTTGTGTCCTGCACCCAGCTTCCTCAGACTGCTGCTGCAAAGCAACCTGCAGCACAGAGAACACACACACACACACACACACACACACACACACACACACACACACACACACACACACACACACACACACACACACACACACACACACACACACACACACACACACACACACACACACACACACACACACACACACACACACACCGTCAGGTGGATAGATGGATGGATGGATGGTAAAATGCAGCGTAAGGCTGAAACAGTTATAAGGATGAGAAAATAGCAACAACTCTAGTGGGGCCTGCAGCCGAAATTTATCATTCTGACATTCATGGGTAGAAAAAACCCAAAAAGCATCTCCAGACAATAAGAATAGCAGGTGTATAGACATTTAGAACCCAAGAGAGAGTGAGAGAGAGGACGAAGAGAAAGGCAACGAGACAGACGGAGCAAGATGCAGGGACGAGAAAGAGGTGCATCTGAGCCGACCTTCTAAAAAGGCTGTATAAAGAGGAAGAGAATGGACGTAGGCTACAGAGGTTACAGGCTATCGGTGTGATTTATGAGCCTCTATGGGGGATAGATGACGGGCCGGCAAAGGGCAGGGAGAATAATCCGGCACTGTACTCCATTTACAGGCTCATGCAGGCACGTTGGCTGCGAGAGAGACTCACCGTGCCGGCAGCTCAGCGATGAGATTGTGGCTCACGTCCAGGACTTCCAGTTTCTTAGCTTCACAGAGCCAGTCTGGCAGGGACTCCATATGGTTCCTACAGGAGGACAGACAGGGTGATGATGACGATGATGATGAAGAATTATGTGCAGATTGCAGAGCAGTGGAAATGGGCTGAAATAGTAGAGGCGTGTAATCGTCTATTATCTTACATCATTTACAGTTTTGTTTTGGGTGTGTGTGTGTGTTTTACAAAGAATAGAATAGTAATCACAATTTTCAGCAGCTGTTTTTAAAAGTGACACTATCAAAGCCTGAAAATTGACACGGCTCAGAAAAACAATGAAAAGTTGATCGTGTGATATTTGAAGTAGCCAGTTTGTTTACTTTTATTAAATTAAGTAATCCATAGATAGAAGGTAAACCCGGGAGATATAATAACTCTTTCTCGGGCACTCGGTGAAATACTTTAAAGTGGGAAAATTTAATAGTCTGGACTTTTTGAATTGATGAGTATTTCAAGGGTATATTTTCAACTGCGACTTGTTTTACTCACAAAATTGCAAAGTGTGCAACTGACCAAAATCACATGACTTAAAAATGTTCCTCAACAAGCTCATTTAGTACAACGATCATACACTGTAATGAGTCATTTTTTTGAAGTTGCTCCAGTGTTTGTATTATTACGTGCTGTCAGCACTCGGATTACATTTGGTATCACAATTTTTCACATTTGATCGGATTCACCAAACAGGTGACCTTGTGCACTAACTGATAGTGAAAGGGCCAAAACACAGCAGTGTTCATGTTAATTTATTAAAAGTTTAAAACAGTGTCAAGCCTGGTCATTATTTACACAATATCCAACGCAAGCACAATTTTTTTTGTCTTCTCTGATAGTTATTAATTTGTCATAGTTAGTAAGGAAGAAACAGGCAGAAATTAGGGTAAAAGGGTTTAAATCAAGGTGGTCTTTTATGCCTTTTATCGAACGTGAACAGGTTTTTGAAGAGGAAGCTATGTTTTCCTCTACAATCCATGGTCGTGTCAAAGGTCAGGGTCAACCTGGTTAACGAATGACAGCTTCCTGCGCTCACATTTCAACACACGACTAAGTGCTTTCAAATGCACTCACATCATTTCCAGAGCAACATTTACGCCAAACAAATAAAGCTTCTGTGCGCCTGACAAGTGGCGAGGACGTCCTGTAAACGAGGTTCAGGTTTATAAATAGCGCACCGTGCACCTGAGGAATAATTCTCACCTGGAGATATCCATGTAGCTGAGATTGGAGGGCACAGGACTGACATCCAGTTGTCGTAGCTCTGTGGGGAGAAATCCAAACACATTAACCTCCAGCAAGGACAGACACGGTCTATTACAGAAGCAGGTGGATGGAAAATGGGGGAGCGCTTTCGGACGGCGGGAGGACGGAGATGACAGGTCGGAGAGGAATGATGGAGAGAGACAATGAGACTGCGGGACTGATGATTAAAAATTAATTCCTTATTGATGGACGATCATAGAAAGAAAAAAAAGAAAAGATGACGACGGTCTGTTACAGGGTCGTAGGAAAGAGTTCTGTGTGCGTCTGTCCAAACACACCGTTGCTGGAGGCGTAGATGCCTTTGAGCAAGCAGCCCTTGGCCTTGAGACTGCCGATGTGGTTCCTCTCGCAGTGAAGCACCTCCAGTCTGGGGAACACCGAGGCGTCCAGGTCCGTCAGCCTGTTGTCCCTCACGTCTAGCTGGGTCACGTGCCTCAGCAGGTCTGGCTCATCCGGCACCATGACGGAGATCTTATTCAACCTGACAGAGGAGGCAAGGAGGAGGCGATGGTTTATGTGTAGAGCAGACGAGGCGGAACCGCACAAAGTGTGAGCGATCGCTGGTATGTATTCCCAAGCGTCGGGTTGTTTTGGTTACACAGTTTGTGCAATACTGGTGGCTCATGAGGAAGTATAACCACTGAAAATGACTGGATTGTTTGTTATCTTGGATCAATTAGTGACGAAAGGACGACCAGGTCCCACAATCAAAAACGCCGCTTAAAAACAGAGAAAGTAGCCATAAGTTTCTGCTTTTGATTTGAGCACACAGTTACATTGCATTGTCATTCTGGCAACTACTCCAAAACTATTGAAACATATAGGAGTACTTAATATACTTGACAAGAAAAAGAGATTTGTCATCTTCAGACACACAAATGAGAATGAAGCTGAATATTGAGAGAACAGATTAAATAAGGCATTCATATAACATAGTAAGGTACAGTCATAGGATATTCAAACAGTTTTAGCAACTAAATCAGTGAAATGTCAGAACATTTAAGGTTCATTACAAGATGTTTTCTTCTTCTCACATTTCAAATTCTTTTAAATGACATTATCTCCTCCATATATCAGCCTTTAGTTTCCATTCACTGTGGCCTTTTTCTTAACTCAACGTTGAAGGTTAAATCTATTCAGAGTTTCATCCGTGGAGCTGCTGACTGTGCATTGATTTGATAATAGTAAATATAATACATTTCATTCAAACTTTTAATATTCTATGCTGTAAAAAGCTAACTTTATGAACGTAGAAATACATGAACGACAATCTTGAAATCTGCAAAAAGCAGGAGTAGATTGAGGCTCATTGGACCTGGAACCAAAACGCTCCAAATATTCAACAACACAGTTTCTGGGACACTTTTTTTTTTTTTTTTAAACCAAGAGAACACAAATAAAAACAAAACTTCCTCGGGGATACCAGGTGATCTTTGTCCTTACATGTGAGACTGAGAAACTGGGTATGTAAACTTCTTTTTTTTTTTTTTGAGGAGGGAGATTCAAGCGAGCCCAGAAGGAGTGAGACATTAACTACAAAATAGTGCAAGTCACTCCAGCTTGGTGATTTCTCAGACGGCTAACGGAGCCACGGCAGGCAAATGATTTCCTGACTCCGCGCTGTCTGGCTGTCTGTTCGTGTTTTGGCTGCCTCATTGTGTTTTTGTTTCGGTCATTAGTGGACTAACATGTGTCACTGCGTGCAGTACTCGGGATACGCATGACCGGCGGCTTCAAATTTCAGTTCAATTATGACAATGATAATCCACATTATGTTTATTTTAAAGAATTGTGCAATGGTGTGTGGACGGGCCCTGCCCGCCTGGCCGTACCTTAAGTCGATGTGTTTGACGTGGAGCAGCCGGAAGTTCTGCAGAGTGAGCGTTTCCAGGTGATTGCCGGCCATGCACAGCTTCTCCATGGAGGTCAACCTCTCCAGCACCTGCGGCACGTGGCTGAACTGATTGAAGGAGAGGCCCAAGTAACTGAGCCTCTGCAGGGACCCCAGCTCGCTGGGCAGGTCACTTAAACTGTTTCCATCCAACAGGAAAGTCTGCAAACTGAGAGAAGAACAAGGACTTCAGGCAAATGACCTCAGTTTAGATCCGAGGGTGGAAAATTAATTCCCTCTAAATTGTAATCCTCTGTAATTGCACTGTCGTCCACAAGCCAAGCACGCTGCTTTACCTTGACTGCAGTAAATAAGGACGTTGTGAAGGCTCACAAACACCGACTAAGCACAAAGTCTAAAAACTGATAAAGAGGCTACCTTCAAATAAAAGCGAAGCATCATGCAGAATAATTCATAGTTTATCCAGAATTTCTCATGGATCTTATTCGACTGCCAAGGTCTGGTCTAGGAAGAGGTCGATAATATGAAAAAAAACAACAACAATCATTTCTTTGATATTTACAGAAATAATGAACTTCCAACAGCGATAATGTACCAAATGGGATAATCCTCTAAATGTCCAGCAGATGGCAGTGCCAGCACAGATGCCCTACTGGGCACTTGAGGAATTTACAGGCATACCAGATCATTCCTGCAGATTAACTTCTCCTCTTGCACTGCTTCAAGCCGCATACCTGTACTTTAGTTTCAAATAAGGTTTTAGCTCGAAGCAGATGTAATATCCAAACTGTCAGTACTGACCCAGTTACTAAAGATCACCCTTAATCCCTATTGTGGTGAGGGAGGAAAATAGACCCAACACATAATATGAATATTCACTTGACTTCAGAGACAGATTTAGGTTTGGAGGATACCTGGAACTCTCTAGAAATAAGTTGAGTAAATATATCTCACCCTCATTTACAGAGGAAGCAGAGGGGGCTTTTTCAAAAGTACATGGGGTTAAAACTGAAGCTCGACCAAAACCTAAAACATTCAAAGTATTCTCACGACAAAAGAAAAATAAAGAAAAGAAAAAGATGTACAGCCAGCAAAATCAGTTATGTTCCGTCATCTCTATGAAATCTGGAAGTTTCCCAGGAAAGAGTCCAGAACGGGTCAGCAGGACATCACATTTAACCTCACAGGCATGTTTCTGGACTGGACTACACCTGCAGCAGACTAACGTCAATGTGAAGAACATGCTAAACCCAATGCAAGGCTCCTTTACTTGACAACGTCTACCAAACAACGCTTTGCTCAAGATCAGTGTGCTACATCTGCCCACGGCGAAATAGGAGGAGACGCTCAAAACTGCATTCTCCATAATATCTGATCAGCTCAGAAATAATGTAAAGAAACTTTAAAAAGAAGTCAGAAGTGTTTTTTTTTTTTTTGTTTTGTTTTTTAAATCGGACCAAAGTTCATTTGAGTGAACAGAGTAAGATTAATGTTACACTAATAACACTGTAGTTTGCTCCAATGCTGGCAAAGCACATTGTTGGTGGTTGTTATGTCATGTGACCGTTGCGAAATCATTGTCTTATTGTGCATTGTGCAATACTGGCCTCTGAAACAAGTGAACTTATGGTTAATATGTTAAAAGTTTTAGATGTAGATTCATGTTATTTGGACATATATGGCACGATAAGAGAATGAATTTGCTACCCGGCATCTTTTACTGTAGCCAAGATGAAAAACGACTTGTAATCTGTAGATTCAAGCTTATTGAATCACTGAAATCAATTTAAATGTTGCTGCAGAGGATTTGTCATGTCGTGTAAGTAAGTCACAACCTGTTACTTCTTTCAGAAGCGGTGAGTTACTTGAAAATATTACAACTACTCATTTCTAAACGTGACAACTGAATTACTTTTGAGGCCTTTCTTAGTATTATTGTGGAGTTGCTCTGACACAACAGCCGAACTGTGGATAGAGACGAAAAGCAACAGTTTAAAAATAATGTCAGAATCGATGAGAAACTCCTCAATCAGACAGGAGTTTAGTGAAATAGCCAATATTGTGATAAAAGGGAAAAAAAACTGTCAATCAACAAGGTGAGCTGCATAGAAAGAGACTTAAGAAGAGTTTTCAGTTGTAACTGTGTGACTAAATGCACAACTCTCATCAGTTATAGATATTTTAATGGGAAAGTGTTGAGACTCCAGAAAAGTTTATGTTGCCATGCATTATCGAAAAGCTATGGTTATCAGCAAGATCTTCTCGTTCCTTACTTGGTCATAGCACCCACAGAGCCGGGGACAGAGGCCAGGTAGTTACAGCTGAGGTTGACTTCTGTCAGGGTGGGGATGTCACAGACCGCCGGGGGAAACTGGCCAAGATGGTTATTGGACAGGTTGAGGCTCCGCAGACGAGAAAACCTGGAGAGAGACGAGACATTCATTTGAACAAAAAGAGAAGAGTGTCGTGTACTGTCAACAATAATCTTTTAATAGAGTATAACCTATTCATACATATATTCATGGGTAGTGAAGCAAAGTGTTGGAGACAATAACAGTTAGATTCAACACATGCGTGAACAAAGCCTCCCTGTAAACAGCAAGGTAAAACCTTCAGTGGCTTGTTGAGCAAACAAGAACAGAGATGTCTGTGTTGTTCATTTAAACACTGGTGACCGGTGGCATTCTCGTGCCGTCCCATGGCAGAGCGGTGACCTTCACAGGGGTCGGACTCTCAAGGGAGGAGCGAGCCGAGGGAGCGGCGTAACGTGGGTGTGTGTGTGTGTGTGTGTGTGTGTGTGTGTGTGTGAGATACTCCTCTTTATTTATCCACAGACACACACGTGCAACCTGTTATCACCCTATCGCAGTGAGCGGGTGAAGCTGAGCCATGTTAGCCATGCGCACTGCAACAGCACACACACACACACACACACACACACACGCCACTCAGTTGATGGAAGAAAAGGCGCCCGGGACATGAGTGCTATTGATCCGGGTGGCCAAGTCCTTCCAGCTGAGGGTGACTCCGGCAGGCAGTTGGTGGAGGGGATGTGGGAAAATGTCATTCCACCATTAAATCAACCTCTGCAATCTGCTGAGTAACGCTCATGCCCCCTCCTCAGGGTGTGTGTGTGTGTGTGTGTGTGTCATTCTCTATCATCTGTCCTCTCATCTCATTCTGTTATTTGGCCACTGCTCGCTATCACGATTACAAACATTCATCACCAAAATCGAGTAAAAAAACCCCTCATAATTACTTTTTTTTTTTTTTTTTTTACAGTTTTGTCCAGCAGATTTGTGTTCCTTGAAAGGTCATAAGATATAAAACATACGAGTACACACACACACCTGATTTCTGAAGCGTTAATTTTTTTATTATTGAAGATAAATGAAGAAAAAAGATTTCAAAAAATCAAGTATGTGACATTTAATCATACTAAATATATCAAATCTCACATACTTGATTTCTGAAGCGTTTACAAATCTTACAAAAGGTACGTTTTCTAACGTGGGGCTAAACATGGCAACAGAAGATGCTTTGTCGTTTATAAAATTGCCTTCCAGAGTTACTATTTTATTACCATATTGTGTTATGTATTAAGGTACCACTTTTATTTCGTTTCGTTGCCAAACTCAGCTGCCATTGGGCTCGGCTCAAGAAATATGGGTCTTTTCACCCTCTTTTATGTGATAGTTGTATTTCAGCACAAATGTTCAGATTTGCTTCTCTAAGCCATCAATAACTTTCGACTTTCCCGGTGGGAATTTCCAAGTTTGGCAGCATTCAGATATATTTTTTCCCCACTCAGAAGTTGGAACTTTCCATTTCCACTTGTAGTGAAAATATACTTCTTCCTAACTGACTTTTGGTTAGATGGTTAAAAAGGCAGGAAGAAATAGCGATTAGTTGCTAACAAACTGGTTTCCTCAGAAAGAAGAAAAGGTAGAGTATATTGAGTTGATATGAGTTATGGCAGCAGTAACATTTCTCAATAGACGCTAATACAACTCAGGATGTACTGAAATGTAAAGAAAAACTGTTAAGACTCACTAAAACATTCACCACATCACCTTTAGGAGTTCATAATGTGGTAACATTTCACTTTTTGGTTCCTTTCATAGCAATTTGCTGATGCTTTTCTGTCTTGTAGTTACGTGACTCTTTTGTCCTTCACGGCTTCCTAAATTATCATACATATGCAAATAAACAGGCCGATGGTTCAATGATATGCATGGAACATTAGCTATTCCCCCTCCGTGAGTGGCGATCTCTGTCTCACAGCGAGATGCATGTTGGGAAGGCATTCCCATGCCAGAAGAGAAAGCTAGTATCCCAGACAACTGATTATGCATATCTGATTGGCAAATCCCTCACCGGTTAGTATTTGGCCGGAAAGAAAAGAGAGAAAGGGAGAGGCAGGCGGCAGGTTCACACATTCCACTGCCCCAGGAAAAATACAAAAGCACTATGACCCCATGTTAGATGTCAGAAAGAGCTCGTGTTTGTACTGAAACAAAAGCAGTCCACACCAAAACACATACACCCACATTGACAGAGGGCCGCGCAAAGAGCAATATTGCTCTCGACTCCATTTCTTTTGATTCGTGCCTCTCAAGGGGACGCGAGTACTCAAGCAACTCCCTTGCATGTTGCTGTCAAAACCTCTTTATTTTCAGCTAACTATTCATCTCTTTCTCATTACTGACCTCTTTTTCTGTCATGCTGGGTCAAAAGCGGATGAGCCTACTTTGATTTGGCAGCACTAAATAGACGTTATCTCACTTGGCCAGCAGGGGAGCTGTGCAGCCCTCACAGACTGAGAAAAGTAGTCCTCTGTGATCTTCTATTTAGCATCAATCAGAATCCTGCAGATTACAAATGAATTAAAAAAAACAAAATAGAATGTGGAAAATCAGAACTGCACTGATGCACAATTTTCTATCAGGTACAAACGGAGTCACACAATGCAGACCCACTGATTCCTTCAGTGCCGCTGTCTTAAAATGAAGACGAGAAACACAACAAATGCCATACTGTATCAAGACTTTGTATCCACTGACCCCAAATCTGTAGCCTGCAGCCTCTATTTCTGTTGCGTACAAGCGAGCAACTCTCCCTCTCACAGACGCATCATTCTGCAAGCACAGCTAACTGAAGCTCACACATCCAGTTCACACAATTCACTCGGCTAAATGGTAGAAGTCTTCTGGCAGTAATCTTTGCAAAGAGACGCTGTGACAAGCGTGCAAAGTGTACCAGTGCATGTATCAATGCAAGTGCACGCACACGCACACACACACACACACACACACACACACACACACACACACACACACACACACACACACACACACACACACACACACACACACACACACACACACACACACACACACACACACACACACACACACACACACACACACACACACACACACACACACTTATGTCTTGGCTGTGGTCTTTAATCTGAGACCATGATAAGCATGCAGCAGATGGTGCCCACAGAGGGAAAGAGTGAGGGAGGCCAGGCACATTAAAAGCCTCCCCATGGACGCATCTACCCTTCTGGGGCTCAGGGCTCATCGGACTGAGTCTGGTACGGCCCTGGCCGGCCACCTTTGGTACGCGTTTGCCAATGGCCGCCGTCCTAAACAACTGAGGTCGATGGCTTGCAAATTGCAATCACAATGCTAAAGCTCTGTAAAACCGTTCAGCCATGACCTGCTGTGACAAATTCTTGTCTGCCGCCTCAACGTCCAACACGCCCATTGCAGCTCCTATTGTGGCCCAGTTATGCTAATTGTTTTCCAAACCCTGTCTTGTGTCTATTTTCATCCTGCTCACAGCAGCAGTCGTCCAAACCTGTCTCAACTATCTTGTCACTTCATCCTTCACAGTCTTCAGTAAAAATAAACACCGTCATATGCATCCATTCATTCATTTTCTATCCAAACAGGGGGTTGCAGAGAACTGGAGCAGCTCCCGGCTGATAATGGGCTGAAGGCGGTGTACATCCTGGACCGGTCTCCAGCCCGTCACAGAACAAACACAGAGAGACATAATCACACATGCATGCACAATTCTGTCGCCAATGATGTGGACAAGCACGTCTCCGAAAAGTGGAAGCAAGTCAGAGTAAAAATAAATTCCATGTGTGCACAGGGGAAACATCTATTATATCTCTAAAAGTCTAAAACAGACCAAATGAAACATTATTTACAGTTTATATGAACAGTATCTCTGGATGAGAGGCAGCAGATGCCTCTTATTGGCAGACTGTAGCTGTGACTATATTTTGACAGGCGTATTGCAGGTTATCACACCAATTTCCAGATCTTTAAAACATTTTTAAGTTCAGTCCTTCAATCAGGTGCACTGGTGTGATCATGGCTGGTCATGGTGTTTACAGATTTCAAATCTTTGCGACACTCCAGTGGCAGTGACATGGTGATTAGCACGCTTGAGGTCTTTCTGTGTAACGTTAGCTCGTCCTCCCTGTGTGTGGTTTTCTCTGGGTGACTCTAAATTGCCTTTCGGTGTGTGAGACAGTGTGTCTCTCTGTGTTAGTCTGTCATTTGACCTGTCCAGAGAGTATCCCAGCTTCATCCATTTTGAGCAGGGATTGGCTCCAGTGCCTCTAAAAGATATCTGAGGATATTATTCAATCATGTTTTCCGATGATACTTTTGAAGAAATGTGGAATTTAGAATACGAAGGGCTTTTCTAAGCCCGCCTCGTTCTTCTGGTGAAATGTCAGGAGTGTTTTACAGTGTATTTATTGTGGCCTTGTACCTCTGCAGCTGCTGCAGCCGCTGGTCTGCAGGCAGAAAGTTGTGTTTGAGGTTGAGGTGGGTGAGGTCGTGGCTGTAGAAGAGGTTTGGAGGTAGCTGCTCCAGACTGCAGCAGGACAGATCCACCGAGTTGATCCTCTGGGACACCATCTAGATGGAAGAGGAAGCAGAGCGAGAATGAGAGAAAGAAGGACGTTGGGTCAAAAGGGATTACCTCGACCACACAAGACTGGTTTAGTGTGTATGTTTGCAGCCCGCTGGGGGTAAAATGTCATTTAGTGTCAATCTTCTTAGGATTATAGAGTCAGAGGAAGTGGAGGGAAAGTCCCACAGGTTAACGTCTTAACATCACAAACGACCACGTTATGTAATCTAGGTGCTCAGGAGAGTTGTCCTTCAATCATAAGTTGGTCAAAAAAAAAAAAAAAGAAAAGCATTTGATTCTGTAATGAAAGTATAAAAAAATCTGACGGGGGGGGGGGGGGGAATAAATAAATATCGAGGAGCCTTTCAGAGGAGCGTTAGCTGGAGGCTCAGCAGTTGTCAGTGGAGCACGTGCTGCTTCTATCCAGGCTTCTATTCTGAGTGGCCCTCAGGGTGCTGGTGACATGCATGTCCCCGGTAATATTTAGAAAAGAGGTTTTCTGGCTATGGCCTAGTTGAGTTCCAATGAGAAAAGAGGAGAGAGCGAGACAGAGCCATGAGTGGTGTTTTCTGTGTGTAAAGCTCCCAGAGACGCTTGTTTTATACACCACAGACTGGACAGCAGTGAAATGTGTGCAGGATTCAGGATTCCAATTTTGGAACAATAATTGAAAGAAGTGATATTTTGGACATTACAACATATCAGATTACAGAAGGCAGATCTTTTCAGTGGGAAGATTACAGTTTTAACAGAATCTGTCAAAATATACAGATAATGGTAAAATAATAAGTAATAGCCACACTGGACTTTACTCTTTTGGTTTGTGTAATAAAAAAAAAGAAGCAATAAAGCTTTTTATAGTTTTTATAGTTCTAATGTGAAAAATCGATACCAATAATTTCAAACAATGATACAAATGAGGAAGATCAGTTAATAAATTCTAATTAATATATTACTACAATATTAGGAAATGTAATGTGATATGATTGAATGATATTTAGCATGGATCTTTATCCAAGTTGATAACATACAATTAAAATGTGGAAAAAACACATAGTTGCTTACTAAAATCAGATTCAACTAAAGGATCATAACAGTGATGATAAATGAATCAAACAGTAATGTCAATAAATTTGGATTGTGATAAAATTCAACGATACTTTAATTCTTAATCCATTATGTTAGTTGAGACGGTATAGAGTGAGTATGTCATACCATCTGATAATATATTCCTGCATCCAACTTTTGTAAATGGTTTAATTTGAAAAAGGTTCAGATGACCAATGACAGCAACTCCTAGAAAACCTTAGTAAGTGACCTCAGAAAGTAGGATAGCGATCTCCAGAAAGACCTGTGGATGATATAATATATATAATTATTATTTAATATAATTCTTATTGTTCTTCAAAAGACTGTTTGCTGTTTGAGATGTTTTCTGTCCTCTTACACGAGTGGTCTATTTTAAATCCCTCGGACACTTCTAATGGCATTTTTGATTCACGGCCCTCCATTTCCGCGTTGCGAATCACATCGCGGTGAAATGATGAGCGCTCTCGGGTTCATTATCCCGCTGAGAGGTTCACTTCTTTGCCATTTGGACTCGTGTCCTCACGTTAACTCTGACTCAGTGACTGTGAGCTGCTCAGACCCTGAGGCAGCGAGGCAGACCCCAACCGGAGCGTCTCCCTAACCGTGCTCCGCGGGTCACATGAGGATGTGTCCTAGTTATTTGACTGCACCAAACATGTTTACTATATGACCTCATGCAGATTCTAACATTTTATCAATGTTGGTTCTCACCTACTAGATCCCATGACGCAGTCAACCTATTGCTACATCATTATTGTTAGTGCTAAAAATGGCATAATCTTGTAAATCATAATTCTAATCTTACTCTGCTTTCACCAATAATCAGTTGGGATTGACTCCAGTGCCTCACAACCCTAAAATTGGATAAAGCTTTACAAAAGGTTGATGGATACATGCAAGTATGAATGTTGTGGTTGTAAATGATAACAGCAATATGATGGTTATTATGTGAATGCCACAAGGCATATAGTCATTATTATTCTGACTTCTTTAAAACCATGCTATAACTCCTGCAATCTTCAGTTGGACCTTTCCTTTCTATGACAGCCACTACTGACCAATAACGGCACGTGGATGCACTACTTCTTCTCGCCGCACCCCCGGATGTGGGGGATCTACCGAGGCGCCTGCGGCCAGGAGCATTACAGTTTACAGCATTGCAGTTCGGCTTTGTTCGGCTGCGGCATTCACATATGCATTTTCGTCCGGAAATGCAAACCTCTAGTTACTGTTTAATCCTCTTGTTACTAGATGGACTGGATCTATTTGGACTTCATGGTTGTAGAATTGTCCAGAAAGGTGCAAAGAGTGAGCCCTCAGCCTCTACTTCACAACATAACTTCATCTTCCAATTCATGATTCAATAGTTTTACTGATGGAACCGACACGCTGGTGAATCTCGTCTGACATTGGACGGGCGTACTGTGGAAGTCCTGCGGGCCACTGTAATGCTCCATTTCTCTGCTTTCTGGCAGTTCCTGAATTTTTTAGATACCACAAATGGGTGTATGAGTTATGGTTATGAGAAGTGCCAATGGCAACTCCTGTTCACAGCATTGGAATATGAAATAACGGATACCATTCTTATCAATGTCTATTCCAATCCAATACACCACCTCCCAAAGCATCTCTTTTTTCCCTCCTTATGCCACTTATGTGCTGGAAAAAGAAAAGAAAAGGAAGAGAAAGAGGAGTATTGCCTTTTATCTCTCTTGGAATGTACAAACCATTGTTTGGGTGTCGTGTTACCGTTGTATTAAGTATTAATCGTCATCATATCCCCTCATCTTCTGATGTTTTTGGTTATAAGCAGGAAGTATCAGAAAAGTTACCACGGGGATAACTGTCTTATCGTGACCGAGCGTTCATAGCAACGTGGCATTTGATGCTCTGATGTCGTCTCTTCCTATCGTTATGAAGCAGGATTCGCCAAGCGTTTAATTGTTCTCCCATTAATGGGGACCGTGAGCTGGCGAGTTTCATCAGACTGATGATGTGTTGTTGCAATAATATTTCTGCTGTCATCATCTTAGATCTAAGATATAAAACCTTAAGTTTTAAGCCACAATGAAAAACATTGCAGATTTTTTTAGGTTTTTTTTGTCTGAGGGCCCAAAATCAAACCATGTGTATGATGCATCTTATATCAATCAGAAAAATTGGTCTTTTTACTTGTTGTTTTTTTAGGGCAAATTTGATTTTGGACTTTTTGGAAAACATGCAATGTTTCTTAGAAACATCCAACCAGTCAAATAACAGGCATTCTCTCAAGGTGATACTGTCTGCTGTTCCAAATATGCCAGCAAGACCAACAAGTTCCTCTCGGCCTGTAATTTGCAGGAAGCGCGCGTTTCTTTTTCTTTCTCCAACTCTCACGCACACACCATACCTTGGCAGCGTGTCTGTGCCAGCGCAGGTGCTCCGTGAAGCTATCAAAGCTGACGTAGTAGGTTTGACTCTGAGGCCCCGCTGAGCTGAAGGCCAAGCAGTGATTGTGCTTCTTCACCTCCTCCACCTGCGGCCAGACACAAACACAAGAGTGACACATTAGTCTGAAGAACCAACACCATCGCGACACTGCTCCTGACTGTGAACGACGACCTCATGCTGATCACGAATCAAAGGAGGGAAAACAGACATACGGTGTTCTCGACATTTCTTGTCTTTCCGAAGCAAATACGACGCGGTGCGTGTCGACAAGTTCAATCAACCAGGAGCACAAAATGCATCAGGCACGCACGATCATATGATAAACACATGAGCGTGACATGAGCGGCAATAAATGCATGTGAAAGTGCATTTTAGACACGCAGCGTTACTCTCAAGCCTGCAAACTCCATCAGCTGACTACTTATATTGGTTTGGAATGGATCGTCAGCACGCACACATGCAGACTCAACACGTACAAAGACGTGTGGAGGCACTGAGCGGAAGCGCGGTGGAGTAGAGGTCATGTGTTGTGTGTGAAATGTTGAAACAGAGGGTGTGGCGGGGTATGGAGTGTCCTTTGCGGCAGGCCGACAAGGAGATAAGCCCTCAATGAGTGAACACACAGAAAAAGCAATAAAGGTCATTTTTAGTTAGGCAGTTTAAAAAAAAAAAGAGCTCGAGATAGAGGCTATTTGAGTGCCTGATTAAATATTTTTAGCCAGCGAGATGTGACTTTTTTCCATTTGTCTTTGACCTTGAGCTAAAAAAGAACAAAGCTGGATGTCAAACTAGAGGGCAAACAGTTGTTTGAAGTGACTTCGCAACGCAAGGGGGCACATGACGAGGGGTAATAACATGGACTTTAACAGGCCATTCCCCTGTGATAAGACATTATGAGTTTATGATCCAAAGCGTGAAGTATAAAGCATCACAATAAAAGGCCGGTGTGAAGGGAGAAGAAAACAAGTTTCTGACATACTTTCCCTCCTATGAGCGGCAGGATGTGCATCTTCCCAGTCTGGCTCTCCTTGACGGAGGAGACGATGAGGCAGGTGCCGCACAGGATGACCTGCCGTCGTGTCCAGCGGTTGACTGGCAGCTGGAGCTTCCCTTTCCGGACGTTGTAGGTCCCCGACAGCTGAACCCGCTCCAAGCTTTCGATGTTTTGGGGCTTTCCTGTGAAGCACAAAGAGAATATATGTAGTCAGAAAGAGGAAAAACAGATAAAAGTCCAGTCGTTTCATATAATACTAGTGTAGTGGTGAGTACTTTTCCCTTATACAAAACCCCAGTTCAATTTGTGCACAGGGCCTCTCTGTGTGGGGTTTGTATATTTCTTCTCCTTGTAGTTGTAGCTGTTTTGCCCAACTTAAAAAAAAACCCACATTCAAATGACCTTTATCACGTAAAACAGCTGATTCACAAATGTCATCTAATCTGAGTCAAACAACTCAATCACTGATTCAGATTGTTAAATAATTCCTCAATATTTTTTAGGTTCTATCCATAACAGACCTCCAACTTCAAGGAGGAGGCGTACACTGAAACATGTATACTCTGCAAATTACAAGAAAAACTTTGGGAATGGGAACAAGTTCAGGCACAGAGGTCGGCACGGAGGTACGACTGAGCACATGGGATTGAATAGTCCAGATTGCACCTCGACTGAATTACGCTGTTACAATATCTGCGGATCCCTTATTCACTTTAACCCATCTGTTTGCCTTTCCTCTGAGCCTGGCGCTCAGTTCATTGCCAGCTTGCCAAACCTGAGCGTCGGGCTGCTTATCAGCCATTCTGTCAGCCGGGCTGTGTTATCGTTCTGTCTAAACATCCACCTGCTTTCCGTCTACCTCCACCTCCACTAAACAACCTCCCAGGGCTGGCATGCACTGTTCTCCTCCCCTCCGGCGTTTCTGTTTAATCCGTGCTGCTGCCCGGCCTTCCCACCTCCCCGTCCTATTGGTGGCTGGAATATTGTGTGCTCACATCAGATTTAACCTCAATGTTTTCTCATCCCAGCAAAAAAAAAAAAGGACATTTTAGTTTTACTCTTGGAGAGACAAATAAGACGTATTTATTATATCATATTTATTATGAAATGTATTATTTTCAATTGAGAAGTTTACATTTTTTTTGTTTCCTATTTTATTTAGTCTTTGTGTTCAGTTTGAAGATTAGCAGTTGTTTTGCCTTCACCTTTTAAATGATCTGCTGGCCTTTTAAAATCTACCAATTTACCTAAAAATGCTATATAATTACACATTGAATGACTGATTATTGATTGTTTGATTATTGATTGATTGATTGAGTTGATCGTCCCATAACTGGCTGCAGAGTGCAGAAAGGGTTGGTTTGGTTGATGGGGGGGGGGGGTGTCAGTCCAGAAGGGTTAAAGGAAAGGAAGAAAGTGTTTGTAGGGTAAGCAAGTGTGAACTTGCACAAGCTCTTGTGGCTTTAAATAATTCAAATCTTTCACATGCGGACTGGAAGACTAATGCAGCACAGCAGCGCACCGCGCACGGTTCTGGTCCGGCACACTCAGCAGGGCTTCAAAACACTCCGCATGAGTTATGCAGTTGAATCTGAGGTCGTAACAATGCAAACGCAGTTTACCGTAATTCTGAGGAAAAGTTGTGTTCACCTTGTTTAAGAGGCAGAGTTTGACACAAACTTGAGATTTCTCTCCAAAATCAATGCAGCCACTGAGCCCTGACCTCTAGTCTCTGGTACAAGCTAATCTTGTGTTAACAGCAGAATCAATGGCCTAGTTTGCGAAAGGATATTTGCTCTGACAGAAGTCTGGGTGTGTAACGTGAACTACTACAATTTAATACTGATTAGAAGTCATGCAAGTCTTCAGTGATGAATCTTCTTGGCATGCCTGAATGTAAGAACAACTGTACAACGTATAATGATAATAGTCATCTTATTGATTTAACACTGTGAGAACGCAACACTGGCGAGCTGCCAATAATAAAACATGTCGGAGACACGACAGACCTCAACGGTACGTATTACACACGGAATACGACATTGTTAAATAACACTTAATATTTTGTGAAATAATTAGAAAAAACGAGGTCACGGGGGTCAGGTCAGAGAGACAGCAGCCCCACAACAGTTTTCATGCACCACAATAATTGTGACCCATTGCTGATTGAATAAGAGTGATCAGTAACTAACTTGTTATAGCGAAAGGCAGTTACATGTAACTTTATAATGTGTAATTCTCTGTCTAAATGCCATATTTTCCCCGTGTCACTCTGCGCTCTGGCAGACAGCCCCGACTTCACAGCAGCAGCTAAAAGCTGGCAATCATCACAGTAATTAATATGAATAAATACGTTTTAATGAGCTACCAGGATGCGCAAAACATCTGTAATGCTTCCATTCCTGTGCTCATATACTGTACCTACAAGGTAATGCACTGAGATGCCATTATGTCACGTACTACAGAGTCAAGATGAATAACTTGTGTATTTTTTATTTTTTTTTTAGAAACTTATAACAGCTTATTATAATTCTCATGTCCATTAATCAGGATTTTGCAGCTCTGCCATCAAAGACTACCTAAAAATAATATTTGTTTTCCACCTGAAAATCCCAACTCAATGAATGAGTGGTTGTTTTGTCTTCTCTTATTTAACACGCTTCTCCTACTCTCTTCTCCTTCTGCTGACGACTTCCACGTTCATTTAACTGAAACGAGTGGAGTGTGCAGGAAACAAATTAAACTGCAGGTTTTATCTCTCTTTAAAAGGAGCAATATCGCAATTCATGCTGCTAGAAATGCTATTAAATGACTGAGGCTTTGGCTGATTGTGGCTGTGTGTACACACTGGGAGGAACAAAATGGAAACTGAAAGAAAAGCTGCTTTTTATGTCTTAGTTTTTTATCAATTAAATATTGTTTTATTTGAGCAATACTGTACATGATTGTTTTCCAAATATTTTTACTGAATATATGAATATTTAATTTACTTTAGTAAAGTTTAATCCTTGAGAATAAATTGTCAATTATTTGTTTTCCAATATATTTTCAAAATTAACTTAGGGAAACTTCCCTCATTTATTCATTCCTGAAATAACGTAAAGGTTCAGGCAAAGGTAATGGGTGTCTACTGCTTTAGATAAGACATTTAAGAGTTAATTATTTACAAATTTAAAATGATATGACGCGGATGCATTTTATTTGTATTCCAGTTAAAATAATATCTTTTTTTATTTTTTATTTAACCATATAAACTATTAATCTTAGTGTAAATGCTTTAAACTTATACATGAGTGTGAATCCAGTACAAAGAGTTACATTTTTTGTTACCAGATCATATCCAAATTCATAATCAAGTTTTTCTTCAGCCAACATGCACTGCATCCATCCTGCAAATGGCACTGGTATCCATGTGATGCAGTGGAAACAGACAGCAGCCCGGCTGTGCAGACGGAGGAAACCGGTTTCCCCCTTCATTCCCAACTTGCAGGCTGGCCGAGGTTATCAGCAGGAGCACGTTTTCATCACTGAGCTTAGGAGGAGAGTATGTGTTGCATTAGACAAATTATTCACAAGCTTTTAGCCTCAATATGTCACATGGGCATATTCTTACTATTTTTAGGCCTTTTGTTGGAGCGTGCGCTCTCCCACACAAGCATATGCACAAACACACACACACATCCTTTCGTTTCCTCTTTTGCTTGCCGGCCGACACACACACACACACACACACACACACACACACACACACACACACACACACACACACACACACACACACACACACACACACACACACACACACACACACACACACACACACACACACACACACACACACACACACACACACACCTGACAGTGACAGTGATTAACCATCTCCATATGTGCATCCATCTAATTGCCCCCACGAATGTTGATGGACCCAAAACAGCAAGAGACTTTATTTTTATGGGAGGAAACAATACAGACAGCTTGAGTGGGCTGCTTTTGTGATTGGAGTGAGTCTGAAAGCGGCTCCTGCGCCGACGCTGCCGTTTACAACCATCGACGTGGGACGGACTGGATGCCGGCACAGGCTTTGGGCCGGGCCATGGGAAAGCGTGGTGGAGGAAACAGGGAGATGGGTGGGACTCCCACGTGAGCATCCTGTTTACAGGGGTGGGCCAGAAAAACCAAGGGTCTCCTGCTAACCCTATAAGAGGGGAAGGAAATTATAAGAGGCATTTGCCATATTCAAAACTCATGGCTCATAAGACACCTACACCAGGAATATTTTGAGGAGCGGTGATGTTAGTCACGGTGGTCAGTCATCCCATAATCTAAGGGCAACGGATACTCAGGCACTGCAAGGTGGGCGTTTGTCTTCAAGTGCAGAAGCCAGTCTATTCCTAGACTTACTGTATGTAGGAGCAAGATTACTACTGTGTGTGTGAGTTTGTTAGTAACTAGAGATGGTTTCCTTCCTTTTTCCCTGGGCGCAGGAAATACCAGTTTCCCTTCCACTCTCGGGTCTACTATACATGTGTGTACAGCTTTATTGCCTTGCACACACACACTTTAGATTTTCATTTCCTTCGGGAGCAATTCTTAGACTTATATTCCGTTTATAAACTCAAAGGCAAGTACTAGCTGTCAAACAGTAAGCCAAAACTACTTTGCAGGTCTTTAGTGGATTTAGTGATTTTATGTTCACAGTTACATGATACCCTTTGGTTCATTGTGTAAGCAGGTTACCATCCACAGACCGGTATTGTGTATCATATAGAAGAACAGACACACATACAGCACAAGTTCCTCATGTTAATATTCAGATTTTCTCAAAGAGAAAAAAAGGAATTCTGCAGATTCTATCTAATTGTCTTCTTAACAGGTTTATTCAACTTAAGGTCGGAGGGATGCTGGATCCAATCTTAACTGATTCAGAAGATTTGGTCTCACAAACAAAAACCTAAACTGCAGCAGTAATTGTATAAAGATATTGATCTACTGTCAGTACACTGTGTATTTCTGCAAAGACACCATTGTTTGATGTCTGCACTTGGAGCTGCCCCGGCTCTCAGACCCGCCGCAGCGAGCCGTCAGCGCCCAAGGCCGACCTCACTCCATCCATCAAACATTTAACAGATCATCGCTCCTTCCTCTCCTCTAGATGGTCTCACTGATAACAAGGACACATCCCCCTGGTTAATCACCATGCCCTGCTAAATGCAACCTGACATCCGCACACCTCCACTACTACAGCACTGGGCATGCCATACCGCAGGGCATCAGTGACCCACATAAGTCACATCGGAGCACGAGCATGCGTAGACGCATTCTTGTTTACTCTATAGGCGATGACAGATGTGATGCACCGGATGGCGAGACTGTAGGACTTACTAGCTCTCCCCAGCTTATATTGGCTACCAATAACATTAGCATTCAATGTTCTTCAGATTTTTTTCTATCCATCCATACAGTACATCTTTCTTCTCTATTCCGGATTGACCTTATTGTACTGGATTTCATCTTAATTCGTCTTACGTGATGTATTACATTTTCAACTTTGTTTTGGGTTTTCGTTTATTTATCTTTAACATCAGTTTTACCGTCTTTTAATTACTTAATCCGCTCATATTTCACAAATAGATTTTAATTCACCAGTCTTAGTATGTGTTCGAGGATCCGCTGCGGTGGAGGGAGAAGCCAAGAGATGAAGGAGATGGCATAATTTTACCGGTCTGGCCCAATTGTTATGAAATTGGGCTATATGTGGCTCCTGAACTAAAATTACTCTGCTAGATTAACTGTGCATACACAGGCTGGAGGAGAACAGGTATAGGAATAGATGTAAAACAGAGTGAGGCCAGCTGTTACTCAGAGACGCAAATAGCTTCACTGTATTTCTGCTTCAAAACACGCACACGCACACACACACGCACACAGTCGAATTGTACCTACTGAAAGGTCAGCGTGTTTTCGGGCAAATGTGCTTCCTGAATCTTATCAGGCGTGTTTCTCTTCCTAAACGGAACCTTTCCCTTCTTTTATTTCTTCATCGTTCCTCCTTGTCTGGCCGATACCTGGAGGTGATTTCTCAGGCCCGGGGTGACGGGCCTCCTGAAGCCAGCTGTGTGTTCAGGCAGCGGCTGACGAGCCCTGCGAGAAGGTGGCAAAGGCCATCACGGGTGACAGTGCTCCACATTTTCCCTTCGCCTCACACTTCACCCCTCCCTGCACCTTTCACAGAAACGCTGGGGTGTGAATGCGGAGCAGCGAGAGAGAGGGAAACAACGAAAAAAAAAAAAAAAAACAATATGCAAAGGGGGATTTTTAGTCTCACGGATGTTTAAGCTTCACAGTTTCACAGCTTCAGCACTGAGTGATCCCTAATTAGTATCTCTTTAATCCTACAACACCCCCTTGAGAAGTTCCCAGATGTTTTCACACAATCGGGTCCACACAGACAGAAGAGTGGGGCTGTTTTCTGTTTTTGTTTTACATCAAGGACTGAAGAGGATTTGATGTGTGAAACGTGTCAAGCTGTCCTTTGTGTAAAAGTGATAAGAGGCTGAGCTCCACGTTTGCATGGGAAATAAGTGAGATGTTCTCAGCATTGGCCTACTAATACCTGCCTGTTCGTACTTCGGGTCATACTCTTGCTTTAATAGTTACAAACACGTGATTTAAGTTTGAATATTGTGACTGAGAGGAAGGTTAATTTAAACTAAATGTGCAGCAGTCAAAATATCAAACAAGGACAAATTGGACAGTATTCAGATAGAAACAGACAGTTTACAAAAAGCTCCAAATGGTACAGTTGTTAACGCACTTGCATGTTCTCCCTGCACTTTGGTGAGCTTTCTATAGGTGCCCAGGCTTCCTCCCACAATAAAAACCTCATGCTTGTTAGGTTGACTGATGCCTCTGCTTTGTCATGAGCTGATGGCCTCGCTATGGGGTACGATGCTTTGTGTACGTCGTCAGCTTGTGTTGGCTCCAGTCCCTTTGTGACCCTAACTTGCATAACGTGGGTATGGAAGACGCAGGGACGACTGCAGAGACTGTTTAGGTTGAAATATTTTGACTGCCAGGAAGGCCAATGCCAAAACAAGTGCAGCAGTCCAGATGAACTGGGCAGTACTTCAGATAGTTAGTGATTAGCATTCTCGCGTTTATCACAAAATTTCTTTATTTTTCTTAATTATTATTGTATTCCAGCTTGTGAGTGTATGGTCTTAAAGACAAATGAATGGACAGACTGGTCTACACAGTGGTGTAGCCATTCAAAAGCGAGAAAACCTTGATTTAATTCCATGTTGGACTTGGGGGCTTTTCTTTGCGTGGTTTACATGTATTCACTGGGCATTTGTGGGGTTTCCTCCCACAGTCCCCAAACATTCATTTGAGATGAATTGGTGACTTTTAACTTTTAACCTTACCTGAGCTTGTTTGTGAATTTGTGGAAGAATTCCCTAAATTATTCACCACTGATATTTTCGCGAATGAAAAAGGCCTTCAATGAAATGGAATTAAAAGTCCCCCCCCCCACCATTGCAATCTTGTGTATTTAAAGACAACTCACAACTGATAAGTCAGGATTACATTTTTCCTATTTTCTAAGTTAGTTTGGGTTTGTTCAGGACACTTTTGGAGTTTAGCTCAGGACATAATTCAACACACTAAGCTTCTCTCCTCTTTTAATGTCAATACAACAGTGTGTCTCTCTCTCTCTTTCACTCTCTCGTCTCTGTACTCGTCTGAAGTGATGATAAAGGTTTCTGATGAGTCACATGACTCAGTGAAGCAGCATTTATATTTATTGATGAGTCGAAGTGTTTCACCATATAGATAAAACTGAACAGTTGTGCCATAATATCAACAAATGTAAATATGACAAGGAGCTACTGTTTGTTTCTTTTTTTTCATAAATTTTGTTGTTTCTTTCCGTTTAATTCAGATGATTTACTACAGTGAAATGATGATAAACAACAGCGATCTCTACTTGTGAGGACAGCATTGCACACAGCTGATTAGCTTGATGAGTATTTATTCAATCATCTATGCTGCAGCTTGCTTTCATTATCCTTAATTAATCAAACTAAACATGATTGGATTGCTATGCATTGGAGTTGAGCCAAATTTGTTGAGTGATCTAAAAAAAAAAAAAAAAACAGGAGCAAAGCAGCGGTATAGAATTTTAATTATTTGGAGTTCGCTGAAATATTGTCGACCAATATCTCAACATGAAGTGACAGGCAGCCCATGTGCTTGTACTTGCTTTTTTTTGTTCTCAAGAGAGTGCTGAGGAGTACTTCCAATCCCTCTAGGGAAAGCTGAGCGACACTCAGCTTTGTGTGCCTGTCTCCTGTCAGACACTGAACATCCTTCAGCTTAAACAGCACAGTCGAAGTGATACCCCTCTCTATTCCGCCTACACACATTAAAGAGCGGGGCCATAGTGGCAAGGAACTCTGGGAAAATATGTTGCTGTTGCGCTGTCAGCTATGAGACGCTGCTGTTCTCTCAAAGGGAAGCAGAAGTGGACAAATAGGTTGATGGGTGATCCTAAAACTTTGATAGTTTTTTTTTTCTTTTTTCAGCATGTCACCTGGAAGGACGCAGTCAGGAGGTAGAAACATGCACACACACGCAGACACCACACAAAACATCCTCTTTCAGTCCAGTGAAACACATCCTGAATCCAAATGAGGTCACAGTCTGCAATATCTTCCCCATCAAACCATTATTACCCTTTACCCCTGGGGAGAAGGGAACTAAACAGCCCTATGCTACTAAAGGACATGGTACAGCTCGTTATCAGGTCACTGCATTACCACTCAATACCTGTGGGGGCAGTGTTGGGTTTGCATGCCGGCACAAGGAAACCCTAACGGAAAATGTTTCAATGTTTATCAGAAATGAACGTAAAACTGTAGACGTCCGATCCACTTAATATCTTCTGATATCAGGGTGTCTAAACCTGATGCAAATCCATACTGAAGCGCAGACGCAAATGCAAATGATGTATAAATATGCAGCCGTAAGTCATACGGCTGACGGCCTGAATGAGAAACTGCAACAGCTTCATAAGTGGTTAGTAAATCATGTTGTGTAGCCATGAATTTTTAAATAAATGACTTATGTACCATTAAGTAAAAGATGGAACCGCATTTTCAATGAGCACCACCATGCCTCACACAGTGGGAACATGCGCCAACACGTTATTCAAGCTGAATCCCCGGAAAGTAGGCTCTGATTCAGCGGTCCGAGAGGAGAAATGGTGTTACGGGTGAACTGGATCGCAGGTGTTGGCATGACCGTGTGAAAAAAAAAAAAAAAGAAGAGGAAAGATTCTCCCCAGTGATTCCCTGCCTGCGATCGGGCTGGATACTGACGTACGTAGATGTGTGCTCCCCCTCGAACTCCCCCTCTCTCTCTCTCTTCTCGGCTCCACTCCTGCTGCTGTTATGTAATGAGTGAGTGTTATGAAACCTTACATTGGAAAACACGGGCCCACTGATCAGCCAGCTCAGTGCTCACACACACACACAGAAACACAGGAGCTCGAGGGACTTTCTTCTTTATGAGTGAATGTAAATGACACATACACTGAGTGCATGCGTGCACGCTACTAATTAATTAAATACAGTGTAAATCTGAACATGACTGCAAGGCTGAGAATGTGCAGTGCCCCCAAATGAATTATTTAGTATTTTGTGGGCAAGAATCAAACAAATAAAAGCGCACACACACACACATTAAAAAAAATAAATAAATAAATTGAAAGTAATGAGGGTTTGGAGTGGCACGTAGCAGTGAAAGCACGAGCACAGCGGGCGGCACGGGCCGGGTTATAGAAAAGAACATGGTAGACGACTGGGTACCCGGTGAGGGAAAATACGGTGAGACCAAGAGATGGCTCAGGAGAAGAAGAGCAGAAAAGACAAAATTGCATGGATGGATAAATACATACAGAGGAGGAATTGCCTGCAGGCATCCGCTGTCACATCAGGCTGAGTATGAAGCGCAATAAGTCTGCGAGCCAATCTCAGGCTGCTGAAAACGTGAGCGGTGGCACGGAGAGGACAGGACACAGCATCGCCGCAAAAATGACCGACTGAAACAATGAATGTGAGCCTCTGTGCACGAATACTCATTTTTACAATGACATGCCACTCTAAAAGCACATTTAGTGAGTGACATTAATCTGCATCAGATTATTAAATTCATTCCATTATAACAACTGCCTTTACAGATTGTATTTGTCTTTTAAATGTCTTGATGTTTTAATTGTGTTTACCCTAAATGTGTTCACCTTTATAAATCACTTTGTACATCTGCTGTTGTAATGAATGTGACATAAAGCTCGATATCATCAGTGGGATTAGTATTGCATCTAGAGCAAACAACACAGTTGAGTGTGACACCTGGGTATTAATTAAATACCATAATCCTTAAAGTTTTACTACACCGAACAGAACGCAGAGGTATGTTTTTCCCGGGTATTCATTTGGCACAGCTATCACCCATATGTTCACATATTACAGTTGGGATTTTGTTACTGTCGTCTACAAACGTCACAAAAACAAGTAGCAAGTTTTATGATGTCGCGTTGAGTAGAATAGATCTCAAAGTGAGATTTCTGCCTTTGAAGATTGGAAATGTTTATTTTAAGAACAAGGGATCAGAAAATTTTTAAGTCAAGAATCAGACCTGGAGACTGTTTGACAACCTGGATATTTAACAATGCAATGTGATCTGGGTGACAGTGCTCAGACTGCCACCCCCGCGACCCGGAAATGGATAAGCGGAAGAAAATGGATGGATGGATGGATGGATATTTAACATAAGAAACGAGGTCTTTTTTTTTTAAACTGCAAACCTTGTTGTCAACTTCGACTCTCACCGCCAGCTGCGGTTCCTCTCCATTACCACTCTGCACTAAGCTTCACATTAAAACGCAGCAGAACTGTATTGTTTCCCGCTCACGTGAGCCCTGAACCACTTGGGCCGCGAGCTCCACCGCCAGCTAGTCCACCTGATTAACATAATGACAGAGTTGAAGCTGGAGAGATAAAAGTCTGCCAATAAGATGATTAACGTCATAAGAAGTGGAATCATCCTTTAAAGAAAAGGCAAGACGTCCAGCTCCGTCAGGCCAGATTTCTTCAAACTAAAAATAAAACGCCATTCATTTTCAGATGAGGTGGTTTAAAAAGGATAGTAAGGCGAGCTTCCATCAGCGTGGAGCTATTTTAATGCTCATTGCTTTTCCCTGTTTGAAGTTATCAACTGAGAAAAAGAGACTTTGATGCCTCCGTCACGAGCTGAGAGTCTAATATCTTGTCAGAAGAAAAGGTCAGATGTATTCTCCATCAAAACCCTCCGAGCCTTTATGTAACGCTGCTCCGTGGAGAGTTAAAATGCATGAGGAACTCGTTCACTGGCACGGAAGACGGTGGCCGCTCTATGTTGGGAAATAATACATTACGAGCAGGTCATTGAACGCGTGAGAAACAAATGGGAGGCTGCGCCTTCACACACAAAATAAAGCAAGCCCGCACACGTGTGAATTGAGTTGCTGTTCTGTGATAGTAACCTGGCAGGGGACTGTCCAGTTACGTAACGTGTCTCTGTCTCGATCACACACTCACAGGTTAAGACTGGAAAGGTTTTAATCTTGATGTTTCAGAGTGCGAGGAAGGTCTCAGCGCAACTTACATTCTTCATTTTCCTTACTTATCTCCCCCCATTAACACCCCCCCCCCCCCCCCCCCCCCCCTCCAGAGTATATACCGTCAGGCTTCAGTATCTCCAGCTGTCACCCACACTCTCTGCTCTCCTCTTCTCACTTTACTCCGTTCAGATGTAAAGTATGAGCATGTTATCCGTCAGCTCCTGCTTGGAATAAGCATGTTACCCAATCTAACTCAAACCCCGACACCTCTTTCTCTCTTTCTTCACATCTATTCCGAAATATGTCAATAATCACTGAAAAATGAAATTTGTTTTTATATAGACGAACTGATTTGTATTTATTTCTCAGATGGAATTGTATGAGGATAAAGGCTAACATTTTAAACATTTACTTGATAAAACGCATTCATATACAATAATAGAAAGACAGAAAATCTCCTTGTTTTTGAAAAATATGAAGTTTAGAAATGCATTTCAAAAAGAATTATATTGGAATTTTGTTACATTACGACTGGTTTCATGTGAGGACTCTTGTTGGGATTTACCATTTTTACATTCTAAAGCTGAATTTTTACCATTAAACTGACAAAGAACATACTTTAACCAATAATTAAAATAAAAAATGCATAAATCTTTTTATTTGGACTAAATCTTGTACCTCTAATAAACAACAATTTTGTACAAACTTTTTCTCAAATTTGAGATTTTTATATAGTAAGAGGAGGATCTTAACATGTTATCTGCTCTGAAATGATGATATCACTTATTGAAGTTGATGTCAAGACAACAAAGTTCGTCTTTCTTTCTTGCTTTCATTTCGCTGCACATCAGACAATCTTTCAGAGCGACTCGTATCGCAAGGTGACACTTAAATAAAACAAAGTTTCCATAGTTTGTCAGCCGTAATGAGCATCATATACTACCGATGTGACCTGCTCTGCACCGTTCACTGCAGGAGACTGATGTTAAAATCCGCCTTCAATAATTTTTTAAACGAGCTTTCTCGATTTAATGATATAAATTGTAATTCAGAGCAAAGAAAGAGTGTTTTCAACTGTTTTCCATTTTGTTTCCGTTTCCTCAGGTAGAACCCAGAGAGCCTCTGACCTCCCCAAAGAACTTAATGAGCAAAAGAAAAATTTTGCAGATATTGTACTACAGTGACCTCGGTGTACTATTCTGCCCTGCCATGCCCTTATCCCCATGACCCCTGCCCCCCCACATGCCAGCGTGTCCTCAGCACAGCCAGTGCCATCATGCTCAAGGATACGCTGTTGACAGCTACGGGTCACTGAAGCCCAGGCACAGGGTGGCACACACTCATGAATGATGCAGCACTCGCCTTCAGTCTTACAGCTCTCTTACTAACACATGAGAACACATAATCAGGCTTACACACACACACACACACACACACACACACACACACACACACACACACACACACACACACACACACACACACACACACACACACACACACACACACACACACACACACACACACACACACACACACACACACACACACACACGCAATTAAAGCAAACCCCCATCGCCGCCAAAGAGCCTCCGACAACCCTGTGATAGAGTTTCTTCTGGCTGGAGGATTATTTTTAAACGAGCGAGGTACAAACATCTACACGAGCTCCGTTACACGTATGTAGACAACAATGTTTTGTTTGATCACAGAACATCTGAAGCGCGAGTACTACAAGCATGCGTCAGAGGTATTTTACACAGGTTCACTGTTTGTACAACTATATTGCTCATCACTTTAATAATTCATTGATTCGTGGTTTAAAGAAGTTGGGAGACCTGCAAGAAATAGTTTGCAGAAATATACTGATGCCGACAGTTTGTATGACATTTGCTGTAGTAAATGGGAGCGAGTTAGAGGTAGAAACAATGATTGTGCATCATCTAAATGGTATATGCAATGGTAGATTTAACCATTTCACCTCACATGAAAACACTGATTCACTGCCAGTTTGGAGGTCTCAGGTAAAAGACAGCGATTGTTGTGACGTCATCATTAACATTTACCTTCTGTCACCATTTGTCGTACAGTTGGCATTCATTGGGTTCAAATTTGCAAATGTTTTTATAAAATGGGCTCACAAATGTTTCCTACGTTTAATGGTGCATATGAGCACTTTCTACAACTTGAGTACCGCTTTAAGGAAATAAAGTGTCTTCACTAAATTGGGAGGATTCAGCATTTTTCCTCAGAATTGATAAAAAGATATTTTTTGGATTAACAACCAAGTAAACAATTTTTTTTGCTTATTCGCGCGCGCGCTCACACACACACACACACACACACACACACACACACACACACACACACACACACACACACACACACACACACACACACACACACACACACACACACACACACACACACACACAGAATGCTTACTTGCGTCTTCCCCCAAAAATATTAAAATAAAACAATAAGGTTTTATTGCGAGTCAGAAAAATGACTGATGATTCTCCTGCAGAGTCTATTTTTAAGTTTCATCCAAATCATGTAAGAGGTTTTTCAGACACGCACATTATCTTTTCGCTCAGGACACTGGCTGCTCATCAGCACCATCGCTGTGTCACTTCAGCCTCCGCATTCTGTCACTCAGCAGTTGCTAATGGCCTGTATACAGCAGCAACCTGTCTCTGCAGCGCTCCATACAGGGCCTTGATAGAGTGCAGCGCCTCTATACTGGATGGGGGGGGGGGGGGGGGGGGGCTTAAAGAGAGCGGGAAAAAGATGGGAGTGAGGTATTGTCATCTTAAGCACAGTACAATAACACCCTTCCAGACACAGAGGTTTAGGCTTACCCACATTCAAAGGCCCCCCCCCCACCCCCCCAGGAAGGGCATCAAGGGAGGGTGAAACGCGAGAGCTGGGGATGAAGGGGAAGCAGCGATAAGGAGCCACCTGACAACACCTCCCTCTGATACCGGGGTTAAAGAGGCGAGGCAGGGTATGCTAATTGGTGAGTTTGTGACGGTTTGATGTGGCGTAAAAGGTTAGAGCTGATTGTGGTGGAAGGTCCGTGCATAAACGTGCACACACATTTCTTGAGTGTGTGCGTTTGCTTCAATGATTAATTTGCTTGCAGAGGACTCCCACCTGCTTGTCACCCTGGGCTTCCC
The DNA here is from genome assembly GCF_963383615.2 of Lipophrys pholis. Classification (NCBI taxonomy): domain Eukaryota; kingdom Metazoa; phylum Chordata; class Actinopteri; order Blenniiformes; family Blenniidae; genus Lipophrys; species Lipophrys pholis. The sequence continues at coordinate 33,410,351 of NC_137635.1, read as the reverse complement.
TGTTCGTTTGTACCGCCGCATTAATGATGCCGGTCGCTGTTGGAAAAGCGACGTTTCACATCCACAGCTCACCACGAGCACCTCCTCAAGCTTCAATATTTAAATATAGATTTTTCCTTCCCCCCCCCCCATCATGTCCATTGCTCTTTTTTTTCATGCAGAAATGACAGTCAGGAACCATATTGCCTTCAAGCAAAGTATCACCTTCCAGTAAACTGGACAGCATACTGACATTATGTAGCAGAAATCATTTAGGTGCAAATAAAAGTGACTCAGACGACCACTTGCCGGGAAACATATACTGCACTGATGTGTGAAGCTACTTCTGACTGAAAATATACTGTATGCAGCTCAAGAACTTGAGTGTAATCATTAAAGTGTAAGTTCTTTGACCCTGTTAACTTTGAAATCGGGGGCTGTTTCAGAGAGTCACCATGACAGCATCCTCACATCCAGACTAACAAAATAATCAATTTCATCCAAAGTTGTATTTTAGAAGCGTTTGTCAAAGTTGACTTGATTAGAAAGTGAAAAAATCTGACCTGAATTAACCAGCGTGTTTCATCAGTGCCCTCCAGTAACAGTAATCTCACTTCATATCAGTGTGCCACCAACTTTATTGCTGAGGTCAGTCTTGGAAAAAAAAATGAAGTCCCTTAATGGAGACAACAGCCCCACTATCCCGCCTGAAGGCCAGCACCAACGCCTATTAGGAGGAGAAACATTGTAAAGGTCACGAAAGAGCAAAATTGCACGAGATAATCAGGTGGACTGCATGAGTCACAGCTCTCTGTGACATTTGGTGATTTTTTTTTTTTTTGTCTGTGCATAGCACAAATAATCTTCCTAATTTATGGAGAAATGTGCATTATGCAGCTCGGAGGATCGTGGTCTTAATTTGCAATACCATGGGGAATTTAGGCAGCAACGCAGAAGAGATCCACATTATGTTAAAAAGCCAAACTTAACCACTTAGTAAAAATCATTATCACAGGCGCATTAGCATTGATACTTAAGAGACAGAAATGGCACTTCTCATCTTGTGTTGCACTGCAAACAGCTCATTTAACCAAATCCTGCCTTCTTCTCATCATGGGGACTAAAATCAGCTCCTCGGGAGGAAAACCATTCAGTTTTTGGAAGCACGTTTCAAGGTCAGATAAAGATTGGAGTTGGGTTGAGGTATTGTGTGTGTGTGTGTGTGTGTGTGTGTGTGTGTGTGTGTGTGTGTGTGTGTGTGTGTGTGTGTGTGTGTGTGTGTGTGTGTGTGTGTGTGTGTGTGTGTGTGTGTGTGTCTGTGTGTGTGAGACATAATGTTATAACTCCAAGACTGAAGGCTTGATAAGCATCAGGGTCACATAACTAAAGATCAAAAGTGAGAATATTGAGTTTCAGACAAACAAAACTGTGGATTTCTATTGAGCCGGTATCAGCTTCACAAGTGTACAGGAAATCAGATCGATCTCAATCCCATATCATTTCCCACAATGCACCTGCATTACTGGCTTTATTACCATGCTAACACAGCACAGCATGTAAACGTTTTTATTGCAGTTTATTTTTTCTCCAAAAGACCGTGGAGCGACGCTTGCAGCGAACAGCCAGGATTTCATGCATCGTGTGCACTGAGCATGTGCTACCTGTCAGAGGAGAAGGATTTCTGAGCGAGGGAAAGCAGCTTTCAGTAGGCGGCAGTAACATTTTCATAGATACAGCACTAGAATAGCTCTGGATTGAGCCAAAGACTGGGTGAATACAAGAGCAGCGTACTGTACTGTGGGGCCGGAAGAAAACCGTGTGTGTAGGGATGAATATGATGCTGTGCCTGAACTTAAAACTGCAGCCTGCTCCAGGCTCCTGTCTGAACATGTTTTGCTCACAAACAACAATCTGAAAGCGAAGCAATAATGCTGTTTTTAGATTCACAGACACTCCAACCTGGCCTGTTTTGACTGTTCACAGCAACAGAAATCTGAAAGCAGGTCGACCAAATCGTAAAACAAAACATTGCATGCTTTTGGCTTCAGTTTGCCCACAAATCTGGAGTCTCACCATCAGGATGCATTATGCATGTCTTCAGACCAACGCAGTGTGGCGACACTGACGGAACTTTTAATTCCCTGATTGATTAGCCTCTAATCCGCAATGAAAGACAGTCAAACCAGTCTCAGTTCCACATTATCCCAGAGGGAAGCCCACAGACTCACAGAAAAGCACATCATTGGTTATTGTCTGTACTTAACCTCTGACGCCGTTCATTATCAGAGGCTAGAAATGACAGTCGGAGACGAGCAGCGACCTGCTGGGATGCAGTAGTAATACGAGTTGTTCTGGGAGGCTTCATATCAGAGACGACTATGCAGCTGCACTCTTTTGATCGTGAAAAGAACAACAAAATGTAAGGAAATATATTTTGCTGTAACAATGCGTTTTGGGAAAATGGCTTATTTATTTCACTTTTCAATAAACAGTCCCATTTGTAAGAAACGTGCATTTGTGGGATGCACGGCAAAGCCCAGGACGTGAACCAACAGCTGATTAAATCACTTCAGCAGCACCATCTTTTTTTTTTTTTTTTACAACAGAGAAAGAATCTACCAGACACAAATTTTCTTAATTGTGTGCTCAGATTACAGGGGAAAAAGTACAGACATTATTAAAGCGTTTGCTGTTTTCTGTGTTTCCAATGAAGCCACCTTGCCATTTCTGCGTAATATCTGAACGTCTACATTGGCCTTGGGGCAATTAAGGAGGAAGTTGGCCACAAAGACAGCAGCTACAGAGACAGTTGTTCTTTAATCCACCTCACAGAAGTACGGGCCACAAAGTAATCAAACCCCCGATCTGTGGTTAAGACTACAATCCGTCCAGTTCAGAGTGGAGAGAAAGTAGAGAGAGAGAGAGAGAGAGAGAGAGGCAAGGGGAAGGCTTTCACACCAGGAGAGCAAAGAGGAGGGGGGCCGAGGGGGAGAATTAAAGGGCTGTGCTCTCCTGATGATGCACAGGAGGGACAGAGAGAGTGAATGAATGAATGAATGAGATTGTGATGTTGTTGCACATTCCCCCGGCCCCCACGTGCTCACTTTTTTTCCCCTCTCGCTTTCTTCTCCTTCTCCCTCCTCCCTCCTTTCCCTCTCCTTTTGTTTTGTTTAAAATTTAACAAGGTCTGGAACAGTGGAGGGCTGAAGCGGGCATCCGGGGTGTTTTGGCTCGGATTCCTGTCACATGCAGGGGCCATGTGAACGCAGTGGCACTGGGGGAGAAGGGGTGGGAGGGGTGGGGGTGGGGGTGGGTGGGGGTTCAGTGAGGGTGGGAGGGCAGAGAGAGCGAGGGGGATAATGAGAGAACGAAAAGAGGGGAGACTCGGACCACAGAGCGACAAGTGGAATAGTGATAAGCCAGCAAACACCCAGGGAAGGGGAAGTGACAGGTAAAGCAGCAGGTGACAGCTCCACTTTTTTTCCAGGACCTCGGGTAATTATCAAACTGTACGGCTAACAGCGAGAGGCAGGCAAATTGCAGCGTAAATGATTCAGGCCAGCTGCACGTGGAGCGTTGTCTCCTCACTCTCTCTCCCCCTCTCTCTCTCCATCTCTGCACCATCGCTGTTCTCCCAGCCCGACAACGTCTCAGGACACACACCGCCGGTATGCAAACTGACCGGACAGTTTATTGGGCACATCTAATCAAATGTACTCCAATATAAGACCGTCACTATTAATCTTATTTTCACCGCTCTTATGGTGGCTTGTTTTCCTACATGCACTTCGTGTTTAATAAATCTGCTGAATTTGGGGGAAATATACATCTATGATAATGCTTAAAATACTGGTTTGTGATATTATAGAAGACTGTGGGTGCAATAATGAGGAGGATATATTATCTATTTCACTTATTTTCTCAGGTATTCTTCTTTCATAATAATTTTTTTTTTTTTTGCTGAAGACAAAGAAGATGAAGATGAAGTTCTTGAAAAGTGCTCGAGTGTGTTGCACAACATGCCACTTCAATGATTATCTGGTTTATTATCTGTTGATAATACGATAAGTGGCATTCAGTGTGTTATTGGGACGTATTTGTACAATGTGTACTGTGCACGAAAACGACAATAACAAAGATGAGTCATAAGGAAATAATCCAAGAATGATGTGCTCTTGATATACCTCTACAATCAAAGTGCATGGATTGTACATTACTTTCCACCCTGATCACTAAAACATTCTCCCTGCCAATGAGGAAGTGTCTCTCTGTCTGTCTTTTTTTTTTTTTTTTTAGCTGAATGAACTTTAAACTAGGTCAGTTCATATCAACAACTCTCTATTAGAGCAGAGTCCATAGAAACAAGCTGAGCTCCACCCAAACACACCTTATCTGGCCGTGTCCAGATGACACCAACCAAGATTCGGGGGCAGTCTGCTTATTCTAAATTCCATTCACGGAGCTGTGTGCAAAAACACTCCATCTCTGTGCTCCTTTGTTTCTGCAAAGACACAAGTTCAATACAAAGCTGTGCCAAACCTGAACCGATCCTGTCCCTTTGCTATTACTCTCGGAGTGTTGAAGAGAATGAAAGGCTATCAAACTGGAATTTCAAACACAAAGCAGAATACCCTCTCTGGAGATTTAGGCTTTGTAAAACAAATCATTGTAAGCACCACTGTACCGGTGGTATTTAAAAAAAGAAGAAAAAAAAAGCTCCCATCCAGGAATTGACACAGTTACGTCCTGTACACTAGCGGGCATGCAGGCCGCGTGTTCCCTAATCGGAATTTTTGGGCCTCTTTAATGCTGAGAGTTGCAGATGTTGTCTGGTATTAGGCCATGCTGCTGCTGATCAAAGCTGCAGAGAGTGAGCCCCCGCTGGCCTGCCTCTAATCCCCCCTCATGCATGCGGTCAAAGAAGGGGCTGGTGCTCAGCTCAGGGACGGTCAAGCCTGCTCCTTGACCCCGCTGAAAGGGGAACCCTCTCTACAAGGTGTTTTGGGGAGCGTTTGGCAAGGGCAGCTCGACGGGCAGCTGAGACGCCAGACTTCCCCCACAGGGCAGGAAAAGCTACTGCCCTTCCCAACAACCTTTCCCAACTCCCCATCTAGGATGTGCTCTCTGGCAGACAGCAGTGGCAAATCAGCATGACACTGCTCAGCCAAGATTCAGCTGCTTACCACAACAAAATTAAAATGTCAAAATGCATGACCCAACATTTCTTACCCTCCCAATACTTCCACAGCAGTGCCAAACTAAGGTGACCTATGAGTAGCATTTTCCATGTTAGAACTTGACGACAGTTACTAGTTACAGCTTTAAAACAGGCCAGGGTTCAACGTTTCTTTGTTAAGTTACAATCTCTATAATGTCCACTTGACAGAGTTGCTGTGACACGTTAAGTCTGATGACTGGCAATTAGTTGGTGAATATTCAGGTTTAGGATCTAATAGCACAAGAAAGCAGCAACTTAAACTGCTGAGATAAACTACCAACTTTCATAAAACACCTATAAAGACACGCTAATGTTTATTTCAGGCTTCTAATGCACCACAGCTGATGGGAGAACAGATTAAAACACACTTAACCCACGAGCTGACATCTTTCAGGATTGACGAGGTAAACAGGCATTCAGTGAAAAAGTAACAGCCAATGAGTTAGCGTGTTGCGCCCAATAGGGAGAGACAGCAGCTCTGCAGCTGTTTACACCACGAGTTATGAGAAACTTGCTGATGAAAAATGTCCACAATGCGACTCAGCTTCGGGTCCGACTAACAATACCGCCGACAGCTTGAGAGCAAGAAAGAGTGACGACAGTTCCACAACTGTTTTATGTACAACAAGCGCAAACTTCAGAAAGTCTGTGCCGCTCATTTACCAGGGCTGCATTACCTGAAGTTGAGGCATCGCTGAAACACTTTTTCTAACGTCCTTTCACCAATACTGATTACAAGTCAAAAGCAAGCACATCCACAGACAGAAACAGCCATGGGAACGGATGTTTTTTTTTAAACTGCACTAGACCTGCAAAATAATGACATGAGCTTGAACATTGTTAATATTTTTGAAGGCAGTTATGAGGGTCCCCAGTAGGTTTTTTTTGGAGTGGAAGGCAATAAGCTGGCTAAAGATAGAGATATGGGAAGATAAATGGAAACTGTCAGATGGTGTGAGGGAGGAGGAGATGCGAGGAGAGAGAGAGAGAGCAGGAGGAGAGGGAGGAGGATCGATCATGAGAGAAATTGAGAGAGGGAGGAAGATTCGGTGTGAGAAGAGAGGAGGGGAGGGAGGCAGGATGTCAGCCAAGAAGGCAATCTATATTAGACAGAAAACAGTTCCCCTGGCTTTAACTGCTACAAGCTGACACCACCATCCTCTCCATGGCTGCCTCGGTAGACACATGTGACTCCTCAGAGATACAAACAGCCGGCTCTGTGCTCAGGCCTTATGGCCACATTTCGTGGAGGATGGTTTCTGCGTGTGTGCTTCACATGGGAAGACACATGAAATGCATAAAATCGTTCTCTAATGGCCTGCTTTTCCTCCGAGGCTCTCTTAATAGTGAACATAAAAAATAAATAAAGCCTCAGTGCACACCGACACATGCGTAGTGGATTTAAGCTCTGGAACGTGTGAAATCTGGTTACACAATTACATAATGACTCAGCAATGGGCCATTTAGAAGGACCATTCGCTGTCATGCAGGGGCACTGATGTAAGAAAGGATGAAGCAGCCTGGTGCCTCACTTCTGCAAAGATCTCCCGCGTGCCGCTCCATACATGGGGACGTTGTGATTTTCGAAGTGCTCGATGGGTTTAAGCGAAAGCGACACCTGACTATTGCAAGCTACAAATCTCAGGTGAGCAGTGTAACCTGATTTGAATGAGAAAACATATTCAAAATGAACCACAAGCAGGGATCCTCACACTGCTCTCCGGGTAATCCATGACCGTTCATAACAAAATTAAACACAAAAATAAACCAAAACAATGACCAAAAAAAATTAATTAATAAATTGTGCAGACTGTTCTCCTTCTGCCTTTGAAAATGTTTTCATAGAAGCGCAAGTGTGAGTGTGTGAGCAATCTGGCCGCACCGACAGCGCGGAGGGAGCGACCGACGTGGCACAGACAAGACGGAGTGAGCGCCTCTCCGCTTAATAGCTGCCACAGAGCCTTGCTGGAGAAAGCTGGGCGCTTCATTAAGCCTTTAAACCCTGCAGAGTCCTTTAAGTCATCACGTCACTATAGCCACTGCCTCCTCAGGGAGGGCCGGAGGTAGCAGTGGAAAGACACAGCCCTCGACTGAGATTTCACAAAGCTTTTAGCGTAATTGACCTATCACTGTCTCCTTAAAATGTTAACATATTGCGTCTACATGGATTGAAGACAATTATATCAGGAGAAATCAAGCAGCCGTCCATTAGTCACGCCACTATTGATTTTTTTGTTTGCGGCTACAGGCAAAGTGATTTAATTTCATCCCTTCACATATTGAATCTTGAGTAAAAATGTCTTGATGCACGCTGTAAACTACTTTTTAAAAATTATTTCTCAAGTGATTTCAATCCCGTTGGCATTTTATTGATTCAGGCACAATTTCTGTGTATTGATTTATTAAACTTTTTGATAAATTCAAAATATTTTGGGGGAAATGGATCACTTTTGCTATTTAAGTCAATGCTGTCAATAATTTAAACTATCTATATCTATTGCTATAACATTAATGCATAAGGCCATAATGTTCAACATCGTACATAGCCCAGATCTAAGATTTAACAAAGCTTTTAAAGCAATTGAGATACTATGGTCTTCTTCAAATGTTAACAACTTGCAATGATTTAGAATAAATAATCATCACTTGAGGCAAAATCAACCAATAAGTTATTTAATTTTACCCTTTTTTTTAGTTTTCAAACTTTTTTTTATATTCCATGGATTTACGTTAGCTTAATACGTTACATTTTTTAAATTAGACATTTATTATTTGGAATAATTATCTTTATGAAGTTGTTGAATCATAGATATATGTTTTGGTAAATGCCTTAAATTTGATTATTAAAGTGGTCCCACATGCCCATCTTGGGAAGAGGAGGAAGTGCTTCCTCTCGTGGTGCCATGTGCCAGAGCAGAGCTGCCTAATTGTGGGAGGGTCAAAGGGAGGGCCTACCTTGATTTGGATTGGCTAAACCCCCAATGACACTATATAGGCTTTGATTTCTGATTGGCTGGTTGGAGCAACACACTTTTTAAAAATTCAAACAACCTAGAGAGAGAGAGAGAGAGAGAGAGAGAGAGAGAGAGAGAGAGAGAGAGAGAGAGAGAGAGAGAGAGAGAGAGAGAGAGAGAGAGAGAGACAGACTTTCCTCACTTGTGGGGCGTCATTCCAGGTATGGGGATGATTATTACTGTTGGAAAACCAGTAGAAAGTGAATTTTGCATAATATGACCTGTTTAACTCACCTCTACATACACGTTACCGTATCAAACAAATTCATTAATGTACTGAAGGTGCTATACAAATAATAACAATATATAAAAATGAGAGGAGATGGTTGAAGTACAGAGTAGACGTAGAACATAATCCATTTAGGTTTGGAGTTCACTAACTGGACAATAAAAAGTCAGGAAATTATTTAGTCATGGTCTTTGACTCACTGTGTGTTTGTGTGTGTGTGTGTTGCATGTGACTGTGAATATCATGTAGAGGCACACACAAAACCCTGAAATGTTGTGACCAGGTAGTAATTCCCCTATATTAAGTTTTTTCATTTTCTTCCACTGGCTCAACAGGAACATTCAGGTTCCTAAAAAGATAATAATCTGTCTTTTTAACATGCTGCACAGTTAACCCGGGTGATTGCATGAATACAGAATCTGAGCAGAGATCCCAAAGCAATGAAGGAGTCATTTATTGTCAGAAATTCTTTTTTTGTGAATGAGCACCTCAGTAACAGTGGAGTAATAAGAACAAAATTACAAATTGTTTTGGGAAGGATTGCCCCCCAAAAATGTAATATTAAAACCATTTAATAGAAAAGAGGATTGTAAAAATGTATGAAAATAAAAGAAAGAATTCTCATTGTGAGTGTTATTTTACTATAAATGTGCAAAGCGCATTCCACAAGCAGGAAGACGCTGTTGTTCTGCTTTGCAACTTGAGATCCATTATCTTATTATCGTTTCTGCATGAACATTTCTTCCTGCCAGGTTCACCTTACTGGCACAAACGGATAAACAACACAGGAGTTCCCTGAAACTTGGGTACAGCTGGTTAAAAACCCTCTCGACTTTGTCCCATATGAACTGGAGCTATAAACATGCGGCGAAGCTGAAATGGATTGATACCTCCACAGTTTGCAGGCCAGGAGCTGTCGGTGGTCATTAACTGCGCTCATAAAGCAAACCGAAACCTAATACCACTTTAGATTTACAAGAAACTGCTCTTCAAACATTTCAACTTTATTAGGTTGAGTAGCGAGCTTACAAAGAGGAGTGGGTAGTCTGAAGAGCACGAGTGAGAGTGTTTGCAAAGCTGAGTAGGCTAATGAATCTAAATAATTTAGTGTGCCGCGTTGGATTGGTTAAGGACTCCAGGTCCGCTGCCTCCAGGGAAACCCTGCGCCAGTGTGTGTTAGGGTTCAGTATGCCGTTTCCTTTACTTTCAACTAGTCTATACAAACACTATTACCTCAGGGTAAAGGAGCACCGCCACCCGAGCAGAGGGGGGCGTCATTACCTCTTGAGCTGAGGATCTCCTGTTGTCACAGTTGAAGCCCGGTTACACAACAACAATGACCTGTGCATGACAGCTTCACCTGGATGGGAAACTACACTGTGGCTGTGACCAGAATGAGACTAATACAATACTGTAACAACACTATTTGTGGCAGTTATGCAGCTGTAACAAATTGATTATATCAACTGCTAACTCAGTAAAGCCTATTATTTTTGTTGAAGGGCCGCTGACTCTCTGTCACGCTCACTGAGTGACTCTTCGCATTACTGTAAACTGAACTTAGTCATTCAGTCTTAACATTTTACTGTTTCTACAGTACCTGTGATGCATTAGGTTTTCTTAATAGGAGTGGTTTGCGTGCTGATAGTTTATCTGGGCTGTTCCGTTGCCGCCTCTTATCTTTTCATAAATATGTTTTTTGAAGCACCAACGTTCAGATTGTAGAGCGTGTCCCTCCGACCAAATGATGTGGCGAGTGAATCAGTCATCAGACTGATACACAGTTCAGCTAATGTGTCACAGACACACTCCAAGAATACAAATATGTGCACAGGCATATAGCAAGAGTTGAGTTAATGGCAAAGTAACCGCATACTTTTGAAGGAAGTAACCAGATACCATAATCAAATACTAGTTTTGAGTGTTATGATTAAGTGCAACTGTAGAAGAACTTCCTAAAAGCCCAGATACCATAATCAAATACTAGTTTTGAGTGTTATGATTAAGTGCAACTGTAGAAGAACTTCCTAAAAGCCCAACCCTGTGGGACAATCGTTGAGAACTGTGAAATCATAGATTTGTCTGCAACAGAATGTGCATGCTTTTCATTTCATGCTCTTTTCTCTTGTACTTAAACTCTAATAAAGCTGGCTCGGCATTACAAGAGAGTCCTGTGCGGGCAGCTCTGAAAGGATCACTCATCAGTCTGCCAAAGAGGACAGCGGCCCTTTGATCCAGGCAGCCCTGTGTGTGTGTGTGTGTGTGTGTGTGTGTGTGTGTGTGTGTGTGTGTGTGTGTGTGTGTGTGTGTGTGTGTGTGTGTGTGTGTGTGTGTGTGTGTGTCTCAGAGGCCAAGCTGAGTTTTCTCATCTGGCTACTGCAGAGTGTGTACACTCAAAGCATGACCTGACCCCTTCAAAGTCAAACCGGTCACTGCATTGTCCGAAAAGATCTGGCGACTTGCACCATGGCAACTCCTGAACTTAAACGGCTTCTTCCCATGCTTGACATGCTCGCCTTATCTCAAGGAGTGGCGAGCACCTCATCAGTCTGCAGCACAGCATTATCAGCTGTTCAGATACCTTATATCTGGGCAACCGCTGAAACGACATGGGGCTCTTTCAAGTTGGAGTCACCGCTGAAGAAGTAATGCATCAAACAAGTTATCACTTTCAAAAGTGATGCACACCCACACACACGTGCGGGGCACACCGACACACACACACATACAGCTATTACCAATTAAGTCAGGCGCTTGGAATTTGCATGTTCTTGCCAAATTCCAAACAATGTCAGTACACACACCCTAAACCACTGGAGACTTCTCTTTTTTTTTGTCTGCATCAATCATTTAGGTGACATGAGGTCAAGCACATGATCGGAACGTGTAAACTGCTGATTACCTTATGTAACACAAATCACTAAACAATTGTTACTATAACTCTGTTGTTAGTAAAGTTTTGCACCTGGCAGTGTTTCTCCTAAAGAGCGACTGAGCAATAAAACAGGTAAATATTGGACTTCCTGTATCAAAGGCCACTCCGCATGCTCAGGCAATGCAGATAAAAAAGGCCTTTGGAGCCACTGAAAGTCTACAGTTGTGGCAGCTGGGCCTGATATGCAGCCAGCAAGTCAGCTGAGGCTGCTCCCATCTCCACTTTCTGGGCAGAACAACCACTCCAAGTCAGCGCAGCACATGTTATCAGGCCAGTGTCCCCTCCTACAGCCCGTCCCCCACCAACGCCCCCTCAGTCCACTTCCTCCTCAGCGGACATGCCTGACATTCTGGAGGAGCCAGCGTACATTCCTCACATGCCTCCATCGTGTAAGGAAGCGCAGGCCAGACATGTCACAAGGGGATCAACGCATCTTTCATTTTGCAGTCCACACATCTGTATCTGCATCAAAGTGCTCTTCTGTGTCCTCTCGTGTGTGGCTGAAGAAGAATTAGTCGTCCTGTGTGGACCTCCCCGCGGCTGTTGGGGGAGGCCGGAGGAAAGCTCAGGTGACCACAGTTAAGCTGTCTCACATGGGAAGTGGAGGCGGCGCCGTCACAGGGGCATCAGGGCTCCTTTTGCCCACGTTTCTGCCACTGCTGCTACTAGTTCGACTCAGCGGATTGCACAGGCTCAGTGTAGATATTTTCCTATAAATGCACATCCATCTATGTGAGCGCCAGCATGCCGGCTCATACAAGTGGCCATATGATGCTATCTTGATGAAATCATTCCAACAATACCTTAAGCAAACCAGTTATTCAAGAGCACAAAAGGTCATGGAGATTGTGTGGCCATTTTAAATGTTTTATCTTTGTGGCCTCCAGCTGAAGGTCCTGTCCTGTGGACGAGCTGACAGGTGCCTCTAACTGCTACTGTTTCTCTAAACTCCTGTTTGCAGGAGGATGATCTTGAACTAACTTGAGCTGTTTGCACGTTTGTACTTTATGTCGTGTGTTTAGTTGCTGCTTCTTTCAATACACACTAACATCCGGATTACAGAGCATCTTCCTTCAAAGAACTTATTTAACTCCCGAGTGGACCTGATGAGCGATTCAGTCAGACTGAAAGCAATCAAGTACTAATTCACAGTAACTTGGACGCCTCTGTTTACAACAAACAACTGATTTATCTTGTTCATGCACTGTTCAGTATGGCAGGAAAAGGTATTTCAACGTGCATGTCTGGCTTTGTGAATCACAGCTAAAAATGTCTCGTGATTTTCTCACATTTTAAAGTATTTAAAACATTAATCGAGAAGATTCCAAACAAAAAAAGCTTAATCCACATACCTAATCCAATAATTGAAGTTACACCATACCGAAAACTTCAAACTCAACAATTGGTTTTCGACTATATTCAGTAGACTCACATTTTCACTACTCATGCAACACTTCCCCAACTTTATACTTCCCACTGCAGCTACAGCCATTGCAGCAGTGGTGGAGGCAGTGGCACGGCAAAGAAAGGGGCTTCCTGAGCTTTGGAGGAGCATGTTAACCCGGCTTGGCAGGCAGTTAGTTAGTGTGACAGCGGCTGTGTTGGATGCCAATAGGACAGGCAGTGTGTAGCATGTCAATGACCAGAATTCACTGAGTCCACAGAGAGGGTTTATGGTCCTCTCAGCCATACTGCTCCCACCCCTATTCTCCATCCAACCACAAAGGCATTCAGCCTTTTCATTAGGATGATAATGGGGCAAAAGCCGGAAAGGGCCCCATGTCGGAGCGCCATAAGTTGTGGCGATGGCTTTGGGGTAATGTCATGCGTATCCACTGAAGCAGCGTGTGCTGCTCCGAGGCAGAGCACACAGTGAAGGCAGAAGAAACACAGAAAGCGATCAGGTAAATTCAGGAGACTCCCTGAGACAAGGTAGTTGTGGTAAACCAACATCTTTTGGACATTAACCTCACTCTGATCCTTTAATTGCACCACACAGTTAACCAACACTAAAAGGCCTAAGCAAACATGCTTTCAATAATTACCCCTTAAATTGCTGCCCTTATTATCAGCAAAGGTCTCGTGGTGCACTGCAATTATGACACAAGTTGTGCTGCTTTTTAAAACATGTTGGTCCCTCAGAAATACAGACATGGCCAGTTTATCAAGTAGAAATCCAGAAATGCACCCGCTTCATAATGACAGGTTGATAACCTGTTAGAAGTACTGACACTCCAAATAATATATATCCACCAAAAATCCCCAGCAAGTCTCGCAATGAGCAGAAACATGAATCTTAAAAAGAAACGCAATATATTTGAATATGTTTTTTCATTTACCTGCATAAAAACGCAACAAGGATCCAATTTCTGTGTTAAGCCCCTCTTCTTGAACTCTCCATGGGTCCTTAAATCCAAGCTTAAAGAGAAAGTCATTCTGGATCTGCAGAGGCCTCTCATCTGGGCTAAGCCTCCTGACAGCTTCACCATGCAGCTGAACATACAGTGTGGGGCTGGAATCACAGGACTCTCCATTGTGGAGTGATGTCTGCTCTGATTTTAAAGCACCTTGGCCACAGTCCGGGTCTTGGATGTCAGGGGTATTACCTGTGGAACAGGCTCTTGACAATGAGCCTGCGCTACTGCTGGGTGGCAGGCTGCCCAGACTGTGTGAGCCGTGTATGCTATCTGGCCCCATATTGTTTGTCATGTCGTTTAAATGGCCCATGTCACACTGCTTGTAGTTGGCAGTGACAGCAAGGATGCCATTGGAGTGGTGCGGGACTATGGCGTCCATGCTTGTGCCTGACGCAGGACCATCAAGCTCCAGTTCGTCCGAGGAGCTCCCATACATGTCGTGGCCCTCTGTGGCACTGTCAAAGGAGGGACTGAGGATGGACGCCTCTGTTCCCAGGATCATGTCATCACTGAGGGAGTCCCTGTGTTCACTGAGCCGGGCCCCTGAGCTCAGGTCATCAAACGCACTGCTCTCCACATCTGATCCAGAATTTAATCCATAGCTGTCCACGCCGTTCCTGTGCTCCGAATCGTCATCGTTAGGGGTGTCAATGTTAGAATTGGAATTCAAGTCCGACAGCGAGCAGGTTATGTTGTCTTGTGACTCTGATTCTGGGGTGAAAAGTTTCCCATCAACGTCCTGTTGCTTTTGCCTGTCATCTGCATCCTCCATGAGCAATAATCTCAGCCTGTCGCTCGGATGGTTTCCTAATTCTGCGGATTCCAGGGGAGTCAGGTGGTTACACTTTATACTAGAGTCGTCTTTCACCGTGCAGGGATTGTGACTATATTCATACTTCGCATTGCAGTTGCCATTGTGGTCCGTCTTGGAGCTATCTTTACAAAAAATGCGCATGACGGAGCTCGACTTGCTGCAGAGTTTACTGAGTCTGAGCGCAACCTCGCCGGCTGTGGTGTCCATAGTGCAAAGGACCGGCCTGGGATATGAGGGCGTCAGTCTGTCGTGGACGTGTACGGAGCCCCGGTGGAGATCCGCTCTCACCCACTCTCGATCCGCGGGCTGCAGCTGCATGTTCTGCCGGTGCTTCAGCAGAGTTTTCCTGTCCAGACTCCGAGTGTGCAAAGACGCAGAAGACAGGGCCGAGTTCATCTTCGCGCCGCAGGCGGCAGTGACAGCCGAGGTGGCCGTGGCCGCAGCTGCGGCGGAGAGGTTCCTCTTCAAGCGCCTCCGCCTCAACAGGAGGGAGCTGGAGTTGCCCGACGAGCCCCGGCCATTAGCAGCCGCCGCGGCTCGGTTTGACGCACTGGCTCCCGCCGTGGAGGCGGAATGAGAGAGGCTGTTTCCGTTCTTTGCCTCTACGCGGGAGGGTGCCAAATGTCCACCGCCATCATCCGCCGGAGTCCCCCGGGCGACAGACAGTCCGCTGGGCTTCTTCATTAACTTGGTCGCGCCTCCATCCGACGCGCCATCCTCAGCGGCAGCCTGCACACTTTCCATCCGTGCCAGTGAGAAGTCCCCGTCTCCGAATAAATAACGGTGCGCACTCGGTTACACCTACAGCCACTACATTTAAACGCCGGGATACGTGCCCACCGTGGTAAATGTCCGCCGACTGGGCGGTGTTGCCGAGTTATCCCACTAGTAGTCATTCACTTCTTGCCTTGTCTTTCCTTTCCCCCGTCGGAGTCTCCTCCGAAAAAAAACATCTTGCTGGTTAGAGTCGCTGGGAAGAGGCTGGGCGCGCAGGGACTGAGCAGGGCGGAGACGTGACTGTGCGTCCCATTTGGACTAAAATACAGCGCTGGAATATGAAATGAACGTCGGCCGACCTCCTACGCAAATACTGACTGATATATATTCATGAGGAGCACACAAGATGGGGCCGCTCACAACAACGCGGTGGATTGTGGGAAGTGTATTGCACGCGACCGTCTAGGCTTTAAATAAGGATCAGGTGTCAGAACTACATTTCCCAGGAGGCCGTTCGTCGGTTTCAGTCAAGCGAGGCGGCGAACAGATGAGAGGCGTAAACATAGCTCGTATAAAATGTTTGGTGTGGAGCCAATTTGATGCGCGTTCTCTACTTAAAGGAGCGCCGTCTTCTTTCGCTGAATTTACACTAACACTAAAAAAATAAACTCATCACAGCCCCTGAACAAACCACACGCTGCCTTAAAGCCGATGATGTCAACTGTTGAATATGTGGGGGGGAACTTCGTTCGGCGCTCGCGTATACTGCGCGCAACTCGTTGCGCACGCAGCGTCGACATCCCCAGATTGAGACGCATGGCTAAAATACACTTCGCAGTGGTTCCGATTGTTTTTGACTAGTGGTGACGAGGCAAATAACTTCGACACCATCTCATCAGGACGCCATTTCACAAGACCATAGACCGGCTCAGTGTACTGTACACGCTCATATTCGGTTGAGCTTTTCGCCATCTAGTGGAGAGCAGCGCGCACTGGCGCGCCGAATTTCCCCAAAACGAATACATCAGTGTGAGGAAAAACTTTGTTCATCCTCTAAAAGGAAATGAAGAAAACCGTAAACGGTGAAATAGCCAATATAGTCGCAGTGATGAAGAGTATTTAGTCTTATTATATGGGGCACACTCAACTGAAGAAATCAAAAGGCAGATACACTAATTAAACTCTCCGAGTAGATTACAAATTGCTGTTGAATAAAGTGTAAAACTAAAGACAAAAATAATAATACATAATGAAACCATAGGTATTGACAAAGGCAAATAATGGTGAACAGAATCAAGTATGAACTTGGCCTTTCCATCTGGATGTTGCATGTTCTTCCTGTGTATGCCAGGGTTTCTTCCAAAATAGCTACGGTTTCCTCCCACAGTCCAAAAAACATGCTCTCTCACTCACTCCACCTCTTCATACTGTCTGGGGACATAATGCCACATGTGAGATTAATTGGTGACTTTGTGAATTGCATTCACATTCATACCCTAAAGGTGAGTGTGTGTGTGTGGTCTGGTGACCTGTCCCTGGTGTACCTGGATTAGCTCCTGCACTCTGTGACTCACGAACAGAACAAAGTAGTATAGAATATGGATGGATGGATGGATGGAATTTAAAAGATAAAATCGATTAATAAAAGCCTATATTAGGACAGATGATATCATTAAAAACAACCATGAAGGATACAAGTTCATTTTAAGGTTAATGTCACACAGACAATAATAAAATCAGTCAACAGAAATATCTGTTCCAAGGAAAGAAATGTATTCAGTTCTATAAATGCACATCTGGTGATTTGGACATTACAGCTTGCTTTGAAACCACTCTGAAGTTGAGGGGGTGGTATTAATTGTTGTTGTTTAACAGTGCCATGAGACTGAGAACAACATACAGTCTGGTTGCAAATGATCGGTGTCGTTGGAAGAGCAGAGGGAGATAAATGTTGTTTGACATGCCTCTTGTTTTCACAGAGTCTGTGAAGTGTATCCACAGGAGACCAGATACCTCCTTTTTGACACATTTACACTGATCTTCAGGCAGGAACATGGACTAAACCATTGTGAGGCAGATATGAAGGGGGTGAATACATTTATGGAAGAAACTAATCCATCCTTTTGTGTATATGTTCCACAAGTGCTTTTATTTATTATTGTTATAGACTTTAAACGTATACAGAATATTATATGTATGTGTTGGGGCTGCATTATTGATTATCCAAATTATCAGCAGGTCCTATGGTGACTGCAGATAAGGAAAAGCACTGCAATTATTTCATACTTGAGTGAAATGTTTAGACGCTGATTAATAGAAATTGCAGATTGAAAAGGCTATGACCTTAAAGTTTACAGCCATTTAAAAGATTTTGGCAAAGTTTACACTGTTTCTATAAATGTAAAGGAAATACTATGATACAATAGTAGTTGTAATGTGAACTGATGTCAATTTCTTGGATCCTGGTGACTCTTAATTACATAAACCCCATACAGCTCAATGTGCCTCTCATAATAGGTGTAACCAGAGGGACAAAAGATATGGCACATATATATAAAAAAAATGTTCACTGTTTTAACAGTCTCAACACACTTTATACTGTTTTTATGATGAACCCATCCAAACACACACACATCATTGGTGACGGCTGCCATGCAAGGTGATCAACCTCCACTGGGAGCAATTCAGGTTTTAGTACACGCTGTGATATGAACAGAGCCAGATGGGATATTGACAACTCGTTTTGGAAACCGAGCCACAATTTGAAGTTACACACACAACAAAAGTAATACACACGTAACCACATAAATATCCGAAAAACACAAATGCAGTGTCTGGCAAGAATCAGGGGATTTCTAAATGTCAAAAAGCAGTTATTTCTATGGAGGATCCTTTTTTTTTTTTTTTTAAACCCGACTGCACAGCAAATTATTTTATTTTGCTTCTTATAATTGTCCCGCATGTTGTGCTGGTGATTAGATATACTTTTAACATGTATATTTCAAAAGAGTCTTTTGTAATCATCTCAAATAAGAGCTGGTTGGGTGCACTTATCCAATTTAACCATTAATTTTCAGCATTACATGTTTCAGGAGTTGTCTATTGAATGTCTAAAAGGCTGATTTATCTGAAGTCAGTGCATCTTCTTGTGATCATAATGAGCCACCCTCTCACACGACATGTGTGACAATCAAGTATTCATGAGGAACTGGTCCAAGCCAGACCTGCCATTATTTTAACTCGGGCTGCAGGTTTTAGACAACAGTATAACACCAGAATAATCCCCTGGGGAAGTATGTGATTTTATAATTGAATCAAACAAGCTGAGCTAATAACCATTATAATAATTTTGCTTTGGGGCAACGGGCCAATGGCTGCACCTGAGAAAGAAACTCAGCACTGGATGCATTGTGGAAACTCAACAGGAGCATAAAGTTTAGGGACACAGTAAATGGAAGAACATGAATTAGTTACAGTAAAAATAGATTGTCTCAAAAGACGCCTGCAAACAAGTAATTACAGCTGTGAGATTGCACTTTGAAAGAGAACCTACAAAATAACAACACATACGATGCAAATGCATTCAGAAATGGGATTTAATTGGCATGATGTATCCTTTACATGGTATTCTGTATGTCCAAAAAAAAAAAAAGAAAAAGAAAAAAAAAAAAGGTCCACTTCAGATGTGTTCAGTTGCTTGTTCAACATGGAAAAGGAAACGGATTATTGCTGAATTCATGTTCCTTGATTCCAGCAAAAACAGTATTAAAAAAAGAAGAAAAAAAGAACCTCATGCTCAGCCCGGTGGCTCCGGTTGTTACTGAGGAGCTGGGAACAGGATTGTATTTGATTGAAGTCATTCCCTTTATGCTCTATTGTACAGAACCTGTGGATCAAAAATAAACAATCGCACAGAAGCTGAATCCAAACACAACAAAACGTCATTTTTCAAAGCCTTTGTGATGCGATAACCCAATGAAAATTTTCATTAAAAAGGCAAGGTGTCACACTAATTACACTTCTAGTGATTTCTGATGACAAACCGGTCAAAACCCTTATTACCTCATTCAAACCATACTGCGCAAAACAGATTTTGTTTTAAATTCCTAAATTTTATCGAGTCGTCGATCACAGATCACAGCCTTTATCTAAAGGGGAGCATGTGTTCTTCTGCAGACAGACACATTACAGTGGTACCAGCCAGCAGCCTTTTACCTCTACTACATTTCGTCATCTTACAAAAAAAACAATCATATTGCAACTTTAAAAGTAACCGTTAAAAAAAAAAAGGAAAAAAAAGAAAAAACTCTGTGCACATAAAGCTCATGAGTGTTGAAATACTGTTGCAGGATGAGGTAACAAGACCGTCAACACAACGAGACAAACGGCTCAGAAATCCAAGAGCAATTTTCACATTTGGACTCAAACCTCCAAACGTTTACCATTGTAAAGCCAAACTCTTAACAGTGCAAAGAATCCAGATAATCAAAAATATTTTAAAAGTGCTAACTTGGTAAATACAATAAAATCTCCTTTCATCTCCTGAATTTGAGAAGATGAATCTTCGAGAGTGTTGGTTTAATCAAATCTCATCTGAAAGTGCTGGTAAAGCTGTCAGAGAGGCAGATTTTGTATTTTTGGGTGGCTGACTCAAGAAAATTGAGCTGTTCTCCAGAATAAAATATTTTCTAAAGTCATGTATAAAAGAAAACTTAAAACCCTGAAGTGTAGGCATAGTGTATATGCACAGTAAAAAAACAATGGTGGGGGTACACCTGCAGTTTAACCTTTTCTCTACAAACAACGGATATTGCTTTGTCAAAAGCTTGAGAGACAAGTATAAAAGAAAAGTGTATAATACAAATGCACATTATGAGCAGATATCATTTAAAGTACTGCTGCAAACAAACAAAAAGATAATGTGGTGAGTCATCGCTTGATATTCAGTTTCAAAAATCACATAATTCAAAGCACTGAGATGAGTGAAGACAAGAATTAAGAGTTTAAAAACCAACAGAAATATAAAACAGACCATGCACACTGGAAACACAATTGAACTTCCAGCTGCAACTGTAACATTAAATCCGTAAGACTGTGACGAGAGTAAAACTTGGATAAGCATGATTCTTCTTTAAAAGGAATTTGTTTTTTACCTTCTTTTTGCATATAAACAAAATGTACATTGTAAGAGAGTGTAGAAGTCACCCAAACTCTCAATTCACAGTTAGCAATTAGATGTCAGCATCGTCGGTACAGTGAGAATTGCACATAATGAAGAAAGAAGTCAGGACTACATAGCAATGACACAAAGGGAACTCCAGGGAGTGCTATAGTCTAAGAGAAGCAGAAGGAAATTAAATATTGCACATGATTCTAAAGTTGGATGCATCCTTTTCTGCCCGTGTGTCTTTCTGTGCCACTTCCAAAGTCTGAGCAGGTTCAGTAGAGATGGAGCTTCTTCTAATGTGGTGAACTGAGAACAATCGACCCTGCATCCTCGCATAGAGTTGTTCATAAAGGGGTTAAAGGAGTCTGGGGGGGGACAGCATAATAAAGGAGAGATAAAAACATGTCCACTGAGACAAGTTCACTGGGGTTGATCGATGAACCAAGGTGCAGCCGCCCTCAGCGAGACGTCGCAAGTGTTAATCGGTCGCAAACAAGATCTTGATGGCTGCAGAGCCGAGCATCCGCCTGAGAGCTCGGCAGGGCGTCTGGAGAGAAATATTCCACGGAAAGGGGGGCAGGGGCAACGTATCAGCTGGAGTCATCGTGTGCTACTACATCGGATGGAGTGGTGGGACTCGTCTGTGTCTGGTGGCGTAGTACCGACTCAGTTGTTTGGGTCTTGAAAAGGCATTTCAGAAGACATGGCCTTATTGTAGAAACGGGCACCATTTTACTGTCCAGCACTTAAGGTTCTCAGTCGGGGGTGGGTGGGGGGGGGGTGGGAGCGCATCTGTCCGGCACTCCTCCAGACAGTGGTGGTCTACTATGGTCTGTGAAACCTGCAAACATGGGAGAAAAAGGTTGTTAAGAAAGGTTTCATGGTGTTACATCACCCCAGCTCATCCTCATTATAGACATTGTGTGAATGTCCTTGATTGCATATGAGGTGCGACTTGCCAGGAGAGAATGTATGTGCGTGTGTGTGCGTGTGTGCGTGCGTGCGTGTGGTCTATGTATCTGTCTATGTGTCACAGTGATTAAAATTAGTTCACCAGTCATTTTACCTTATATATCTAAAATATTTTTTTTTACATTAAAAGCAAACTACTAACAATATCAACAAAAATAAACAATTTTAAAATGTAGAGTCAAAAATAGTTTTACAGAGTGAAAAAACCTTTAAAAAAAAAAAAAGGTGTCGTGTCAGATGAGTCCTATCAGTGTCCAGAAAGGTGAATTTTTTATAAATATGTTCATTATAGGCTCAGCCGGCACTCCTCAGGGATGACTACTTGGATGTCATCACAAAAAGGCTTTACTGGTCAACAACTGCCCTGAAACAACTTGAGTTAAGATAATGTGGACTTTCACGCCTTCTCTGCACACACTGCACATTTAGGCATGCACCATCACGCACAAACTAAAAGTTGAGCACATTACCTGGTTAAATGGCGACTTGACTCGTGCACTTCCATCTCATTGCTCTTGAAATCGTTGAGTTCCTTCCTTATAGCTGCCTGCAGAGGGCAAATAAGGAGCAAGATTGAGAGAAAGCTTTTCTCACAAACTGTAGCCTCCGAGCCCAGACTGCCTCCATTTTAGTATGCTTTATGCATTATTTATGCTTATCTCTAGGCTGTGAAGAATTTGGCTGAATTCTACCCTCATATCAACGTAGCTTTCTCCTTCTTCTCTTCAGGTATCTAACAGTTCCAATATAATTCACAATCGGTTGCTTGGAAACAGCTTGTATTTTAACTATAATGAGAGGTTAATGTTTTACAGACATAAAACACATATAGGAAAAAACCCCTACAAAAATTGTATTTTTAGTTTTGACAATAATACAGTTAATTGAACCCTGTAACCCTATAAAACTCTTCTGTCTTGATTAAACTGCTCAAAATGTGGCACATTTTCTAAAAAAAAGACCAAAGAAAATGCCAAAGTGAAGCCTGTAGTGCTTTAGTTATGTCAACAGGAGGCGCTGTGGGTGTAACAATATATGCAGGCCTCACTGCATCTTCAATAATGTTTGCCCATAAAAAAAAAAAGATGAAAGCATCTTTTTTGTCCAGAAAGATGCTATTTATGTACATTCATGTGCAGAACAAAGGCCAATAAATGAAAGCCTCAGAGCAGAAATTCTGGCTCAGTGGTGGGCTGCAGACTACAGAATAGAATGCTGAGCCCTTCACCATACTTTCACATTCCCTCGCGTGTTACAGTGCCGGGGCCAGGTGATGTCACTGCTTTTACTATTCGGTATTACTCAAGGGGACCTGTGCGGCCTCGGGAGGAGGCATCGACAAACATTTCAGATCTGTGCTTGATGAGTTTGGAGCAGAAGTGGTTGTGGAGGTGGTGGAGGGGTAGCGGGGAGGGGGGGGGGGTTGTCAGCACAGCAGCACAGTGGCTACGGGGGTCCTGGGGCACTGCTTGTCCAATTACTCTCTTATGTAAGGCAAGTTGTTGCATAATCAAAACGCTGAATCCCTGTGATTTCCACATGAGCGGTCCTCAGGTGTGACCTGGAGTGCTCGGAGTGGAATATCTGCTCGGCACACATGTAAAAATAAAATAAAAATCCAGCTCTCATTAGAAGTCAGACATGGACGGCTGGACAGTAAACAGCAGGACTGCTCCGGGGGGGCTTACTCACAAAGGGGAATCAAACAGATGAGGTGGAAGTTATCATAATAAGAGAAAGAAGAACACATCCTGCTGCCATTACCCTCTTGCATCATGGGTTGCATCATATAAAGCACAAACGGGGCGGGGGCGGGGGATTAACAGTGCTTGAAGAAATTTCAGATGAGGGGAAGGACGAACTTTGAGAATATTAAAAGATCATCTTCATTTAAGTGTAAGATTAGCTGAAGTAATACTGGCCTTGTCTGCTGCTGTGAGCCGGGTCCAGGGTTTATCTGCTCGCCTGTCGTAGTCCTGGGCATCGGACACCTCCACGTAGTCACTGAATCGGATGAGAATTTTGGCCTGTCTCAGCTCCTCTACTGTGGGCCTCTGGCTCAGCTGGAACAAAACGGGGAAGAAGAGTTACGAAACTGAAAGCGAGGTGAGGCATTGGGAGCTGCTGGGATATCACCAGCTCTGCAGAACCTCGGAGAAATCTTTTTTCCCCCCCAATTTCCATGAGAGAGTAGCTTGAAACCAAAACGCTCCGTTATACTGAGTGATAACTGAATAACTGCATCAAATTAATATTTAAAATCCTGCAGTCTTAAAAACCCCCAAAACAAAACACTTTATTAAAATGTTACTGAACAAAAGTGCAAACTCGAGAATTTTCTTTTTAATTGATTCTGGTTTTCAGTCATCTGTGCATCTACTTGTGTGTTTGTATGAATATATATGCATGCATGCAATACATTTTGATATCTATACCCACTTTTTTTCTTCCATGTGCAAAGTCTTTTATCTGCATTGTTGAACCTCATTTATAAGCCAATTACGTAAACTGTGGCCTGCGGGGAGTGTCGACATTATTACACATCTTTACAACTACTGTATATCCTTCAGCAGTGAACCAGACACTTGATATTCTCTCAATCACCATTTTCATTTTGACAATATTGTCCCTTTCATACAGGTATGAAAACTGGACTCCGGATCAATGTAGAACGGTTGTTTGTTTACCAATACAGTATCATGTTATCATATGCTACTGAATAAACTCGTCGATATATCACGTGGACGCCTTTTCCTGCTCTCAGTGTCACACTGCGCGGCAGGAAGCGCTGATTACGATCTTAGATACTGTTCCAAGTGTGTAATTAAGAAACAACAATCAATGATTACAACAATCCTAAAGTGGGCTGCTAAACCCGTTTGGAACAATCGTCTGACACAAATCAACTCGATACGAATGGCATTTCAGTTAAACATCAACATCTTTGACCAAAAAAACAATTTTTTTTTTTTTTAATCAATTACACAAAATTTACACTACTTCCTAAAAGTACACAATAGATATTTCACATCCAGATAAGTTGTCGCAGTTGTTTATTGTCCAACTATGCTTTTGTTTTCCCGAGTGGTTGGAACTTCTTAGAAGTCCCCCCCCCCCCCCCCCCCCCCCCGAGGGTATATTTCTAATGTTTTATTTCATTCTAATTATGTCAGTGATTTGTACACGCAGCTTTATCCTGGTCTTCCCTGTGGATATGAATTCAAAGTGTTCTTGTGAATACAGTGTACAGGAATACAGTGTAATGAGGATTAAAATATTCGAGGACAACTGGAACTTTTAATAATAATAATGAAAAAACAAAACAGGACCTTTTACATATTTCAGATCATAGGTTTGCATAAAATATTATGAATGATAAATGTTGAAATAAATATGCATTACTTCTCAGAGAATTTAGAATAAGTGAACTGCATTAATTATGTGCTTCTGTGCTGAAGCGGTCGACACACGAAGGTCTACTTGAACAGAGTGACTTTTTTTTTTTGGTCTGTTTTGAGTGTTTTGTCTGCGGGTGAGCAGAAAGTGTTATTCTTTAATTGACAGTGGTGGGAACATGCTCAACACCTCCCTATGGGGTCAAAGGATTTGGCAGCCAACGTGCTTGAAGGGCAACAAGGACGACGCCGTCTCTCGGGGAAAACCCGAGAAGTAAAACTACAGCTTTACCTGACGGGGCACGGGTCTAACATCTGCGCTCAGCGCTACAAGAGCACGTGCAGGTTCTCAACTTTGCGACTGTTTTGGACTCACCTTCCGCGTTAGCCTTCGCTTTATCTCCCTCTTCTCCTCCATTTCTTCCTGCTCATTGCGAGCTGCAAAGAACGAGAGGATTATTTTTTTTTGAATCCAGACACACCAGACGTTGAATTCTTCTTCTTTGGAAGGCCAACAAACACTGTTTTGCATAATACGGCTCATTAGAGCCACACTGAGCTGGAGAAGTTTCTCAAAGCTCAAAATAGTTTCCATTATTGGCTGTTTAATGCTATTAGGAATGGGTATCAGGGGAGAATGATTGCTTTGTTCCTTTTAAGCAGTCTCAGGGCTTTTTGGTCCATGTTTATGATCAAGTGATCAACTAATGAAGACATTTCAGAAAAAAAGAAAGAAAAAAAAAGCACTTCTTTTAAGGAAAAGCATTGCTGCTCACGATACGTCTTCGTCTTGATTTGAACTCAA
This sequence comes from Lipophrys pholis, assembly GCF_963383615.2. Classification (NCBI taxonomy): domain Eukaryota; kingdom Metazoa; phylum Chordata; class Actinopteri; order Blenniiformes; family Blenniidae; genus Lipophrys; species Lipophrys pholis. Next base: position 33,384,689 of record NC_137635.1, on the reverse strand, counting down.
TTACAGAGGATAAAAACCTCCAGCTCAGTGAAGGGAGAAACAAGTAAACAAGAATCATTCTGGGATGTTTGTGAAAGCTTCTTCAATAAAGCTCGACTTGCACTTTAACAGTACAAACACAATATCTCCAGGGCTAACTGAGGTTTTGGGATCTGAACATAGCACATCTTCATGGCATAATTTAAATGATGAATAAACAGGCTTTTCACCAGTGTAGGATTTCTTTTTTTTTGCCAGGGAGCATTGTGACATCGAAAACATGATCTACAAAACACAGCTTTCTTCACTTTTTGTCCTTGGATTGAGTCCGTCGAGAAAACGGCACCCAATGTGTTCAACCTATCCTATGTGTCTGAGCGATGGGATGACCTGACTTGTCACTCAAATTCCTACATTTGTTTTTACCTCCTGCACTCTGCCAATCAAGCAGGGGCCTCTGGGAAAGCAGGAACGGCTTGTGAATCGGTCTTTGATGTGAGAGCCGCAGAGTCCCAGGCAACAGAACTGCTTCTCTCTGATACGGCGTGTGTTTGAGCTAAGACACCGGTCTCCCTGGACGCGACTCCTCGGGGAGCCCTGCTGCCTGCCTGCCTGCTCGACTCACATGAAAAGGCCGACCAAGGAGAAATAAAGGGAGAGATGTATGCCACGAGCTTTCTCATAACTAGGTCTCCCAAATCACCGGGCTCCACTACATTAAGTCTGCAAAAGACTGCTACGAGCACGGATTGCCACGATGCGATGTGACATTTTTATTCAAACATTTCACACTTAAGAGATCATTTTAATACACATCCTGAAAGGATACTCACGTTTTAGGATGTTTCTTTGTTCTAGCTCCTCCGCTGTGGGTCTCTGACTCAAGCGCCTGATGGGGAAACACACCATCCATTGTCAGCACACAAACTCACGGAGATCAACAATGAATCCAAAAGGGGGTTAGTGTTTCCAACGAAAATCAAACTGCTCTTTAATAATGACATTGTCAAACATTTCAGATGAAATCTGTGCCAACATTTCACTTTCTTCGTCCCTGCTGTTGCACACAAAGGTACCCTGTGTAAACTCAAAATGACATTTATAAGGAGCCGTGTGGTGCAGTGCAAAGTATTAATAAAAAGATGCACACTCTGTGGTGAAACGTCACACGAGAGAGAAGCAGCAGGAAGTTCTGACTTCACAAACAGTCCGATGAGAGAGTGGAGTAACCAAACAATGCACAACACAATCCTGGAAGAGTTTTGCTTTACAGATACTCCAATCGATCATAATCACATTCAGATTAAGAATGCACAAATATAATTATTATTTTAAGTGCATGCTGCCAGTGTATCCCAACGTCCACTATAAACTTGTTAATCAGACCGCTGGGAAGGGCAAGTTTTAATTAGGAAATACACCAAAGAAGCCTTGAACCACACTTTATTTATTAGAACATCAAAACATAGATTCAGCTTTTGGGTGTTTTGTTTTCCTTGGTGGCAAAACCAACTTCTCTGATTTAACTTTCAGTGCAATGTAAACTCTTACGAAATAATATCAGAATTTAAATGAGTCGGTCATGACCTTTTTAAAAATAAATAAATTAACCAAATAAACAAATCTGGTAACAAGTTCTACCTGCCAGCATGTGTATATGGGTCTGATTTCACATGGGAAGAACCATTAACATGAGTTCTTCATACTTCAGGGACCTCCAGTGCATCTGATAGAACGTGTTGGAAGCAGAAATTGAACACGCAGCTGACAATTGCCCAGGATAAATGTGATCATGTCAGAACAGAGCAGAACATCAGAGGAGAATTTCCAACAGGATGCTGAACCTTTGGAAGAAAAGAAGTGGAAGCTGCTGTCGGAGCAAAGGGAGGTCTGCCTCTCTCTGCAATATCATCATGGTGCTGCTAATAAAGTCCTCGGTGAGTGTGGTTCAGGGTCGGCTGCTTAGTTTATTTTTTCCTCCGCTACATTTTGCCCCGCGCTCACTTCTCTTGCTTTGACAGCAGCTTCCTGCAAGGTTATCTTATTGGCATTTTGTCTTAAAGAAGCAGCACAACCGGCAACACAAGGATTTAGATAAAAGGCACTGTCTGAAAATCAATTGAATATAGATCACCTCATTTGGAATTCTTACCAACACCCCTCCCACCCGACACAAGTGATTTACAGAAAAAAGCGCTTGGGGCGAGCTTCAGTTTACGGATGTGTTTATTTAAGAAAAAGGTTCACACATTATCTTAACTCCATGACAGCTTGACAGAGGCCCTCCCCAAAACTGATCATCCGTTCCTTTCTCACAGGAAAAAACTGTTCAGAATGAGCGCTTTTTGTCTCCGCACTGTTTCGTCTGTCCTTTTACAACCTTTGAACTTATGTTAATGTAACTTTCCATTGTGGTTAATCCAACTTGTGCATTTAAGTTCTGGTAATATTCAATGGGGTCAGTGGTTCAAACTTCCAATAAGGTACATTGAAATCAACCCACCCTCATGATTAAATATTTATCCATCTGTCCAAGTATCAAAACTTATTAATTAATCAATTTGACTATCAATGCACGTATCCAAGAATATGGACAAGTATATATATATATATATATATATATATATTTCCGTATCCAAACAAGTATCTAGGCATCAATCCAAATATCTGTGCATCGATTCAAGTATCGCGGAAAGTATCCGAGTGTCTCGGTCTCCAAATCCTCATCAAGGCATCTACCAAGTAACATCTATTATTGTCTCTCCATCAGATTGTAAATTAAGAATGAGTGAGAGCAAAATAAAGCCAGAAGTTCCTGAGGCCTGAGCTCACATTTGATGCTGAATTAGGCAAATGTGATTATGACACCTTTAAATGCCAAACGAAAGGTTTCATCACAAAACCTTCGCTCACATTTACAAAAACAAACGGGGAAAAAAAGACACGTTTTCTTTTCTTCTTTTTCTTAAAAGATGCACTGTATGCAGATCATTTCATATTTTGTTGATTTATAACGCGATTGAAATCACTGAAAGGTCAATCCAAATACTTTCAGCTGGGGACTGGTATTAAAGCACCGTGTCAGCACCTGATGTAAGCAAGTCTATCTGTAGGCACTAGATCAATAATTGTCTCCGTCTTGTGAGATCTGACAGCCATCTGGAGCTGTTAAGCCCAATAGGCTGTTGTATGCAGCATCGGTCTGTGCTCAGGCGAGCTCGTCTCATCTCATCTTTTGTCTTTTTCTCCCACTTGAGATTTATTGCTCAGAAAAGCTAAAGCAGTAACTCCTCTCCGAATAATGTCAAGAAATATCAATGTGTGTGTCAAACGATACCAAACCAGTTCGACCAAAATCTGGTTCATTTTAAGCACATATGCTAGTTATGGAAATGGTGGGAAATAATCAGCAAAAGGAACCAAACCTTTGTTTCTTTTTTCAGATAAGTCAAAACACAATCGCAATAATACAATTGCAAACCTTTTGATGTAATTTCATTGTTGCTTTTGCAATGCATTCTAAATTGTTATATTGAACAATAGGAGGAAATGTAGTCAAGGCACCTGAAATTAAAAATCCTGCCAAAAACATAAAAAAAAAATACTAATAAATAAATAAATGCATTTCCCAAAGAGACAATCTTTCCTTTTGGGATACAAAATAAATGCATTGAAAAATATAAATGCATATGTGGATTTCGGAAGGCAATGAAAATCCCAAAAATTCCTCAGTGTATGTGTGCTTGCTCAAGGGTAAAAGCCGAAACACTTTCCTTCACTCTTCAACACTTTCCCCGACAACCAGGTCAACAGAACTAAGTCGAGGTCAGCATGTCCTGGAACAGCATTATCATAATCAATTAGGACCGGGCCAGCACAAGCAGTGACATTAGAGCATTACAGGACACAAAGCTCCCGGTAAACAACAACAACAAAAAAAAAAAGCCAGGGTGAAATTGGGAGAGATGTGCATTGGGCGATACTGTGTGAAGGACATTATCTTTTTGGGAACATGACAAGTATAGCAGGCAGGCCTTCTGGGAACATGCGCCGTGTTCCGGTCACAGTGGGGAACAATAGAGCTGTTTGCCAATTTCTCTAGATAATACTCCCATCGCCCGCTTGCCAACATCACATTTCATATCTTTCATTTATATTACTGCATTACCTCCTCGATGTATGCCCCCCCCCCTTCGCCCCCAGCACATCATTGCACCTTCTTTATTTGGTCTCTCGATTCACATTTAAAGAACAGAGAGCAAAATCATGCTGTGGGGAAGAAACGTGATGTTTGATCCGCCCAGCTACTAGAATTCACATTCATGACCCTGACATATGTACACAAATTCCTTTTGTACATACTGCGCCAGCGTAGTGAGCCTGTGTGTGTGTAAACTGCCGTTATGAAGCGGCTTGCGTGGTGCTGCTGTGCGGAGGAGTCGGGTGGAGAGAGTTTGGCACATGCATCACTGTGGTGATGATTCAGTGAGCGAGGGAGGAAGTCAGGCAGGAGGAAGAACGGAGAGAGAAAGACAGGGAAGACAAGAGAACAAGAAAAGGAAAAAAAGAGAGGGGAGGGGTGATGCTATGCTGAAATTAGGTCAGCTCCATTTTCAGAGACTCATTTTAACGAGATAAAGCGTTTATCCTTATCGGATGTTAAGAAGGGAGATATGAAAGAATATAAAAGTGCTTGAGAATATAAAAAAACAGACATCGGCTTAGGACTGAGTCACACTTCTATGCGCCAGGATTTTGGGTGCCGTCAACACAATGCGGGACAAAATACTGAGCTTGACTGAAAAGCCAGAGCCGTTTGCGAGTCCGAGTCCGTTCCCGAGTCTGAATCAACCAGGTTTAGTGAAATACCTGACCTACATGTCTTGCATGTATCGCAAATGTATTCAGGTTTAAAAATGCATGTGTGCACGTGTCTCACCTGGTGAGCTTCGTGCCGATCTGCTGCCGAGACTCCAGCCTCTCTTCATCTGTCTGCATTGGAAGGATGTTTTTCTCCTCCAGCTCTCTTTTGGATGGACGATTGCTCAGCTTGATAGCCAAAGAGTCTTTTCTTAGCACCTTCTGAGCCAAGGTACCTAAACCCAAACAAATCACAGTGCATGCATCAAAACCAGTGCAGATGTAGAGTAAACAAAAGACATAAGCAATTTCTATATCACCTGCATCTCTGTTACAAGTTGCAAATCCTTTTTTTTTTTTTTTTATAAATAGGCATCAAATCTTAATATTAGTTCTATTATTGGTCTTTGTAGGTTACTGTAACGCCACTATTTTGGCAATAATGGCCTTGTAAGTGAAAGTACCAGCTCTGTTAGTGTTGGTGAATTGTCTGTGACCTCATTATGTTTTACTTTTGTTCTACATTAAAAGAGCTGGGTGGCTGGACAGTTCATTAAACTGACTGTTTGCATTAGCTGAAGCTATTGTGTCATTTGTTTCCATTTCAATGACCTGCTAATACCGGAGGAGGAACATGAATGCCAAAGTAACTCACTCCACCTGACAGCACCATGAAAAATGTCCGACTTTAACTGACAGTGGCCGTAAACTGGATCCACAGTACCCGTGATGCACTACCAACCTGAAACATTAGCTACAGGTTTAAAGAGCTGGAAACACGCAGATTTCTGTCTGCCAGTTGATATCAGCTGCTTTTGTTGATGCTTCTTGTCATTCTTGCATCCGTTTCTTTCTAAAAGAGTCAACATCCAATTTATAGAGCCAACAAACTGATTTAAGCCTTATATATTGAGGGAATCAGTCATTATCTTGACCCACATAGTGCTGACAACGGAGACGCTCAAATTCAGTAGTTTTTATTTAAATAGAATGCTGACGGTAATCAAGTGTTATCTTTCAATGCTGTCAGTTGTCACTGTTTTGTTAACATCAGTACCAACAAAGCTGTAAAATGTTTAAAGAGACTACGGCGTAAATCAAAGACGACCCTCTTCAGCAAAGAGGATGAAATGTTGTCGACACCCATAATGATCAAAGGGTGAAACTCTAACCCTAGTTATGTGAATATGTCTGTAAATCACATTAAATCAATCAAAATGGACACATTTGATATTTATACAACTGATATCTGGTTCAAATGTGGCCGAGTGACCTTTCATCACCACTTTGGGGAATTGGCTCACGGGGCTGCACAGAACTGGGGCAAGGAGGGTTACATGTGGCTCGCGGGCTGCCAGTGGTCCCATGTCAGGGCTGAACTGACGTGCACACATGTCTCAGAAAGCCATTTGAAAATAACTTCAACCCTTAAAGCTACGATGTGACATTACTGAGCCGCTCCATCATACAAGACCAATGGCAACTTTTAGAAATCCTAAATTGGTGGGAAAGAAAGAAGAAAAAAAAAAAAAAAAACGCCCCGCGCAGTTCAGTCGCTTTGCCAACGGGAAGCAAACACACACAATAGTGTTTGGTGACAGCGTGAGCCTGGAAACACACACTGTGTGCCTAATTTTGGCCTTGCCTTGAAGGTCAGCTCTGCATCTAAGCTCCAAGACTATTCAGGTGATATTAACCAATTTAAAAATGGTCAAGCAAGGAGGTCACCATATCTGCGAACATAAGCTATCCGACCAGCTAAATACACAATAAAATCTCCCCTGCCAAGACACACTGTCATTTCATAGTAGTTTTTCCTCTCTTTGCTAAATATTAAAATTTAAATGGTATGACTAACATTCATAATTAAGACGCTTAAAAAATTTATTAATGCAGCCTGAGAATCACATTATTCATAAAATATAGCAAAATGATTAATTGGAGAAACAATAAGGAGCGCAGAGGAGCTGAAGAAAAAAGACAAAAAAAAAAACCCAAAACAAACTGCCTCCACTCACTCGTAAATAGGGAGTCGTCGTCTTCGTCATCGTCCTCTTCGTCATCCACGTCGTCGTCCTCGTCTTTATACATGCTCGGTAGATCTTCGTAGTCGGACTCATTGGGCATGTTCTCCTTGTCGTCCTCATAGTCGATGATCACAGACGGCACTTCTCTTCGGTCCAGGGGGACACACTGACTGCCACCGTGCAAAGCAGAGCTACACGAGTGAAAAGGAGGCATGAGGCTACGAACGTCTTCCAAACGGTAGCCAAAACTGCAACAGATGATCTCAATGTAATAAACATGTAGAAGAAAAAAACAGCTTTCAGTCAATCAACATGCAACATGATCACGGTTGCTTCTACATGCTTTACTTCATAATATATACACACAATATGAATACATGTCCTATGAGGACGAGACATCAGGATCACAAAAAGAAAAGCAACTGAGAAATTTCATCTTTGTTTTCAGAATAAAAGTGCCCAACAGATTGATGCCGTTATTATAGCTTCTCAGTGCACAAACTTAATTTACAAAAATGATGATAGCTTCGGGGCAATGCTGACACAAATTTACATTTGTTGGCCACTTCCTTAATAACACAAGTATAATCTAATAGAGTAGAAAGAATAAATAGCTTTTCTTTTGACATGAGGAATGAAAAGAAAAAAAACTAACAAAAACACTTCTCGGAAATGCGCTAACAATATAAATCTGACATGGTTTAGTTTGACTCGAGGCCATCACAGAGGCATTTATTTGTTTCTGATCATTTGGACAGTCCACTGGCGAACATGGGATGGGGCAAAATATTAGCAACACTATTCATCATACTGTACTGGAGCACATGTTCATGGTCGTGACATTTAAATCCACGTGAAGCAATTCCAGAGCAATATTTAGTTTATGGTAAAATCGTTTCGGGGTAGAAGGAGCATTTGCATTGAATGTGCATTGGTGTGAACCCCAGTAATAGTCTTTTTGACATTAAGTCAGCACAGCAAAAGAGATGAATGCACAGTTGACTCACTCATGAGATTAAAAAAAAGAAAAAAGAAATTAATTTAACTTGAATTTGTGCCCACGCCTCACGGTGAAAGGCAAAAATCTAATGAAGACATCAAAGACATTATCTCTCAGCAAATGTTTTACGTTTTTTTTTCTCTGCAACATACTGTATATTATTTAAATATTAGCGCCACTGAACCCTCTCAACCTAGAAAATCCCCCCAAAAAACCTATTCTGCAACAGAACATAATGATAATAGCTTAGTGGCTATTAATCCATCTATAAAAGGAGGGCAGAATAAATGAAACTAGAGCCTGAATACAAACTGAGAGCAGTTCTGTTCATTTGTACACAATGCTGTGAGACTCTCTATTCTGCACTGAGGAAAAGAAGACGTTATACAACCTGTGTCAATTAAAACATACAAGAAGTCGCTTAAATTTCAGGAGCGATCAGTAGTTAGCATCCACTAGCATTAATCAGTGATATATTTGACAGACGGATTAATAACCGCCTCGCTGGAGCGTCGCGGTTACATAACCATTTCAAGCTTTCAGACTAATTGTGAGCAACGTCGGGACTGTTACTTCCTTATCCTCTGCCCAAATGGCTTTTGGTTGGGAGAAAAAAAAAAAAAAAAAAAGGGAACGTACAAGGTTATATAATGTCCAATCCGCTATCATGTCCCCTGATCTCCAAACATGAAGAATTGCGGCGCTTGTAAAGAGCAGCTGGTCATGTTATGTCAGGCCAACTGCTGGAGGGACGCCTACTCTGCGCGCCTGCCTGTGCCCACACATACACACATTTACTTAAGAATTAGGCCATGCTGGCCTGTGATGCACTGTGCCAATTTAGACCTGTATACCAGTGCTCCGGAGCTGACGGGATGCAACCTCGATTAAGAGCAGAATATATTTGGAAAGGGCAGACGAGTTGCCACAAAAATAAATGCCAATAAGCAGGGTGCACTGTGGTAGCTCTCATGTCTGTTTGCAGTCATGACTCTGATTCGGGGGAAGCTTTCAGTTAGTTCACTACTTCCTGTGATCCTCATGTCCAAAGAGAAGAGAGAAACATTTTCAGTGCCAATAAAAACAAGAAATATCAGCACCATCATTACTGAACTATTGCTATGTTTCATAACATCAATCTGAGTAATTTAAAAAAAATACACAGAAAATATTTAATCCAAATCCAACCAAGATATTATTCTTGGTACAGACAGAGGACAATGCATAATCCGCGGCAGCCTTCACACAATCAGATTTTGTGACCTGCGCACTACTAACCTTTCAAACCTCTGCATGGAAAGTGCCAGCGTTTTATTGAGCTCCTCGATGATCCGGCTGGGAGCGTGTAAGCTGCCGTACTGAAGCTGCAGCGGGTGACCATGGCTCTGGTGGAGAGCGGATAAGCCTGCCAGCTGAGACGGCAGCAAGGTGGTGCCGTGGTGGGACGGCATGCCCTGAGGGGGGGCACACTTCTGCGAGAGAGCGCTGAGGGGGTTGGGGGATGGAGACGAAGAGGAGTCCAGCCCTCCCGGAGGCACGCAAATCATCACTTTCTTGGGAGGCAGAGGGGGAGAGTGTTTCCCCCCGGGCATACAGGGCAACTTCATTGGCTGGCAAGAATCTACAGAGAGAGAAAAAGAAATGCAACCACATCGAGAGTTACCAAGGAAAACATGTAGTGGTGTACTGCAGTTTGTTTTGCAGAAGACTCAGACGGTCGGACATGTCTCAGGCACAAAGGAACTGGAATTAGGCCAGAGTAATGCCACTTCTCTCCAGTGACAGATTGATAATGACGGAGAGAGTCCAGCTGACCTAACCACGGGGGATTGTAATGAGACTACTATAATCCTCTGCACATGTGTGGCAATGCAGGTACACTTCACACAGCAGGAAACTCCTACCCAGTATCTTGTCTGAATATCACTCAAATGATCATTTTACACCCAACTATACTGGACAATCAGCTTCAGCTAAAGCCTGGACTCAATGTATTTGTGGTAAATATAACAAACCATGGAGACGAGACCGACTTTAGGATGGGAATAATTTCCAGGATTACATTCAGACCCTTAATCTTGTGGGGTGAAAATATCTTCATATGACCGATGCGTCAGATGACTGTAGTTGGGGTTTAAGTTGTCGTGTACATAGTGAAAGAGGAATCACTTTGCTTCAAGAAGTATTGTAAGGATTTTCTAATATTCATATGAATCACCTTGGGAATATGTTCAATCACACCCAGACATATTTTTGCAAGAAAATATCAGTGAAATTATTGTGAGTACACTCAAAATGAAAAAAACAAAACAACTAAACAATATCCAAGTGATTAGGCTGTATTACCAACCTCCCATAAAATAAGCTACTTGCTGGTGGATTATGACACAGATCGCACTACAAACATTTTTCAGGAACAAGCAGTTCTGAGTGAGATTTACCAGAACCTCTTGTACTTTAAATAATCCGTTTTTTTTGTGTGTTTTTTTTAGTAACAGACTTAGTTTCCACTTGTTCTACTGGCATATTTTTGAGAACTTCATATAAAACACTGCATCAATTCCAAACTCGGTGCCTTAAAGTGGAGTCTGCATGTCGTCTGTAAGCACGTAGTCGTTGCTTTATTTCCCCTAAAAACAGAGAAACATGCCGTATTGTTTGGTGTGTGTATATATGTTTCTTCTGTGTTACACAAGTTGGATGAAATGGGTAGAGAAAGAAATGTTGGAGGAAATTTAAGAGAGAAACAGAAGTACAGAATATAACAGAAGCAGTCATGTCTCGTCTCTCATATACATCTGATATTCGCATGAAAAAAAAAAAAAAAAAAAAAGACAAAGCAATGCACAAATTAATCACCACATTCGAAAATGTCATTTGTATACATGTGTAGTGTGAATTCTGGTTTTAAAGTATCTTCAAGTTGTCATGTATTGCTATAAAGTAAATTTTTTATTTTATTTTTTTTAAACTCAATACCTGTTATGTTTATAGGCATTTAAATCAAAGGTGAGGTTAATCTTTAATTGGCCCCCAGGCAGCTCTAAACACATCATTTAATATGGTTTACACGTGAAACAACTATTGTAATCCTGACCTTTAACATTATGCAAGGCTTGAACAAGACGTCTCGGGGGTGATCAACCGTTTTGAAGCAAGAGTAACTTCCAAGGTTCAGCAGTAATATGAAGGATTTTAAGCTTTCTGAATAATGAAGCGTTGTTTGCACCATTTCTAGAAGACGCTCTGATGGTTTTGAGGTAACGTCTTGACAAAGTCGAGCCTAATCCAAGAAAAATGTTTCCGCTGGTGAAATAAGTGAAGAAGATCCCATTGAAGATTTCCCTACCATCTATTAACCCTGCCATTTGTATAGTTCTGTATGCTGGTTTGGAGACCACTGATAGAAATCTGCAAATACCCATGACAACTCTGTAAAAATGGCTCACCTGTGCTATGGTTTGGGATCCGAGAAAAAGGCTTTGGGGGGAGAGCGGGGGGCTGTTTGTGATATAGCGGCGGCTTGGCGGGGGTGTCCTGATGGTCACTTGGGAAGGTGACACATTTCTTGGAGGGCAGGACCATGGATGATTTCAAAGGGGGCTCCTGAGTGCAGACGCCACTGTCCATCGAAGATCGAAATTCAACTGTTGCTGAAAGAAAAAAAAAAAAAGAAAAGGAAAAGAAACGTGACATGCATTAATGATCTGTTGAACTGCACGAGAGAGACACGCCCCAAACAGACTTTTTAAACAAAGTTTTGATGCAAAGTCGGAGTGTTTTCACACCAACGGGAGCTAAGAGTGTTTAACAACCCGAGAGCTTTTTATCAGCAAGGACCAGACCACAGAACGACAGCACATGAGCAGTTTGACTCAACTTTTTGCTTTTTAATTCTTCTACAGCTCTCAGTAATTTAATGGGTTTTGCATGATCACATTTTAAGACTGACGGAGCAAATCACAGCAATGCTCCAACATGCTGACAAACAATGCATTTGTCTTGTCGCACTTCCGAAACGTCGCTTCGAACGGTCTCTGCAAGACTTGTGAAACAGGTTCAGACTTCATTTTTTCCACGTTCAAAAAGACTGCAGTGTATTATTTCGTGACTGACTGGAACAAAACAGACAGTCGAGCTTTATGAATGAGAACTAAAGAGTGTGAAAACAATCATCTGCAATACACCAGTGCACACGATATCATTAATAAAGTTATCATTGATAGCTGTATTTCAAGTCTTCCTGTGTCCACTTTGAATTAGCAACAGTCTTTTCTAATACCAGCAAATCTTTTGTGAACCTACACAGTCACACTTCTACTGTGGAAGCTGCGCTGTCTTTTATCTGCTTGACCCCTGAAAAAGACTGGAAAAAAGTTTGTCTGTACTTCAATTTTAAAACATTACCATAACCGTTTTGTTTTCGTACATCAATAATATAAATCCAAATAAAGTTTTAAACATTATAGATTTTTTTCGTTCAAATTTTTATTTTTTTTGCATAGACACTTATTTAAATGCCAACATTTTAATTTGATACCTACGTACCCAGTTTACCTCTTCTTAAGTATTCTCACTATGCAATTTATTTAAAAACTCTGTAGTCACTTCTAGTGGATGCAGAGAAACGTTTGCATGCACTCATATCAAAATTCTCCAAATAATAAAGAAGAATTTACATAAATTCCTGTGCAACTTTCAAGCACAGTCCAGCTATATTCTAGGTGTCAGATTTCACATTGCAACATACTCTTAAGGAAATGTCTAATTGTACACTACAGAGATTCAATCATCATCTAAAGACGTCTACATTTATTTCCACGTTCAACATTCAGATGTGCTGTAAGTGTGTGCTTTGAACGTATAAAAACAAATACTACTGATTTAAGGCTGGACGATGGGGGTGGTGTTTCATGCTCTGGCCAGTTCAAGTCTGATTTCTGTGGAATTTGCATGTTGTCCCTTGCGTGTGAGCTGAGGATTTCTTTTTACGGCAGTTGGGTTTCCTTGGTTTACTGGTCATTGTAAATTGTAATAATTTTGGCCATTCTTGATGTAATAAAGCCAATAACATAAAATAGTAAAATATATATGAATTATTACATTATTGGCTGCAGTTATTACCTTTAAAAATGATTTTTTTTCCCCCCATTCTACTTCAGTTATATAATGAATTATTATTTCATTACTGACAAAATGTTATTACAAAAATGGATCAACATATGGACTGTGTGTGTGTGTGTGTGTGTGTGTGTGTCCCTGTGACATACTGGTGATCTGCCCTGGGTGTACAGTAATAATATGCACCTAACAAGAGACAGACAATGTGCTAAAATAGGGACTGGCAGCTTTAATTGATTACTGTTGACTTTTCACTGAGGAAGAGGGTGCATGTTATTGAAAATGCGGAGAGGGCACACAAGGCCAGGAAAAAGAGGCTTTCAATCAACAAATGTAATACAATATTAATTATCAGTCTGTGCTTTTGAATAAGATTTGCCTCAGCTCTCACATCAAAGACTTCTCTTCCGTATTTCAAATTGTCCACAAAGCTTAGATTTAACACAATGCAATTGAGGGAAGTCTGCACACTTCCTTACATGCTCCCTGTTTGCATCCAGGCAGGAGCCAGCAGACTTTCTCAGCTCCTCCAACTTTGTTTTTGATGTCCTGAGGCAGGGAGACACCCCGCTGTCAGACTGAAGTTCTACGCTCCAGCTTTGAATGTGGGGTGTCGGAGGCACGTCAAATCAAGATCAAAGAGTTTTCTAAAACTCTACAAAATTTCTATAATGAAAGATTATATCTTTAGATTCCCCGTGCCAAATCTTGAAGAGTGCACATCAGAGACTACTGATTAATGAGGAGATGAATAACTGAAGACCTTCGAATCGAGCACACGTCTATCCCCTCTCGCAGACTTCCTAGTTAAATCCCAGGCAGTCCGGAACATTAAATCGCCTCACCTTTTTCAAAGATCTCCTTCAGCACTCCTCTCTTGATGAGCTCATCTCGGCTCTGCCGGACTGACATCTTCCTCTCCAAAGCTGAGAGCATAGAGAAGAGGAGCATTAGAGGTATGTTGACGTAAAGGTGAAAATGTAAGCCATTAAACCGTTTCACCACCGTAAAAGAGGTCAACTTTCATGATTTTTTTTTTATTTAATTTTTTTTTAATAGTTGCAAGATTTACATTCAGTCCATGTTACATTTCAGTAAAAAAAAAAAAAAAGAAAATCATCTGAAAGCAAAATTAAGATGCAGAAAAGATTCATCCATCCATCTTCTCCCGCTTATCCATTTCCGGGTGGCGGGGGTGGCAGTCTGAGCACTGTCACCCAGATCACATTGCACCCATTAAGAACCTTTCCTGCGGGTGGTGAGCCCACGGGAAGGTGGCGCCCGGCGTGGGACATGAACCCTCTACCATGAGATTGCGAGTCTCATCCTCTACCAACTGAGCTCGCCGGGGCCAGAAAAGATTCAGTGCATTTGATATGTATGCTGAAAGATACTTTATTGTGCGGCAGTAATCCATGGTTACCACTTGTCATGGGCCAACCTGCTTTCTGGCTCAGTTGTTGTTAAGGAGCTCAGTAGGCATAAAAATAGTAGTGAGAGCAGTGATGGAAAAAGGCTGACCGACGAAACTGAGTTTAAAGAAATGCTGTTGCAGCTCGGGCTGCCAGTCTGAGAAGACTATCTGAACTCAACAAAAAAACAAACACGCACAAAAACACAACTCGACCACGTCTCTTTATCGCTCATACTTTTTAAAATACAAGCAGTGTTGGGAATACCACATTAACCATGAACACCATTAACTGCATGCAAAATAGCAGCTTTTCCTGAGCCGATTGAAGTTCAGCTTCCCACAAAACCCGTTTTCTCCGGGGGGGGGGGGGGGGGGGGGTTACTAGTCCACTAAACTCCTGTTTACAAGGAGGCAGCTCTCCCTTTTTACTCCCCCTGTTCACATTCATGAACTCAATGAAAAATATCCTATCGCAGCAAGTAACATTAACTCGTATCCACAGAAGCTAAAATGCATTAGTAGTCTTAAGTAAATATCAAGTTCCTTGATAAGATCCGTCTGCATATCTGTAGCTTCTCATCGGCTCTGTTGCAGCTTCTCATAAATCCTCTTCTCTCAAGAAAAGCTAATATCCAGATTATCCAGAGCGTCTTCCTCCGAACTCACTGATGTAAATTCAGCTGATGAGTGACTCGTTCAGACTAACCCAGCCAGCTCTCAGCTCAGCTGATGCGTCACCGCAACACTGCCATAATACAGCAACGTGCACATTTTTAACGCTTCTTTACTTTGAGGGAAAGTATTGCAAAAGTTATTTTCTTTAGTGACGAGCACCTTGATTCCCTGTGATGAAGTACTGACATTCAATAACATTGCACTCAACTGTCATACCACTTGACAAGCCACATATCAAGCCATTGAAACGCGTATAGCCATCATTTGGTGGTCTTTGCTCAAATTCAAAGTTCAGACAGGAGAATATCTTTAATAAAAAAACAAATCATTCAGCTATATTAGAATATGATGTCTGCTGATAACATCCTAGATTTATAATGCAGGTGATGATATAAGCAGCTGTGATGACGTTTTGGAGGAACTTAAAGAAACAATAAAGAAAGGACTTTGCAATAATATTAATCTGTATGTAAAACATCTGTGGACTCCAAGGCAATTCTGCCCCACTATCGTTAAACATGTTATTTGCTGGATCTTCACTACCGATTACAGCGGCAGACTGTACTTTATTCATATTGACTGCACTGAATAAAACGCTCATATCCAATGCAAATGTTTTTCATGCTATGCTGCTTCACTGGCAAACCTATTAAACTCAGCCACGAATGTGCCCCATTTCTGTAAATATTGTCTTTTGTTTTATTCGGGAAAATCCAAATTTCCATTTGGGAAGATAATGTATTGAATCCTAAATGTGGCCATGAAGATATCGTTAACACTTAAAGCGGAAACGCAAAAAGCGCCAGTTTGCGAAGACTGAGGATAAAAGAGATACTCCAGCAACACTTGGCTTCATAGTAATACATTATGCACAAGACGGCGTGTCCCACAGCTCTTGTCTGCTTCTATTTTTAGCCTTCAAAAGTTGAAGTGTTTAAGATCTTCTATCAGCAGGCTGAACGAAAGCAGTTAAAAATCACGTTACTTATTCCGAAATCTAACCCTGCGACGAAACCAATTAAAAATTTGAAATGGGCATGAGCAACGGCACTCGAGCAGAATAGCACAGGAGACTCGCCGCAGGCCCCTGCAGCTCCTGCCCCGGAGCAAGATCACGGCTTCTGCCATGTGTGCCTCGCTTATGACCCAGGAGTCCACTCCAGTCCATCGCCCTTCAATGCTGCTTCATCCTCGCAGGAGATTCATGGGAAACAAAAATAAAAAATACCTCACCGAGTCCTGCTCTCAGTCACAGCACGGTACATTCAAAACCAACGCCACAGAGTCAAAAGAATGAACTGAAAGTCATATAAATGTCAGACTGGCAGCCCTGTGGGGCAGATATTTGGATTCACTGTCCTTCAGCTGGTTGAAAATAACAACAGTTATCATTTAGCAGTACAATCCACGGCGAGCCCCTTCAGGATAGCAGACGTTCAAGATCACTCTACACTTCAAAAGTTTTCCAACAGAAGCCTGTTTGACACAAGCTCTAAGCCTGGAATTAGTTAAACAGGTTTTTTTTTGGGGGGGGGGGGGGGGGGGGGGGGGGTAGGAAGTTGAGGAGAAGTACGTGACCAAAATATCACCCGTTTTTCATGAAAAGAATCACCATTTGAGCCTTAGGAAGTGGCAAATTTAGCATGAAATCAAAGGAAAGTGCACCATTTCTGCTTGCGATATGGGGGCGCTGATGCTGGCAGCTCCATCCAAAAGTGATTAATTTCCCCCAGGGAGGACCCAATAAACATTAGGTCAAGTACAACAAGAAGAGAGTAAACAAGACCCATCAAGCAGCTGACCCAGAACCCACAGAGCCGATTTAATTGACTCCAAGTGTTTTAGCGATTCACGATAAACACCTAAACTAAAAGGCTGCCAACTTTCATGCCAAGAAAAAGCTCAACGCTAAAATAATGTGCAGCAAATTAAAATAATTTGTGACGCGTTTAAGGCATCTGTTATTCATATTCAATTCAACTTTATTTATATAGCACCAAATACAACACAGTCATTTCTAAGTGCTTTTAACAGAGAAAAACCCAACGAATCCACATGAGCAAGCAGATTTATTTGCGACTGTAGAAAAGAAAAACTCTAACAGGAAGAAATCTTTGCAGAAACCAGACTCAGAGAAACAGCCCTAACTGTAAGCTCATAAAACGTCATTCTGAAATGTTATACAACCAATCCATTATTTTTCTATAAAACTCTTCCAAATCTTAAAATACTGCCGCACCCCTTTATCATGTATTTACCATGATTATTTCTCAAATATGATGAGGAAAAAGCCACTATAATACCTTTCCATGTCTCTTCCCCCATGTCCAATCAACCAGCACCGATACCAGACATCAAGGATTTCTCGCTGAACAAGAAGTAGTTTGCAGTAAACTAAATCAGAGCATCGAATCTAATGGAGCATCGCCAGGGTTTCTGGTCTCACAGTATCAGACACTTTTATCCAGGTGACTCAGCTGCTGTTGATCAAGCCCTGACTTGCATCTCTGCAGCAATCCATGGATCAGCCTTCCTAATCCCAAGCCACCCTGTTGTTTTCTCTGTGGCTTTGTTTGCTGATCTCATGGACTTCATCTTGGCTGCACCTGTGACGCTCAACAGAGGAAAGGCTTCAGGTAGACAGCAACCAACCTCATAGAAAGTCTCTGTACCTGCAATCTGCTTCCAGTTCCTTGTACCCGATACGTTTCATTTCATGGACTCTTCTATTCACTCCTCCCACTGCACTTGTATATTTAGAAAGACACCAGATAAAGTAAGTAGCTATTCACCAGAACGAAAGGCGTTGATGTAGATGGTGACTGATGACGGTGAGAGCAACAAGATCACATCTGCTGTTTGAGCAGGACCGAGAAGATAAATAAAGAAGGGTCAGGTCATGTCAGACTACTTCAATGAGCAGCCGACATGATATGAATGATAAATATAGGCAAAGTTGAAGTTTACTACAGTCTTCTGTTCTGTCTGCGTTAACAGTTTTCCATAAATTCACACAAATTCACTTTTTTTTTTTTTTTTTTTTTTTACTTTTAGTAATTTTACAGGTTTTTATTACATATAAATGGCATGTAGTGGTGTTAAAGAAAAACTTAATACAGTTTTCAATAACAGCCCATAGATTTGAAATATTTCATTTCCATGTATTTTTGCCCTTTGAAGTGGTTAACTAAACGTTGTCCTCCAACTTGAACTAGTATTTTGTAACACTACAAATCTTTTTAACCTTTCATTCATCTGAACAAATGTTCTTCAGATTAATAAATATGAACAACATCAGTTCAACCAGGGAAACATGTGGCTAAAGGGTCAACCCCAGACAGGCCATGGTGCAATGTGTACAAGGATTATACTGCCGTTTCATCTCAAATGAAAAGTAATTACTTAAAGCTTTATGACATAACCGCAGGCCACGGGATGTACACAGTTGCATAATACCATTAACTCAAAAGCCTTAATGAGAATATTATGTCTTCGTATTTTGACACGCGGTGGCTTCTCATGAAACAAAAAGGGGAAATTGGTGAAATTGAAGTGGAAACTTGTCAGATACAGGCTGCATATCAAGTAAAGAGATGAAACACAGGCTTGCCAGCAAAAATAAATAAATAAAAAAATTACATTATTAGCATGCAAGAGAAAGTCATTTATTTTTTATTTCATTGGGATGCTCCTAAAAGAGCCGTACCCAAAAACACAATTTTGTGCCAATCAAAAAAAAAAAAAAGCCAGTCCGTGTGGGTCAGTCTAAAGACTAGTATACAAGTTTTTTTTTTTCGTTTTTTTCTACCAACATACAATGATTAATATATTTCTATTATAATATCTTGTCAAACATATTGTTGTTGCCTGCCAACCAATTACACCTACTGTGGATATAGTCTCATGTTAACTCTGTGTGCCTGCCTCTTTAAGAGGGAGAGGTGTGCTGTGACTTTTGTGAAAGATTCGGCAAACTGTTTAAAAAATAAATAAAAAATTGCGAAAAGCTGGCCAGTCAAAATGGACGGGACTTTGGTGAAAAAACACAAAATGGAGGCGATACTCATCAACAGCAAGCAGGAGGCACATACAAAATTTCATCTGAAACTTTCTCGTGGTACTTACAGTTGGATATCTTTGGTGTTGCGGTCAGAAGCGTTGAGTTAATTCATGATCAATGAGGGGCTCCATCAGCAAACAGGAGTTTATTGAAATGGTGACTGTTAAGACAACAGCTTCATGCATTCAGCCGCTGGCGGTGAGAAGCACGATAACGCTATTGTGACACTTCCATAAAAGTAATCAGTTACTAGTGCGTTACCGCCAAAAAGAAGTGTCAGATACACAAATAATTCGTTTTTTGAGGATTTTCCTAGGCCTTACAGTGGTGTTGTAGTGATTTGTCCTCATTTTGAAACCATCCCGGTACGATTTCAAACTTGGGGCAATTTCAGTGTAGAGTCTGCATGGTCTTTTTGAGCATGTGGTTTGTCTCCAGGTAATCTGTGTCCATCCACAGCTTATAGACCTGCGCGTTGGGTGAATTAAGTAGACGAGAGTCCCGCTTCCAGTGCCTCCCGTGTGGGTACAGAAAATGAATCGATGGAGGGTACAGCCGAGGTACACAAATTAAGACAAAAACAACACTTCATGTAACCTTTCATTTCCGAAATTAAGCAACTTTTACTTGGATGGCTACTCC
This sequence comes from Lipophrys pholis, assembly GCF_963383615.2. Classification (NCBI taxonomy): domain Eukaryota; kingdom Metazoa; phylum Chordata; class Actinopteri; order Blenniiformes; family Blenniidae; genus Lipophrys; species Lipophrys pholis. The sequence continues at coordinate 33,364,911 of NC_137635.1, read as the reverse complement.
AGCCCGAGTCCGACGCTCCAGCCACTGAATCTGTACTGAGATGAGAAGATTAGGCGCCCATCGGGGAGACTCAGCTGAGAGCATATTAAATGAAACTGGCATATCTGAGCAGAGCCGCCATTGATCTGAGAACACTACACTTATATTTTTTTATAAAAAAAAAAAAAAACCTATTCCACTGCGAAGTGACCCAGATACTCGGAACACATCCTACCAACCCTGAGGCTCAGTAGCTCAAAGTGGAGGCTTTTACTGAGGCAATTCTCACAGGCTGAGCTTCACGAAAACTGTATTGCAACTTTCATGGAGTCTTTTATCAATGAGGAGCCGAACCGTGACGGCAAAGCAAAGTGAGACCTTGACACCTATGAGAGGACACCCCGGCCTTTTGACACCAACTTCTCTTTCTTATACAAACATTAAGAAAATTGTTTATATAAAAGTATTTTGATAATCACCATCGATCATCGGTGTCCTCAGACGACTGCTTCTTACAGAGAAATCTGCTAATCAGATTAAAACAAGACGTCAAGATAATATCAGACTAAAACATGCATGCTCCTTTGATAAATCTGCCTCGTGAGATCTCTTCCTGATACCAGCTCGTGGAGAAAATTTACCGAGCAGAATAAGGCGGCGTGACAAGCCAACCAACTGTCAGGCTCTCCCGTCTTCCTTCCTGAGGTGAAGAGTACAGCCCCCCGGAGCTCGCCTTCATCTGCTTAATATCACAACACATTCATAATCATCCGCTGTGTTCGCCGTCCAATTATCCGTGACAACATCTGCATGCCCAGTGGCTGGTCTCGCTCCCCGCTGAAACGGGGAAACATAATCAACAGCAAGGTATCGGCGACAACCGCCGGAACAAAAAGACGACGCATTCAAGTCCAAGATCAGAGCAGTTCAGCGGTGATCACGACCGCACACTCGACTTTGCCTTTAATGAGACAAACAGAAAGTGCAACCACTGCACTACACAAATTTTTCCCTTTTTTTTTTTTGAACACCGAAGACTTTAAACCACAGGCTAACAAATGGCCAGTCATACCTCTTGGAGACTTCAAGCTGTCAGCAAAGACAAAGAATTAATACAACAAATCAAACTGGTCGCAGAAGGTGGCATCAGTCTTCCATCATTTCTTAAAAATGAGGTCATCTGTATTAAGGAGAGTCAAACGGCTGTCATCTTGGCACTTAAATGAGGGCAGATGCAAAACAGCATGCATGATGTTCTATTAATAAACTGAGATCAATAACGAGGCTACGGGTCACCAAATCAATTTTGTTTAATAGGTGATAACAGAATCTGAAAACACTTTGTCGTGAATAAGTTATATTCATTCTTCTCTTTTCTTCCGTGTATTTGAAATAGTTACACTCAAATATGAAGCAACGATTACTTATATAAGATGTCGTGTCGTAAAAGTAACTGATTTGACGGCGCCCGTGCAATGTATGTTCCGACCTCATGTAGCTGAATGTGCTCCGACGCAAGAGCAAACAGCAGAAGCAGAGTTTGAACATCAGCATGCACTTCTACTTCTGCTTCTGACCCAATAAAACTCAAATAGTCGCTCTCCGGCTCACAGCTTGTGTTTGGCAGCTTGCTGAAGCTGGAAACGTGGACGATGCGAGGGAAAGACGTGGGATCAACCAAAGCAATACACTGGCGGCTGAAAACAAAACAATGACCCTAAACAATCTGAGCCTGAAGAGCCGAGAGGAACCACGGCTCCAATTCTCAGTCACAATGACAAACACAACAAACATTAGCAGCTTTAAAGTCTCTATAGAACTGCGATTGACTTTCCTGCTAGAGTTTAAAATCCCCCTAACATTTCCCGTCATTTGAATTTTTCAGACTAGGACTTCTGCGACTCTGCAAAAAAAAAAAAAAACTACCAGTACTCCATTTAGTTCTGACTTTAAAAGTTGGATCCACGCTTCATGCTAAGATGTGATAAAGTGGTTCCATTTGCAGGAGATTGCTGCAGCTAAAGCTTCGGCCAGAGCTGCCTGTCAGGCTGCATACCGCCTGTGACTCAACTCAACCCAGAAATTCAGTCCAGCGAGATGCGGCGGGTCATAATCTGTCAACAATAAGCACAGAATAGAACAAAAGTGGCGACTGAATTGTTTGGAGGTGGCAGCTGTACGCATGCAAAACAAGGGAGATCACAAAAGCAATGAATAGAGCCGGTCCCCTCGGTTCCACTGTGCATTAATACCCCAAACACAGCAGCTTTTGTTGCTCTGCTCTTCATCGCCGTCCTTCAGAAGATGCTGTTATCAAAGGGCATGCATCATTACACTGTGGCTTGTTCAGACCACATTGAAGTTCCTGAGCAATTGTGCATCCACAATAAACTTTCCACTTCAAACCTGGAAGATAGAAAATGCCTCCTCCTATCAAACAGACTGACAGCAGAGTTCAGGATATCGGAGCTGAAGGTTAAAGAAAAAAAAAAAAAAAAGAAGAGCCACCTCTGAGGAGACCACTCACTCTGACGACAGCAGGCTGCAAGATGAAAGAAAATCTAAAGATCCCTAAAAACATGAAACTCCAACGCTGCACTTTTTGCTGAATCAATTCGCCGCATGTTCAATCACCTCGAGGACCAAAACTCAATATTTATTTTCTTTTTGCCAAAGCACAACCTTTTCAAATTAAGGTAGAGTGTTTACCAATGTTGAGGTCCTTCCACATCAAGCACCTCTGCAGGGGATGCAAAGTTTAATTTTGGGGCAGCTGTGGCCACAGGGGTGTGTGTGTGTGTGTGTGTGTGTGTGTGTGTGTGTACGTAACAGTGTAAAGCGCTTCGAGACTGCTAAAGCAGTGATGCACAATATAACCAAAGCCCATTTTCCGGCAACATTTTAGGCTTCCCAATGATTCCCAATGGCAGAGGGCCGATTGACAATATAAATGTTGCAATTTTGACAATAAAACACTGCACATTATTTGAATCATTTACGAGTATTAGAATATTATACAATTAAAAGAAAATATTATGGCAGTTAGTTTAAAAAAAAAAAAAAAAAAATAGCTTCTCTTACAAGTTACCCTTGTAGTTTTGACACCAGTGTTAAAATGGAACGACTGTGAATATGTGAAGTACCTGCAGACGTCTGCTTGAACTTCTCGCTCTTCTTCTTCCTCCATTTCCAGGGCTTGAGGAGTCGACCCAGAGTAGCAAACTTGCTCCTGCGTCGGATGGGTGGAGTGTGGGTGCCGGACAGCAGGGACTCGGAGCGCATGGCGGCCAGTCTCTCTACCTCCTCAGCTGTGACGGGACGAGCAGAATGACGTATTTTAGGTGAAGATGCAGACAGTTTAGTTTTGAAAGATCCAAGAAGCAAACATTGGTGCGGAGTGGCCTCCTGAATCTTCATGGTAAGTGGAAGCGCTTCCACAAGAAGATAAACAAACCTGTATATCAGATGGCATTATGCAGAACACTTTGAGGCTGCATCACACTGAGCCGTTTGCATGACTTGCCAGAACGCACTAAACAGACTGATAAGCACCTCATTAGGACGAAATCTTTCTACTCGTCATCAAATATTCACGAGACCCACCCCTTAAGACTTTAAAGTACCGTTTGATATCCGAAGCAATGAATGTTAAGCATTTTGTTAATACACGAAGAGATGAATCCAAATGCAAAGGGATACACACGCGCCACTTACAGGAAAAGAAAAACCAACAACATGGTGCACAGAAAACAAACAAAAGACTCTTGGCTTGTGAACAGCTTAAAAAAAAAAAAAGGACTAAACTATGAGGAATGCTTGCAGCAAACAGCACCGTGTGCTCCCCAGTCTCCTCACTTCAAACTGTACCAAGTCTCTCAAATACATACTAGGCTAAGTGACCTTGACTGAACAGAACAATCACACAACTCAAAACGCTTCCAAAGAACTGTTTATTAAAGAAGTATTTTCAGAAACAACAATCCAACTTGGACTCTCGCGGCCCGAACTCTACGAATTCATTCAGCTTGGAGGAACGTGCCCTCAATCATCTCCACTGTGAGTGTGGTCAACACTGATGGATGTCAAGAGTTTTCAAATCAATCAATGCAGTTACACACTACAGTAGCAGAGCTGCTTTAGCAGATGTAAAACTATACGGCAGGATTCATAGTAACTAAAGCAGACAGAGATTATTATTAGTATTTGAGTATAATGGACGACCGAACCTGGAAACATTTTCACTCCCCTTGAGACAATCGCAACAACTGTGAACGTTTGTCTGCAGCCTTTACAGCCAAATGAGACTTATTTATCTCAAGTCAACCTGCAAGATGAAGATCAACAGATTCTGAATTTTTACATACAGTTTAGCTAATCTGTAGTTAATGTTGCAGTCATTGATTTAAACACAAAACTTGAACCACTGGCCATGAAATGATTGGAATTATTAGAACTTCAAGACAGGATGGACCCAGAAACAGAATAATGAAATAAAAATAAAACTCTAGACGCATGAAGTGACTCTACCGTCAGCGTCACCACATTGCTTCAGATCGTCATCCGCAACACGCCATCGGGGAATCAGCCGACCAGCTTTCTCCCCTTTAAATCACCACATCAATTTCACAGGGTTCGTCAACACAGACGTATCATTTTACAGGCCAGCCTCCCTCCTCCCACCCCCTCCTGAGGGCAATAGGACAGCCTGATAAATACTGTGACAGTAATGCAGTGCAGAAGTCGGCCCCACGGACCCTTACTTGACGACTTCGGTGCCTCGGAGCCAACCATCTTGGCAATCTTGCCACCACACCAACCTATAAATAACTCCACAGTCAGTGCTAATTGAATCCAGTTGAGATTCATATGACTTCATTAGAGGTCCAAAAGGACAGATGAAGAGAGGAAGACACCCGATTGTAAGCTGAGCAGCGTCTTAACGGCCTTTCTTCCGTCACTGCATGACTGAAGGAGAGAGGACAACGTCTCTCACTTTTAGTAGCTTCAGCGTCAGCGTTTGTGCACAACGTCAAAAACGTCTTTGGCTGCTGCTCCTTTAAAACACAATTGAAATGAAGCAAAGTTTCAAACACAATTTAGGCTGATCTGGGCATCTTCTGTGAAATCTAACCCACTGGATCTGCTGATCCACGCTGCTCAACACCTCCTTACATGGTTCTTTTTTTCCCCCCTCTACTTCCAGACAGACAGAAACCAGAATGTCTAATTGTGATGATGCAATTTAGTACAATCTTGACAAAATTCTGGCACAAGAGAGGAGCTCTGTCTACTGACAGCAAGGACAAGAAAGGAGGATCGTTTTCTCCAGATATCTCGTGCAGAGGGAGTCAAATGCGTTTGTATTTGCAGCCCTCACTGTGGTGCACATAACTCACATTCTCCACTAGTTTAGTAGCGAACTGTTGTGACTGGTTTCAATTAAAAACACTTGTTTGCATACCAAGATGGCTGAGTGGTGATGTAATGACACTGAACTGGAAATGGCTTTGCACAAACACGCTGCATTGCATCAGAACACATCTAAACAGGTAAAAAAAACAAACATGAAAAAACATCTTTAAAATCAGGAGAAACAAATCATCTTTGTTTTTATGCAAAACAACAGGGAGCAGCCCAGCCCCGCGAGAAGTTCTGATCCATTCAGCTGCAGTTTCAGCAACAAGCCACAGTGAATCACTCTCGGTTTTTTTTTTTTGTGGTGTCATTTTGATTCTAAGTAAACCACTGCAATGGAAGGTAAGGACAGACACAAACAAACAAACAAACAGACTGATCTGCGTCTGATCTGGTTATCAGACGACGAGGCGCTGCCAGATCCAACACAACAGGGAAACACGTCGTGGTTGGTAATACCGCAAGGCTTCCCTACTTACTATGGGCGAAACCACACAAGGTTTTAGGAGCCCGTACTCACCATCCTGCGTGTCGTTTCCGCGGCTGCAGTTGCTGCATATGTGTTTGATCTCCTTCCCGATGTGACAGTGGATGGTGAACGGCATGTTGTTGTTGTGGTGCGGATGCGCACCGTGCGCCTTCTTGCTGCTCAGAGACATGATTTTCACCAGGCTGAACGCCTTTTTCTTGGGCTTCTCCACCGCCACGGGCGTGTTTTCTCGGCACCCCGTGGCAAACCAAGTGCCGTGCATGATGGTGGGCGCAGGATCCACCGTCGGGTAATTGACCGTCTTGAACATATTTGAGGGAACGCGGAAAAAAGAAAAACCAAACCGGAGGAGCGCCTCGACGAAGCCGCGTTACTATGGAGCGGGTTTAAATTAAAGGGCCATCAAAAGAGTCCTATACCTATGGACCCTTCCCTGAATCGGGAGCTCCTCTCTGCATTGGTCCCCCACCGCCTCGCACCTTTACCTGAGATATCTCGACGCGCGCAGCCTGCTTGGTTGCGCAATGCAAAAGTCGCTGCTGCTGCTGAGAGAAGAAGAAGAAGAAAAAAAATCCCTGCTGAAAGATCCAAGCGAGCTAATAATAAAATACAGAGAATGTGAGTACTGAATGGCAGTGACTAGCTCTCCCTCCCAGCGCTGCAGACTGCAGTCGGTTGTGGCTAATCCATGATTAGTGGAGCTGAGCAGTGCGCCCCTGTGATTGGCTGCGCGCCGCGGTGCGCCCCTCTCATACGCCAGCGTGCGCGGAGGAAAAGTTGCGCCTCCATCACAGGATCCCAGTAAACTGCATCAAATCCCAGCCACTTTCTCTTCCCTGGTTACTTGCAAATACAGTAAGTCATTAACATCCAGACGAGCAAAATTCACCTGTGAGGAAAATGTCCTCATATTTACGCATTTCTTTCTTTTTTTCAAACTAAGAATGAGCAATTAATGACGCATACATACTAGTGATAAAACAAACGTAAAAGTACTACACACACACACACACACACACACACACACACACACACACACACACACACACACACACACACACACACACACACACACACACACACACACACACACACACACATTTTTTTTCTTTATTCCTAAGGTATGTAACGATGAACAAGTGAACGTAGGAAATTATTCGGCAGCAAATGTAACCCTCCCTCTCACACTTGAACCTGGGTTTATAACACTCAAGGTCAAGACTGCATCTGTTGCCATAAGGGTGGGGGTGGGGTTACACACCAAATATGGATCTGTAAAGCTACAGGACATTTGTTGGGCTTCTCTGGATGAGTGCCTGAAATGTCTTTGTTGTATTTGGCGCTATATAACTAAAATTGAATTGAATTGAATTGAATTGAATTGAATTGAATTGAATTGAAATGAATTGAATTGAATTGAATTGAATTGAATAGTACATCACTTCAATCCAAGGTCTCACTTGAACTGGGTCAGCTCTGCACAGTGATTCAAATGTAAAACCAAAGACATTAGAAATATTCTACTAAAGAGGTTATTCAAGCTTAGCTAAAGGCAGAACGTTCTCAAACATTAAGAAATGCCTTTCATACCAACATCCAAAGCAGAAGACATATATTTTAGGCTGCTCTCATTTCAAAGCGTTGAAACAGCATCTATTTCCCTTCCTGATGCAACCAGGAATTGAACCCAGACCCCCTGCAGTTAATGTCAACACTTAAAGAGACAAGGAGAAGCCATCACTGGTTCATCAGGTTGTAAAGAGTACCATTTAATGTTTATGGTAACAAATGTGTATATTGTCATAAAGGCATTGTAAGATTAACTTCTTTTGTGCAAGTTTGGTTGGAAAGTAAAAGCTCCGAATTATCATCCAATAACACCTTGAGATTAAACCTTTCAGTCTCTATGTATTTCCAAGAAAAATGTTCAAAGTTTAGAATTCAATTTAATCTGAATCCTTATTAATTTACTTTGCCGGTTCATGAAGGCACAAAAAGAAGAAAAAGAGAAGGAATAAAGCTAGAAAAAGATTTAAAACCATTGCTAAGTAGTCCACCAATTCAATAAACAAAATTAGAGGGAATGAGAGCGTTTACAGAGCACAAGCACAGAACTATTAGAGATATTGTCAGATTTCCACCAGCAGACGTTTTCATTTTCATGGTCTGAACCTCCCACCATTTAGTTAGACCAGCCAGTCAAGGGAACCGCATGAACTTGGAGAGGGGGCAAAACATCTTTTAAGACACACATGAGCAAGTCCAGCTCATCGTGATTCAGTTGCTTTGAGGTATAGTGAGGCATTTATTTTTTCCCAAACACGAGGAACATAAAAGGAAAAACCCCTTGAGAGAGATCAGCAGCTATTCAATTCAACTTGAATAGCAAAAAACCCGATACCAGTGCAGTTGTCTCTGCATTCTCAGTGAAGTCAAAGCTGCCAAATCATACAGAATGCAGTGGTTTTTAAGAGACGCTGTTTGTAAGAAAGAATAAAATCAATGTCAGATATAGGTGGAATGATTCAACCATTATGTCTGTCTCCCACAGAGTTAACAAAAGTCTTTTCTTAGATCACTTGTGTGGGGAAAAAAAAGGGAAACATTATCAATTCAACAAAGGATAGCACATGTTCTGAAATATACTCAAGTATAAAAGTAAAAACAAAGTTTGAAAATGTTCCTTTTTGGAGGGTGGATGTGATGGATAAAGCCGTTAAGTCATTAGCAATGTCACAGATAATGGTCTAATGATGTAAAATATTTTCTGAATAAAGTCTTGCATTTACTTAACATAAAAAAAAAAAAATTTCAATTTTGAAAGGATTACCTCCAAACAGTGAGTCTTGGCATGCATCTGTCTTTGTTGTCTGATCCTCTCACTGATGATCCTGAATCATCATGGAGGTTGAAAAAAAAAAATAAGAATGAGGTTTTAAGTGGAAGAAAGTACAGATGGTTGTGTTCAATTATCTGTACTTTCATGGTGTGAGTGTTTTTGAGTCACCAGTTACTCTTAACAACAATGTCTTTGACAAGTGACCGTATCTGGAGAAAAACACCCACAGGCAGAAGGAAGAACATGCAAACTCCACACAGCTATAGAGTCAATCGACGGGTTCAAGCGGACAACAATTGAGGTGTTAACATCAAGAAAATGAAAAAAAATAAAAAAGTAAATCCAAATAGTTGACCCTCGCAGCTCCAGCACACATACTGAGGGGATTGATATTATTATTACTACTGAGATAACAAGCTTTTAATAATGTTGAAGATACAAAAACCCAACGGCACATTTTCCCCCACAGAGCCGGTGAATAGCTGTGGGCCGGTGGGAGGGCAGTTTAGAAGCAAATATCTTTGATGTCCCTTCAGTGAGCTGCAGTTTATTCCAGTGACATCAAAGTCCCTCTCTGAAATGAGGGACAGAGGCTCCCAGATTTACACTTTCACGACGGCGCAATGCAGTCCTTTCCCTCCGTTGCCACTTTTTGGTGGAAAGTTTCACTTTCTTGCACTCCAGGAAACTTCTGAGAGGGAGCTAATTTTAAACACAGACTTCGACTTCGTCTTTTCTTTTGCTACAAAGAGACTTGAAGATGAAGAAATAGTGAGGTGTGCGACTCACGAGAGGAAAATAGGTCTGAGAATGTATTTGTGCAAATGTGAGAGAAAAAGGGGAAGAAATAAGTTGTTTTGCAGAAATAATCCTTATCTCTCTTTGTCTGCCATCCAGGGTCATTACTCTGTCTCAGAGTCATGACATGTCCCGAAATGCACTTAAATCAAACATTGCGTCAAAGAGATTTGTGCCAAGGCTCTGCTCTTCATTTCTTTTTTAACAAAAATAAATAAAATAAAATCCCCCGACTTGTATTGTCTTTTACACACTCTCAAGTCTCAGTTTCTTATTAGATGATTTCAACCAGAAGCAGATCATCACCGGCAGGTCATCCACTGGCTGCAACAGAGTCGGTTTAGTTATGCAACTACTGTGTCAGGCCGTGTTGGTCAATGCTCCAGCTCATCCCTTGGCCTGAACCCGCTGACTGCAGCTGATGTGTTTTGTAGAGAGAGTATCTCTCTATCTAACTGTTAACGGTCCCTTTGGCTACTTTGAACGTATTGTTGTATTTAAAACACATTTAACTGAATTATAATATAACTGATTATTGTTGTTGTTTTTTTTATGGATATAATTGTGGTTATTTATATCACACATAACCACTTTCAGTGTAGGGTTTGAATGTTCTCCCCGTGCACAGGTGAAGTTTTTATAAAAGGTGTTAGGTATTATGATTGACGGCTCCGAGTATCTATAATTCCGTTAAATTAATACTGTACATTTGCTTAGTTTTTATGTGATAGCTGTTCATTTATCTGTTGACCCGTTGAATGGCAAAATAATTGTGAAACAAATAAAGAAGCTGATTTACAATACATGAAATTCCTGTAAATCAGTGTCGAAGGTCTAATGATTCCTTCATTCAAAACTATTCTAACTGTGTAACCTAATAGATAAACATGCGGCTTTGCAGGAGAGCTCAGCTGGTGAGAGTGTGTGATGCACATTTCGCAGGATTATCCTGAAAATGTTCATCCAAGCTGAAAAACACCCCCTCTATTTAGAACGTGTATAGGAAATACATATATCTGGCAACTGTCACCTGTCATGGTGTTTTGAGTCTGAATGAAATACAAATGTGGACTATTATTTCTAAAGATGCTATAAAAGAGCTCACAAGTTGTTTTGAATCAAATAAGATCTGACTCACTTTTATCAACAGGAGAAGGTAAATCATGCATTAAACACCTTGAGTTATAGCTCCCTGCCCCTGCTCGCTTTGCATTATGTGAAGAAAGCCAGTAAAGACTTCTTGTGGTTAATTTTGAGAGTGTAATTCAGAATAAGAAATCCTTGCAAGCGCTGCTGATTTAAAAAAAAACAAAAAAAACAAACCTCCATTCTTTCATGTTGGATGAAAACATACCTGACACTTGTCACAAACTGTCACTGTAAACTTCAGCTGTCTCAGTAAGCTCACCCAAAGCTGCTAAGAAGAATCTGCCAGTCCTGCCTGACTCACATGTGACAGATATGCTGGCTCACAGTGCTGTCGCCACCGAGCTTCAGTAAATATGACTTCTTATGTGCCTGAGAAAAGCACAGATTCCACAACCATCATTACAAGTTAAATAGAGCTCCGAGCTTTGACCTGGTAAATTGATGGTCTGTTACTTGGGGGAGAGTTTGTAATGCCACTTTGTTTGGATATTTGTTTTGGCATTCCGGTTCAAACTGGTTTTTCCGTGGCTGTGGTGCAGGTTTGAGGCGAAACAATCGTACGACTTCCGACCGAGCAGCCTGTCACTACAAATCTGCTGTTCTCGTCCTCGCCGCATCTCCCTGTCTCTTCCCATCTGTCATTCTCTTTCCACATTTTTACCAATCTCACTCCCTCACAGTATCTTCACTGTATCACGGTTCCTCAGCACAACGTGCAGTTAAAAAAACTAAAAATAAATATGGCAGTTTTTCTACTTGCTTGGAACAAACATGTGAATGCTGGTTCACATTCGCCGCAATGCTTTCCCTGCAGCTCTTCTCTCCACATTCAGCAATAAGTTTCATCCCGTTCCCGACAGTGGAGTAACGTGACATGATTATGTAAAGTCCACACAGGCAGCAACACTTTGTGAATCAGTGATGTGTTCATTTAGAAAAGGCTGCAGCAGACACAGAGGAAGGGATGACCAAATGTCAGAGAAGTGTGAGATAAGAACAGCACCCACTTTGTTTTGGTTTGGTTTCTCAATAAGCTGTGCACATCAGCTCGCAATCCCCTGGCTGACATTAACAGTCACTGTGAATATTATTCACTGTAGCCAAGAAGAGAAAAGGTTCATGCGGTCCCGTCACGCTGACTGTCGGGGATCGTGGCGAGATGCTTGTGGCTACATTTCCAGGAAACTGTAAACAGATGACTGCTCGCTTTGCTTCTGTGATAAGTCAGCCCAGCCCTGTCGGTCCCTCTTCCCCACCGACCCGACCTCAACTAGCTTTTCCCCGCCACCGTACGACCAGACACATTTTGAATGGCTGGTATGAAAAGGCATTAATATGGTTACATATTCTACATGTTCTCCCAATTCAATCATCCATCCATCCATCCATCCATCCATCCATCCATCCATCCATCCATCCATCCATACATACATCCATCCATACATACATACACACATCCATCCATATCTACACATGTTTCCTTTAATTGGGTGAACAAACAAGATGTTTGTCTATTCCTGCTTCAGGGTGATAAGAAGACCTGACACTGAGAGATCGAAACCAAAGTGAAACGCGTGGCACCCAGAAGCCAGTTAATCCCTGTGGTAACTTTTCTGACACCACCACGATTGTAACAAGGAGCTCATTGTCAGCCTTTCTCTGTAGAGCTTTGATTATGACATGCTCTTCAGATTCATGTGTGCCGGAGCAGGAAGAAACCTAAAACATGGTAGGGCAGTGGCAGTAGGATTAGGATTCTTCATACCCTGTTGGATTGAAGGGAATGCAGCAGAAATGAAGCAGCTGATTTTGACCGGTCATCAACGAAGCCTGCAAAAAGCCCTGGTAACAACCTGATCATTACAATCAGGTGTGTCAGAGCTGCACATCCAAAAAATAGGCCGGGTGGGAGGATTCGACAAGGTTAATCTGAGTGAATGCATTATGCCAGTTCGTACCAGTTTACTCTGACTTCCAGCAATAGTGTTGAATCCCCTTCCTGAATGGCCATAGTCTTCCATGTTTTAGACGTTACTCTCTTTTGATTATAATGAGCAGGTTTTGTCAAGATTTCAGCAGAAAATCATCTCGACAAAATTCATCAGATTTGTATGAGCTGGAGCATCGACACACTTAAGGCAGGACAGGGTATGTAAATGTCAACTGGTGCATTCCTCCAGAAACAAAATGGTTTCTCTGGGGTCATAATTGAATTGTGAGCACATGTTTTTGAGTGGTGACCGTAACAAGTGGGTCATTAGCAGACTTTCTGCAGAGGCCGAGGGTGAGACATTCATAAGTTTCAGACCTGGTGCAGAGAGACACTAAAAACATGCAACACTAGGATCTTCAAGGATTCATCGGCTTATAAATAGATTATTATCAGTTCAAAAACATCAGATCAGATTATTTTAAAACATGTCAAAATATATCTCCTACGTCTTCAAAATTTATCTGAATAATACATAAATGCAGAACATATTTACAAAATATTTTTGCTTGTTAGTTCATGATGTAATGCAGGATTTGCTTCAGTGCATTCCCTCTCTTGAGTACTGAAGTAAACAGGTAAGAGTGCTAAACACAACATCTTTTCTCCCATCATTGAAATTAATTTACATGCAGCTACCGCATTTCCATCCGCATCCAGTATTAACGTTCCCTTATTAAAAAGCAAAAGAAAACCAAATCTCCCCATTGTTGCAGTGCCAGATGGTAAAATCACCCTTATGGCAGAGAAACCTCATTCCGGGTTATAGCTGGAACGATGCCGCCATCTAGCGGACGAAAAGGGAACTCTACAATCCACAGCAGGCAAACTGACACAAGCTGAGCAGAATGTTAATATTTTGTCTTTTTAGTCGAAACTCAGTTCACTGGGATCCACGCACACAAAATACAGAGAACGTAATATTGCTTTTATTTTTTGAATGTGTTAAAGGTAGGAAAAGAGTGAGATAGCGTGGAATGACGCTCTACGTTACACGTTTGTGTGTAAGAACACAGCACATAAAGCCTAATGGCTAAAAGTTTCCCAGGTTAGTTACCAGAGTACAGGGGCAGATGGTGAAGAATGTGTTCAGAAGCTTATATTATACTATTGAACTTTTAATATATATTCAGTATGTGCTTAAAGTACTTAGCTCAAATTGTTACATTTCACCACCATTTTACACTTAGGTTTATAATATTGTTTTAACGGATATATAACTTAGAATTAGTGGGTAGTTTGGATTTTTAGAATTGTTTTCAATCAATGCCTTCACAAGATCAACACAGATTTAAAAAGTCTTACTGTATACATGATCCCAATATATTTCAGATTTTAAAATGTGGGAAATATCACAACATCTGTTTGATCAGTTATATACACCACTAAATAGCACATATTTGCAAAGACAGATAATGGAGAGTAAATGTATGTTCTCACCTGCACAAGATAATAAAACAGCTATTACAGTTTTTACCATGATGTATTGTGGTCATTACTTCATAACAAGACTATTCCTGTTGGGCCTCTGGGGTTTTTTCTGGGTCGACTTTAAATGTTATACCTGTGCATCTGAGACTAATTGGTGATTCTAAATGTCATTTAGGTGTAAATCTAAGTCTGTGTAACGATATGTCTTTCTGCTGTTTCTCCGTAATGAACTGGTGACCTGAAAATAGATAGATGAATAGATAAATGCTCTAATGTGTCCTTTAGAGGTATATACAGTACATTATTGTGGAAGCAGAACACTTAAACATTCACTAGAAAGAGATTTTTTTTTTTACTTCACACTCATATTCTGCAAGCACAGTCATTTCATATGGGCAGTTTCCTATATGGCCTCAGATAATGTTCTCTTGGCCACACCTACAGCTGGATCGGTTTAGTAGGTCGGTTCTCTTGCTCTACCACCAGATGGTGGTAGAGTTATGCTGCAGAGATGTGTATGGCAGTCCACTGACCACCAAGCATCATAAGAACCAAAGTAACAGCTATTTCCCAAAAAATAAAAACAAAGAGGTATATGGTTTGCTTCTGTGCCCCTTTGTGCTTTCTTTGCCTATTTATCTTCTTCTTTTTTTTTTAAAGACGTTTCTGTTTGAGATTAAGGCATTATTCACAAACTTTTTTATATCATTTTGTGGTCGATCTATATTTCTTAAAAATTCTTTCCTAATCAGGTTAATAAGTAAATGACTTAAAGTTGTATACATAATCAATAATAACAATTCATAGAGAGATTTTAACAAGCTCAGACGCTATCCAGATAAAAACCAATAAAACAGTTGATCTTCTACGTCTATCACTGTTTCTACCCTGTGTTCGTCACTTTACCACCAAAATGAGGTCTCCCATTCTTATTCCCTGTGAAATCCTCGACATCCACGGCTCTGTCGCCTCCAGTCCAGCCCCCTCTTTTGGTCACTACCACTGTTTCTAAACCATGTAGGCCTTCCGATTTCACCCAGCTGGGATCCTTTCATCACTGTTGACACTTCATCCATCCTGTCTCCCCTGCATGTACCTCTCTATCAAAACCTTTCACACATTTGTGAAAAATAACAAAACAATATTCTCTTTTCTTTTCATCATGAGTTTTTCTCAGCAGTGTTTTTCCTCGTAATTCAAACTCAACCTCAGAGGCCCAAATGAGAAAATTCCTCTTGAATCTGCAGCACCTGCCTGTTCCCAGCTTCCAACAAGTAGGTACTTGATACACAATAAATAAAGCTGTGACAAATACAGGCACAAAAAAATAAAATAAAAAATGCACCATGCACATCCAACATTTATCACAGTTACACAGCTGCACCTGCTAAAAGCTCAGCTTGTTAGCAGTGTGGATTTGTAAGTCAGCCCAGAGGCAAGTAAATATTGGTATCATTAATTCACCCAGCTCATTCTCTGCAGAGCATGTAGTGGAATAAACATACACTGAGGCAACGTGCAGGCTTGAGACAGAAACTTTATTTCTATTGCCCATATATAACTCAGTTCTTAGTACAACACAAGACCTTCATATGTAGTCCTTAATTATGACGTTTGCAATGCAATTTAATCTTTCATGCATCACTGTGGCAACCATACACTAGACGTGTAATGCATGCAGTTTTCCATAAGGAGAATAGTGCTGGAGTTTAAACATGGAAGTGGGTGTGTCCCAATATAAATGCTCTATAAATGTATGTAGAAAACATCATTGCATGTAGTGTTGGTGTTTTTTCTTCTTCAGATGTGTAGTGCAATGTTTGTGTGTGCAGCATCTCGTTATTTATAAGTGGCATAGAGCGACAGTGCTCATCATAATGTAACTCTAAGCATCTGAAAGATGTACAATAGCAGTAGGTACTCCTCCATAAACATGGCTGGAAATTGCCTCTTGCCGCACAACCATTTGGAAAAAAATCTGTTAATGATAAACGTCAGGTACGTCAGACAGCGCTCTGTGTCTGATGTCTTGTTATTGTCACTTCAGTGCTGCAGCCAGATCAACCTGCCACCTGATATAAATCTCTCTCTCTCAAAAAAAAAGAAAAAGTTCATGTTTGAGCAACAAAGATAATCTCAGCAGTCAGGTCATAACCTGAACGGATTGAATCATAATGCAGAAATATGCAGGAGAACTTCCTGAAAATGTTACTGCAGCCAATATGGTGGGTCTTGTTTCCTTGTTGAATCATCACATCCACGTTAAGAAAAGGACTAGTGGCATTGAAAGAAGTAGAAAATTCCACCTGCCAAAATGCTATTAGTTTTATTAAACTGCCGAAACGACATAAATTGAATCACAAAGACACAGAGACATACAAAGAAATGTTCTGTCTTTCGTCTCATCTCTGTCATGTAAGGAGTTATTTTAAACAAAACGTGAAACAAAACACCAACACATGTCATTTTATCCACGCTTGTAATTTCCAGTCAACCCACGACGTCAGTGAGACACGCTCTGAAACAAAGGAAGGCTAAACTGTAGCACCTCCAGAGCGCCGCAGACTGTGCAGATGGCTCCCTGACTAAACCTCACACCACCAAGTGCACAAATTAGTCAGAAATTCTCCTAAAAAAAGACGCGGCTCCAAGTCACGTACAGTTATAGGCAGATCAACTGTGCAAATGAACTTTTGTGAGATCATAATATGGTCATAGTAATACTATTGATGAAAAGATGTTTAAAGTACATCTATATAACTCATTTAAAGAAAACGTTCACGAAGAGGCATGACAGAAAAAGCAGGAGTTAGTCAAAGAAAATAGTTACTTCTTACTCAGAATCTTTAGTTTAGATACCAAACACAAACAAAAACTCTTTAATGAGATTTTTTTTTTTTTTGAAGACTGAATTATTTCCTTCTTTTCATCATAATTACCTATTCATACTCATGATGTCTTTAGAAATGTGGGGTAGGTTTATTATCATAGACACCATGCTTTGGATTTGTTCCCCAACATTTTCAATGAAATCCAGACCACCCGCAGCTCCCAGCCCCAGACTACAGACATTCAGAAATTATTCATGATGGTGACTTTTTTAAACCAGGTACAAGTGATAAAATGACTCCATATTACTGTATACTGTGTAAGAAAAAAGAAAAGCGACATACAGACGCCATCGGCTCCGGTAAAAGTGACTAATGACAGTGTAAGAAGTACCTGATGAGTCCATGTTAAATAAAAGTAGAGACATATATTTACCGTAGTTCTTTTCACGAAATTAGCTGTTAGAATTCTTATAAATTCTTGTCTTAGACGTGTATGGTCACAATTTGACCGACTGGCAGTAATGATGAATATGAGCTAAACTGAAAATCAGATGAAATGAGAATGAAATATGAAATGAAAGAAAATGATAAAACAAAAATGCAGTACATTATGCATTATGTAAAAGGAGCCACTGATTCTGTGAGCCTTGTTTCCTTGAGCAGGTTCTCATAAAGCTCAGGGGCCCTGACATAACAAATATTGATGTTTTTTTAGTTTCCTTTAGTCTGAAAAACCCAAAGCTCCAAGCAAAAGATCTGATCCAACGGGTTTACAAGAGGTCAGCATGTCTGAAATGCATAATTAGGCCAAACACTGATCGTTACAATTGATCGGTATATTCCATTGGAAAAGATACAGGGAGCCAGTGCAGGGAGGTTAAATCCAAGCTGTGATGTTCATTTATCAAAAAACAGTCAAAAGTCACGTTTCAGATTTCTGTGATACTTGGAGGGGAAACATCGATTTATTTATCACAAAGGAAATTTCAATTCATCCAGTTTTGAGAAAATTAGGATTCAAGTCAGTTGTGATTACAGTTGAATGGAGGTAACATTTCATAATTATGGAGACAAATAGAGTATATAACACGCAATCTATGTTATGTTAATGTTTTGCACAAAGGCTCTGTTTTGTTTTTTTTAATTGTCTCTTACAACATCAGTGTGTTACAATAGAATATTTGCCAGTTTTACCCTCCACTTTTGACTGACGACAAACAAAACAAATCCAAAATAATCTGGTTTTGAATGTGTAAAACTATTTATCTTTTGAATGATCTTCATTAATTAAGTGTAATGTGCAACTCTTTCACAAAATACACAGATCTGAATTTCGGAATATTGAAGTTGCCAATGAATCCAAGTGACGAAAAGTGTTGAAGCATAAACCTACATCCTAAACGTCATCCTGAGTTGAAAACACTCCGGACACCCAACGACTCCATACCAGAAAAATAATTAATCTACATCAGTTGACGGAAAATGTAGTTATTCCAAATAAAATGAAAAGCATGTCTATGGAATAACTTCTTCTGAGAAAAAAATAGCACACAAAATGTTCACAGATATGCTTATTTTCTAAATGTATAATGATACACATGCATGCTTTCGGCATGTACGTATGTGTTTGTGTACGTTTCAGCGGCTCCAGCAGCAGGAAAGGCTTCGGTCCAGCAGAGAGCAGTGGTGCTTCAGGGACGCCTCGGTCACATCAGGCTGACTCACACTGCTGTTCACTATGTGTCTCATTGGAATCATTTCACGGGCCACCTCCCATGAAATGAACACTTCTTTTTTTTATATGTGTGAATGTATCATTAAAACTTAAATCTAAGACAGAGATCTTGTTTGAGAAAACTTTTTATAGCACTGAGAAGATGAATATAAATATATATCTTTTTCAACTAAATGTTACATTTTTCATTTCATCTGCTGCCTAAAGCAGAGAATTCTTTTTTTTTTTTGTCTCTCGCTCTCTTTAGGCTGTGCTTATCAATGAGCTCTGTCTCACAGTTTGAGGTTTTCAACTTTGTCTCTTAATTAAGACATAGTGTTGCAGGTACCGTGTGAGAGGTTGACTGACAGCAGCATTTTTGGGGAGGAAATTAGCATTTCTTTAATGACTGCACAGTAGTTGTGTGGGGGGAAAAAAACAACAACACTGTACATTTTCTGTGTTCCTCTGCAGAGCTTTTAAAAAAACAGTCTCTGGTCCGGGTTTGCTACCCTAAAGCAAGCCCTAATAAGGTTTTGTTATATTTCCCCATAAAATCCCACCACTTGACTGGTGAAAATCAAATTGCACGATATGAAAGTGATCTCTGTGAGCTCTGCAGCTCTCAGGCCGACTATGTGGCCCTTCTCTGAGATATTTCCTGCTTCTCTCTGCAGAGACACTCTGATTCTTCTCTCACTGAACCTTCAACCTCTCCTCATTTCTCAATGAACGCTGTGCTATGACTAAAGCACCGAAGCCCCTCCCGTGACTCCTCTGAATGTAAAAAGAATATCCTGTCACACCTCGCTAACAATGATACAACACATGATTATTATATTTGTTATTGTTTTATGTATATAGTAGGTATAATGTGTAACATCCTTAAAGTTCAGACCCATTATTTTTCATATATTTCATATTGTTTATTCGGATCTCCATGAGCTACTGTCGAAGCAACAGCCACTCTTCCTGGAGTCACTGTGAACCATTGTCACAATTTCCCACATGAATATTTTCCACAAGAAACAAAAGACTGTCATAGCATACATTGCAGAAGACAAGTACACACTATACGTTACAAAACAAAAAATGATATAATGAATAAATAAATAAAAGGCATAACAACATTAAAGCCATATAACACAGTACCAGGTTTAAGTTACTCAGTTTGTATCATGTAGAGGAAATATGAAACGGTTGACTGTGAATAAAATAATAACATGGAATTACTTTGCGACACATAAAATAGATTCAATGGAAAAATACTGACATCAATCAGAAATTAAAAATGGCTTTTAAAGTTTTTGCTTTGAAAGTCATTGGGAAAAAAAACCAATAAAACCAGTGAGAAGGCTGCATGATGTGTCAATAAATTAAGCTGGAACAGGAAGAAATGCTGCACTGCTTCAAGGTATATATATATACAGTATATTCTGTATTATATCTTCTGGAAAAACGAATTGTTGAAACGATGACACACATTACCAATCACTGGAGATAATCAGAATCAGAATGAAAAGAAAAGAAAACAGGGCCAATAATAAGCGATTCAGTGATTTGTGGTGTATTTTTCTGCTTCATCCTGTAAAAAACCTACTTTTGTTAATGGTGCTCTGGGATTATATGAAGTATTTTCTTTAATTGCAAACTGCAACTTCTGACATACAAAAAATGGGCTAAAATCATCATTATATTCATTGCAGTTATGGTGTAATATGATTAAATTCAATTCTACACCAGTCTATGGGATTTGCTGCAGACAAGATAAGAGCAAAATGCCCCCCCTTAAGTTCAATCACTTAATTTCACAGAATTACTCTCAGCCGTTTATCCTGGAGGCTGTCAGACTGTCTTTACACAGGCTTACATAACTGTCTAAGAAGTCCAGGCATAATTCAAGGTATTGTTTTGTGTAAAGAAAACACAAGAGTACTTTTGTTTAAAAGTTTCACTCAAGAAATATAAGACTTATAGACATTATTGTTTGATAGGAAAACTGAAAAGAGTAAAGGTGTGGCTCGGCTTTGCATCTCACACTATTTATTCATATAAAAGTAGAATTTGATACATTACTGATTTTGTGACTTTAACCACTAGTTTATTCCACCAATAATCCCAATTTTGACCTGATTTTAAAAAGTGGCTCTGAGGTTATTATTACAAAGTGCATGCAATGTTTAAGGGAGTAGTGAGTGGTGCAATGCAGCTTTGATTGAACTGAGTCCCAGGCTTGCAGCAGCGATGAGGGGATTCTGACTCGGTGAAGGAAGACACTTACTCAGCAGAAAGGTCCTAAAGAGCGAGCGCACTGTGGGAGTCGCACTGGTGACACCAGCAACAAATGCCTCTCTCGACAGATTCATCATCTCCACTAAGTGCATGACCGCGTACGCCACGTTTTCATTTTCTTTTGCGAAGAATTAGCTCGCTGTCGATTTCAAGAATATGAATCGCACGTCCCTCAGGCCCCATATGGGATGCTGTGTGCTGCTTTCTTTTGTTTTATCTCTTTGTACCCAATAGAATTTGTGCGATGTTGCTTTAAATTTTGTAAAGCAGCGTTGGAGAGTGACAGTGATTCAGAAAAAAAAAAAAGAAGCTCTCTCCTCCAGTATAATTGGTCCTCGGCCACTCTGCCTTTCATACTGCAGTGATATCACTCCTCTTCTGCCTAACTTGCATCCACACTTACTATAAATATGACCCATAAGCACATGGTCATGCAGCTTTCTACCAACTGGGGAAGGATTTTGAGAAAAGGCGTTACTTCTCAGCTGGCATGTGGAAGGCACATCCCAGCCAGAAGCCTTTCCCACACTTTCAAGGGTGACAGAGATGAAAAGAAAGCAGAGAAAGAGAAAGAGAGAGAGAGAGAGAGAGAGAGAGGGAGCGGGGCTGCAGTGAGAAAGTGGTTTCCTGCAGGCTCTTCCAGAAGAACACCTGCCTGCCTTTTTTCTTCACGCTGCCTTGCTGCAGCAGTAGGAAGGTGCTCCAGCCAGGTGACACTGATGGTTGATTGGGTTTTCATGTAGCTTCCAGGAAGCGTTCCGTATATAGCATCGCTATTTTTTTCCTCTGATTTTCCTACTCATGTTTTATTCAGACCTGGGATGCTTCAGCACACACGAAGGCCTATTTGATGGGGAGATGGGGAGATGTTTTCTTTTTTTTTGGGGGGGGGGGGGGGGGGGGGTATTTTCCAGATGCAGAGCTGTTAGTCTCTCATGTGACGCTGTGAGATGCCACCCATGTGTGGCTGTGTGCACGTGTTCTGCAGATGAGAAAGAGGGACTCCATAAATTAGACATGACAGAGACTGAAAACAGATCTCTTGTCGCTAATTATCACCACTTTGTTTAACACATTTGCTAATAGCCCCTAGTGCTGCTACAGAAATTACAGATTCCGCTTCCTCTGCACTGGCTCCAGCCCAACTAGTTAAGAACAAATTCACCTTCCCCTTGACTTAAAAAACAACAACAAAAAAATAAATAAATAAAAACAAGACTGGCTCTTACAATTCTGCTTGTTTCTGCCCTTGTAGTCACCTTCAGTTGAATCTTGCATTTCCAACAAGAAAGGAAAGCTCAGACCAGATCTCTGGTGATAAAGTATGCAAATCATTTCTGGACGCCTGAGTAATGGATGATAACGCAACATATCGAGCCACATTTAAAAAAAACAAACAAACAGTTTCTTTGACAAACCCTGAGTTAAAACCAGGCTACCACACAGGCTTTGCAGCAGAAATGTGCCCCCTGCTCGTCCCACCATGCATGTGGTGTATATTGATTGTACTCTTTCGGACGGCAGCGCTCACTGTACACAGGCACTGCATCACAGAAGGAGGAAAGCAGGGAGTGGTGGGTGGCGAATGAATTGAATTTAGCTTCTTCTTCTTTTTTTTTTTAGCCTAATGTGGCTGACACACAGAGCTTGGCAGAGCGTGCATGTTCAGGCAAGATCTTCAAGCTGCATCTGATCTCATGTTGACGTCTAATTATGTTGCGTGTAGGGTGTAATGTGTGAATTTGGTACAGTTCAGGATGCAAATACACGGAGAAGGAAAGGTACAAAATGCTTGCTGTTCAGCAGCGTCTGCAGTGCAACCAGGTCTGCATTTCTCCTCACAGCATCCAGCTGTTATAGGAACACATGCACATTACATTAGATGTGCCGTGACTTATCATCCATAAGAGAAGAGAAAATCGAAGACCAGCAGAGAGTAAATGTATAATGACATTCCCAAAGGCAGTATGCTGTAGGATTTCTAAACGTGGAGTCTGCGAGACACGTCCATGAACCTACAGTATATAAGCTGAATAATACTATATATAATACAATGACCCTCATTTACCCGATAAGAAGTCATGAAAACAGACTTTTCTAAAATCTTTGCCTTCATCCGTAATGAATAAAACACTCTTCCCCTTTTTAAAATGATTTCACTGATCATCAGGTCGATCTCTGTTTATGTCAGATAGTATACTGCACATTGGAAAAAATGAATTAGTATAACTGAAAACAGTCACATACGGAAAGAAGGAGAAGATAGAAACAGAGTGAAAAGTTCATCATGGCTGAATGAATGAAGACGTTCATTCGGGTCTTTTCTGCAGAGTTGTGCTCGTGATGAAGTCAAAGAGCAAGCGGCTGTAATCGCGGGAGTTTCTGATGTGAGGCGTGAGTCCGCAGCAGACATAAAGCAGACGGGAGTGTAGCTGAGCTCCTGAATGATGCACAAATATCAGCAAGCAGACAACCTCATCCAGGGAGATGGATGCTGTGTCAGCAGACGCCATGGACATGGCACACTAACAAGGAACACAGAGGTTTGCACAACCCAGTGGTCCATTAAAATACACGCAAAGTTATTTCTCTGCCTTTTGGTTACCAACTGCATCTTTAGCAGAACAGTGACGACTCTGTGTGTGAATCAGGCAACAATCTCAAGCTGCATAACAGGCAGCCATGTTTGAAATCAGGCCCTACCGGGTAGGTGGGCCATCCATCTCCTCCCACTTCCTCTCATGCTTGATGGCGGATGACATGATCGTTGACAGCTGTGCGGTAAATGAGGCCATTATATACTGTTATGTTTTTGTGACTGTGCACAGCCGTTTAACTGAGGGGGCAAATTAGATTAGTGCAGACTCCAGACAGGTCAGTGCATTAAAAGCCAGCTCGCTGATTTCATTAAGAAGCTCGTAGTTTCTGTCACCTGCATGCTACAGCTTCACCTCCGTGCAAGTCAACGCAGCGTCAGAAAACCGAATCATTCATTTTCAGCCTAACAATACTGTTTGGATCAATGCATGAGACTCACTACGTACAGTTAGTTTTAGCTTGAGCCGGAAACAAGCCACCCTTTAATCCTGAACCAACATGAAAGATGCTCCATTGTGAATAATACTAACATTACACTCCCATCCACATAACCTGTGATGCATTAGCAATCCTAAATTAACATTCGCTTCTCTTTCATTAGCTGCTTGGGGTTTATCTCAGCAATTTTGTTGCTGCCCTTTCTCCTTGTTATGACTTCACAGGACGCACAAGCGTCCAGGTTATATAGACAGAGAATCTTCCTGAAACTCAATGAGGCAACTTCAGATGAACCTCACCAGGAAATCAATCGTTGGAGCGACTCACGCAAGTTGCAGCAGCAATACAAAGATACAACTAGTTACTCCATTACTTTTTAAAAAAAGAAGTATCGAGTTACTGCAATCAAGTGCTCATTTTCAGTTACGCAACACTGCTAATCACACAACGTCTGTCAAAATAAGCAGGGTCACGTAATGAAATGCTGATCAGCTGCTCTCTGCTATACAGGCATGTTTGATTTATTGTTTACTAATTCATTTATAAGAAACTGTGATTCAGTCATAAAATGTTCAGCGGCACCAGAGTCCCTCATTAAAACACAACAGCATCATCTATCATTTCTTTGTAGAGCATCAGGCTTTGCTAAAACCATTTCCCATTTTTTGAGACTGGCCCGGTAATTTACAAAAATCTATGAATAATTGGTTTCGCGTGTCAACAACATCTGCACCAAATATGTGTTGCAACGACTCTGTTACTCCATAATCTCATCCTCTTTAAAGGGAGAAATTTCAAATACATGCATGTTGATTTAAAGAACCTAATTCAAAGGCATGCAGCATTTTAAATATATTAATGTCCATTATTCACATATATCTTTGTGGTAGAACTGCTTGGTTAAAATCCGACCCTCCACAAGTGAGGATGGGATTTGTGTGGCCCTTATGGCGGTTAGATCTCTCCATCCCTGGTTTAAACCATTAAAATCCCTCTAAAAACATCATAATAAATAGAAAGTGAGGGCAGCGTCTAGCCATGAAAAGCATTGAGATAATTGCTCTGTTCTTGTTTCACATGCTTGCAGCCCCAGTCATTTATCATTATTAAGCACCTGGGTGCACAAGCACAAGACTTTTGGTTTCCTTGGCAATAAGCAAGCTAAATTCTGCTTCACTTCTTCAGGTGGAAGTGAGTCAACAGAGCTGTTGTACAAATCGCCCCCATATCATCCTCATGCTTTGAGCGAGCTCGTTGTGGAGTGGAGGAATGAAAAAGAAGATCCGAGGCGAGCGACAGGGTCCAGTATTTGACGGCGAGGTTGTCAACACAGGCCGAGCACTCACAGACACGCAGCATACAGCTCTCTTTTCACTCATTCATTCATGTAAACACAACAACACAAGTGCTCCATTTGCTCCTTTGCAGCTGAATATGAGCTCAGATGACACATCTGGGAGCTGTTAGTACATCTGACATGCTATTAGCATCTGAATAAACAGTGCTCGTTCATTCAGTATAAAATACATGTGAGGACGAAACTCAAGTCTGCTCTTTGCATTTTGCCGTGTGTGTGTGTGCTTTTAATTTCAACCATTTATGAAGAATCCAATCGATATATTCATTGATCCTAAACAATACCTCAACATTTGGCTCCTTTTTTTCACAGCTGCCCTTTGAAATTTGTTTGATTAATTGATTAACTAACATCGACCTTACTGATTAACTTCCTACCCAGTTTAAGGAATGTTGATTATAATATAGGATGTATGTATGTATGTATGTGTGTGTGTGTGTGTGTGTGTGTGTGTGTGTGTGTGTGTGTGTGTGTGTGTACTCAAATATAGATGATCTATTTTTTCTTAATATATTTTCATAATATAACTTTAATTACTTATATTATCATTAAAGGGTTTATATATGGATTTATATGTATGTGGGTATCTGGAGTGTATATGATTGCACACATGTTTAAAATATGTCTGAAATGAACTTATAACAAAAAAACATGTCAGTGATGTATGGAATCTGTTGCAAAGTGCAAAACTGACTAAATATTATTTACTTGATACTACTGTACTATTGCATAATGTGTTATTCACGCAAAAACGCCACACATTTAGGCACATTGTCTGAAAATTGAATATTGGTTTTCTGTGCACAATAACTAGATCAATCAATCCTTTTTCCGACCCCTCTGACCCTGTTGTACATGTTTTCAAGTTGAAATCTATACTAACTGTGTGCGTACATTATAGAATGGTGACTGTGACATTGCTATGTGCATTTTCATCCATTTTGACAAATTCTACAACACAACAATCTCACTATTTAGCAGAGCTCTTATTTTTTCTGACTGTGGTTAATCTCGTATATATTCATTCGTTTAGTAAGAAAAGAGGAAATCTGTGAATAAAATCAAGTGTCTGGTCAATAAATGATGACTTGAATCTTTTGCATATTTGACATGCATTATTTTATCATGAAGAGACACGCTGCATTGTCATAAGTCTCAATAGACACCCCAACTAAACAGAATGTAGCATCAACCAGCATTATTCGCTGGTTTAAGCTCGGTGTGACGTACGACCAGCATATCAATACCAAAGCACAACATACAGAATAACCAGCAACGGAGCAGCACACACCAGCATAGATAGACTGTTCATTGATCCCTTTCCGGACATCGTGTGGTTACAGCAGAAAATCAAAAATGCCCAACTAAAGCAAGAGCATGCTGAAGTAGAATTGTGTAACAGAAACAGACTAGCTTGGCCCACCATCAGACCAACACAGACCATCACAGAGCAGCAAGAAAGTGCCATTCTATACTGTTTCTATTAGCAAGTATGTGTCATTTCTTTTATGTTCATACCTTCAGAATTGAAATAAGAATTAATCGTCTTGTGTATTTTCACTTCACTGAGATTTTTCTGCTGAATGATTATTTAAAATGTTGTAACACATGACTTCATTATGATATGACACACCGCTTTTTCATAATGCTGAAATCCTCACAAAATAAACAATCATATGCAATCATATAAGAGAATTAAATTAACAAGTTAAATCAGTTTTCCTGCTTTAAGATACTGGCAATGCATAAGGTGACTGAACAGCATCCAAACACTGAGGAGCCCATGCAGGCGTGGCACTCCTCTCCTATCATTTTGCTGAGAGGACGGTGAATATGACTGTGGCAAGCCGATAAAATGGCCCGGGAATACAGCTCTGTGGTAAGACACAGCAGCTGCTGCTCTGAGGACCGTTTAAAAGCCTTTATTTAATGGCATCACGGGAATAAACACTACAGCACATGTGATGTCTGTCTAATCGTTGAACAGACAGACGCACAAATCCGCGCTGTGAATTAGAGCAATGAGAGAAGAGCGCGTTTTGGTTTGCGATGCAAATATCAACGATCCTTCGGTGTGTTTGACTGATTGTCATGAGATATGTCGGTGATATCTTAATTACACTGTGGTGCCAGAGATGCCGTTGACTCAGTCAGCATAAAATGCCAAGTCACCATGGTAACTGAGGATGCAACACACACTTTGTAGAGGCTGATGGAGACAGAGGACTATTCACCGAGGGACATGTCGCAATTTAAATCGAGGGGGATTAAAGTCGAAGAAAAAAAAGACGTGGAAGAAAGAGTCGGATCAGATTGTGTGCACCACGGTCACAGCTTGTTGGGCTACTCCAGGTCACGTTGAAGCTTCTGCATATTATGTAACTGCGTTGAATTAAAGTGGTAGCAATTACTGAACGCTGACGAAATCAAAATTTACACATGGACGTCATTGAAATCTTCAAAAATATTTTTTGATTCACCCCAAAACAGCGCCAGTGTCTTTTTGCGCCAAAAACGCGCTCGTTACCGCTCCAGTCCACAAAGTTGCGTAACATTTCTGCCACATTTTCCCGTTTCATAGTGTTTACTCCCATTCATGAGTTAATTTAAGACGGGAGAAATGTATTAGGAAAAGAGCAATCTTCCAAACCCTCGAAAATAAGATAGGTGTGTAATTCGTGGCAATTAATCGTTTGCGTAAAGTGCGCGCGCATTT
This sequence comes from Lipophrys pholis, assembly GCF_963383615.2. Classification (NCBI taxonomy): domain Eukaryota; kingdom Metazoa; phylum Chordata; class Actinopteri; order Blenniiformes; family Blenniidae; genus Lipophrys; species Lipophrys pholis. The sequence goes on along the minus strand of NC_137635.1, from coordinate 33,336,874 downwards.
CTTCCAGTGCGCCCACATCTGGAACCAAATTCTGACGTGCATGTTATGGGTGTGGGGGGTGCAGGATGGACGAGATGTGCACCTACCTGTGCGCAGGTTGAAGGAGAGCCGGGCTTCAACTAGATAGGGGGTATCGCTCTTGGAGCGCAGTCTCCTGATCGGTCGGCGGTCTGTGCTGGTGGCCGAAGTGGTCGCCATCAATTAAAGCCAGTGTCCAGTGGTGACTGCTGGCCGACTGAGGCAGACGCGCAGAACCGAGACCACCGACACGCTGGGAGGTAGATATTGATGACGGGGGAGGAGGGAGCAGATACACACTCCAGGAGAAAGAGAGAGAGAGAGAGAGAGAGAGAGAGAGAGAGAGAGCGAGAGCTTGTGTGTGTGTGCGTGTGTGCGTGTGTGTGTGAGAGAGAGAGAGAGAGAGAGAGAGAGGGAGGGAGAAAGAGAGGGACAGAGTGGCGTTGGTGGATTTTGGCATGAAAATAGTGTGAAGGAAAAAATAAATACGGCATAACATGTGATCTATTGACACATTTAAAACAGAAAAGGCTTCTTTTCTTTTTTTGACATATGAAAGTATCACATGCCTGTAAAACATAATTCTATGACTTGAATCACATTACATTACATAGTTAGTAAATTGTGGTTTATCATTGATATAACACATGTCTGCAGACAGCATAACAGATGGCTTGTGAGGGGCACAGTATATATATATATATATATATATACCCATGCTATATCACACAACAGCAGACCTACTGTCAGCCATAGAATAAACAAAACATTATAATAATAATAATGCACAACAACGCACATGATACAATGAAACGCTCCTTGACAATAAAAGAGAAGCGGGATCTAAAAAGGAGCATGCTTTTGTTTGATTTTTTGAACTATTTAAGAGAAAACATGATTGGAATGGATGCATGAACACATTGGAAGCCACAAAGAGATTTCTAGGTCGATTTCATTTTGTTTATCATGGATTTTATGGTTTATGATCTGATATGGTGGATAAAACTGTGCTTTTCAGGATGTTAAATGTCTGTTGGCGTGTATGAAATGCTCAAAACCTCCGGTGAATGAATCATGCTGAATGAATAGCTGTTACCACAGTCTGCCACCAGGAGACGCGCCAGATGAACGTTTATCTCTTTTACGTCACATGCCATTCTTCACGACAGTGTGATTCACTTACGGCAGTGTCAGAAGTGCATGTAAACAAGCTTCTCTTCGTGATTTTCTGTTCCAAACGTTTTAAAAACACCACACGGCGGGGTAAGTGTGACAACTTAGTGAAGAAAACTATTTCGTACACGCGTGTGTTCTCTGTCCTTACTGTGTTGTCACTTTAAAACCCATATTTGAGTGTCGACCCTGCTCGTGCGGCAGCGAGCAGGTTTAGGTCGTTTCTTTCGAGTTCAGCTCAAGATTAAAAAAACCAAAACAAAACTGTCTTTAAAGTGTGTTTTCTGTTTGGAATCGTGTTTACTGCTATCGGAGACAGCTGCAAATTCCATCTACGTGCGATTTTTACGGGCAGGCAGATTATCTCCGTCACTCCGGGATTAACTTTGTGGTTTATTCTCACCTGTGACAAACAGCAGGTCAGATTAACGCAGTCACATTTGAGTTTATTTATATTCATTCAATTGTAAATGACTTCACAGAGAGTTTGCAATCGGATGCTTTTGTAGGTCATTGTTGATTTATAAAAACGTATTCGTTTTCAATCAAAATTCTACTTCCAGGGCGCCTGTTCTGTGTATTGGTCAAAAACATGTCTAACATGCCATGCAGCATGTCTGTTTGTTGATTTTCTCTATTATGAATTTATCCAGTTTCTTAGTATAGATTATTGACATATGAGTATTGTGACACCTTATTTACGTTATACAATCAAAGCTTCTCTCTTTTAGAATCAAATTATCTCATTTAATATAAATCACTATGTGGCTGGAAAAAAATCAGTAATCAGTTCAACCATCCATCATCCATTTTTTATATTGCTTTATGCTGTGTAGGGTCGAGGGGCGCTGGAGCCAATCCCTGCTAACTATGGTCTAGAGGCAGAGTTCCCCCTGGACAGGTCGCCAGTCCATCACAGGACAAACGCAGAGGCCGACAACCACACACACGCACACACACATTCACACCTAGGGGAGAGTTAGGGGTCACCAACTAACTTCATGTGCATGTTTTAGGAACGTGGTAGGAAACTGAAGTACCCCGAGAAAACCCACAGGGAGAACATGCAGACTCCAGGATTTTTGGGCAGGAATTTGAACTCTGATCTTCTTGCTGTGAGGCGAGAGCACTAACCACTTTTCCATCGTGCAGCCCTCAGGTTTTTAATTGAGTAAATCAAAATGTGAACTTAAACAGGCCTCTGTTGCACATTTGCGAAACGTCCTGTGAACATATAAATGTCATTGTCTGACATGTCTTGATATGAAGAAAACCTATTGCGTGTTGTTGAAACTTCATTTATTTACAAGAGAGAAATCTACTTTCAGGATGTTCTGGATCTTGACACAATCCAGATATTCCAGCAGTACAATTGCCCAAAACCGATTCATAAGCCAGTTGTCAAGTGTAATGGCAGTAAAAGATTCCAAACTCAACATTTGTTTATACAAGCCAGCCAAATGGAGTGATCATTTTAAAAAAGGACCTAAACTATTCTTAACACTCAAGCTGACTCAGACTTTGATTAAAGGAAGGTTTTCAAATAGTTGCCGTTGTTGATTTGCAGGAGAAAAGGTTGAATGCTTCAAAAATGTTTCACCTCAACTTTTACACGTTGCGTTTTGAGTTGATCTTACTCACAATATAAAATGAAGATTGAGTGGCCTGGTCTTTGCATTAGGCCTGAGCATCCAGTTTGACCTGTTTCAACACAACTGTTGGTTAAGGTGTGTTTGTACGCCCTTTTTTTTTCTTTTTTCTAAAGAAGCTAAGATACGGTCGAGACATTTGTTCTTGGTGGATTTCACACCAGACTGTACACACGTTTCTTGCTTTAACTGAGCCTGAAACCAGGTTATCAGTTTTGCTGTCATTGCAGGCTGCAGAGTGCAGAGTGCCACCGCTCTGTTATATACTGGCATAGTTTTCTCCATTTTTTACACCGTCACTGTTTCTTCTGTAGCTGTAAATACAAAAACATTTTTTTAAACAACCTGCACTGACTAACTTCTTGTTAGGGAAATTAAAAAAGCTGTAAACTGTATGTAGAATTCTCAGTCCTTATCAGTTCTTTTCTGTGTTCTTCTTATCTTCTTATCTTCTAGTGACAATGCTCCTCCAGCAAAGAGCCATCACTGCCCTTGGCCTTCGCATGTGCTCCACTCATGTGACCAAAGGACCTTTGATTGATGCAGCGAGGCCGAACTCGGGTATATTCACAGTACAGAATAAAAACTCGACAAACATTTCACAACACCCAGAGTCACGTTTTGTTTTTGTTGCTGTTGTTGTTTTTCCAGATATGGCTGAATTCCGCAAGGTCTTTTCCAAAGCCAAGCACATCGCCATCATCACGGGGGCCGGCGTCAGCGCAGAGAGCGGAGTGCCAACTTTTAGGGGGACGAATGAGAAGTGGAGGAAGTGGATGTCTCAGGTAATGATTTTTCAAACAAAACACGTGCACTCTTGAGTTACATCGATCACCACAACATCTGATACACTTATTCAACTTTATATGTGTGCTGTACGCGTGCAAACAATGAGCTGTCAACGTGTCTGTCCTCACCTCCGCCAGTCTTGTCAGGAGTGGAATCTGCTACTCTCCTTCTCGCAGAGATTTGTTGTCCAGGTTTTGTCTAGATTTGAAAAATAATCTTATGTAAGGCAAAGTACTCTACCCATCCTGTTTTGATGAAGAACTACGGTGTTACTTGGTGATTTGAAGAGTGTGTAGCTCATGAGACACTGAGCAGACCAGGAAGCCTAAAGCCTGAGAAGGTGTAGTCTGCCAGTTTACACTACGAGCAAATAAACTCCTGAGTTACAGACAAATTGTAAAAGAATAGAAATCGCAAACAAAACATTGCATGGACATTCATCTCTCAAAAATGATGTTAATCACATTATGTGTACCTACAATTCTAAGCATGCAGTCATTATCCTCATTATAGACGTGCAAAAATCGTTCCTTGGTTGATCTTGACAGCCTGCGTTCAAATCCGGTTTGCAAAAAGTGCATCCTGGCAGCGTCCGAATAGACGAATCAGAAAACACATACAGACTACTGTGGTAGCCCCACATTTGTAATTGGTCGGTTACGTATCTACATTAACCGTCAGATGAACAAATGGACCAGTGTTGTGGCTCAAAGCTGATGGGAGATGACGCAGGGTGAACCACACCCTCAAAAGTTGTGCTTAATAAGTCTGTATCCACAGGACCTCGCCACTCCAGAGGCTTTCTCCCGCACCCCGTCTCGAGTCTGGGAGTTCTACCATTACAGGCGGGAGCTGGTGCTGAACAAGAAGCCTAGTGCCGCTCACCTGGCCATAGCGGAGTGTGAGGCCCGGCTCAAGAAGCAGGGACGCTCCGTCGTCGTGATCACTCAGTGCATAGACGACCTGCACCAACAGGCCGGGTCCAAACACATCCTCAAAATCCACGGTGAGAAGCAGATTTTTGCCGAACCATCAGAAGAACTTTGGATGAAAACTGGTCTTGTGATAATTTTATATATATATATATATATATATATATATATATATAAACACTTGAAAGCTTTTTGTTGTGCAGAAGAGTTCTCACACTGACATAGAAGCACAAGCGTAATTTCTTTTTTGTGGTAATTTACTCCTTGAATTTACTGGTTTTGGATGTGATATATGAATAATTATACTGGAAGCTGGCGTACATTTAGTTATTAATTGGTACTTTGACACATGTTAAGTGTTTTACTGGGATACGGAAACGTCTGAATCTGCTTTTAATTCTTTTAAAAACTCGTTTTGTTGCGAATTGTTGCAGAATGCGTATTAAAACATTTACTAATTTCTTATCATCTTTATTTAATCCAAGGAGGGTGTGTCTTGGCTCATAAAGTGATCAATTTAAATGTCTTTTAGTGATCAGGACTTTCTTTTTTTTTTTTTGACTGCTCCGAGCCTAAATGAAAAGCAGCTGTGTTCTGTGTGGAATGACAGGCAGCCTGATGGAGACGCGCTGCATGAGCTGTGGGGAAGTGACCGTTAACAAGCGGAGCCCCATATCTGCCGCTTTAAAGGACAGAGGGTAAGAAGCAGCACATCTGACAAGCGTTCAGACTGTGTTGATCATGTCTCCCGGTTCTTTCCGATCGTGAACTGCTTTTCAACCCGTGGTGTTTTTAATTCCGCTCGTGTGCAGTGCACCTGGTCCAGATGTCCCTGATGCGGAGATCCCAGTGGATAAACTGCCAAGGTGGGATTGCTTTTCTGGCAGATTTGTCAAGTTGGTTCTCATGCATATTGTGACAAAGCAGCAGAGAAATGATATTCGCACAAATTTTGCAACAAAACTAAATTAATGAAGCAGCGAATTGAGAAGAAAAGATTAGACTGGCCTACACAGTGTGTTGAAAATGTTGTAGTGTTGGCCTCCACAACGATGGTGCTGAAATAAGTTCTTCCACTAGTGGGCAGTGCTGCAAAATGTGTTAAAATTCCTTCACTAATAGATATGATTAAATAAGGATTTTAACTGCTATCCTGGCAGAGGTGGTTTATCATCCTCACTTATCACAAGAATAATTCCTACATCATTTATGAGATCGACATGAAAAAAATAACACAAAGCAGAGAAATGGAAGTACAGTCGCTGCATATTGCTATTTTCTCATGTAGGAGGTTCTGTTAACGACATGAACTGATGGAAGCACTTAAAGGGTAAAATGTCTTCTAATGCACTTGAACAAGTCCAGTTGATTTGATTCAATTGCTTTGAGATACAGAGCGTTTTGGTTTGAGCTTTTATATTTTAGTCATCACAGTAGCATCCTCAGTACTATCAGAAAAAACACTAATATTTCTATCTTGGATTAAAAGAAACACTCATTCATTTCACATGATCTGACACCAAATAAAGTCCAGGAACAAAACGGTTAAAAGTTACACAACAAAATTGAAGTACTGGATTCTTAATTTAGCATGCGCTTTATCTTTCTCTCGCTTCTCGTCATTTGTGTGATGACTCATTATTCCGAGTTAAAGGCATGTGTGGTGTAATTAATATGGGGACTGTCTGATCCTGCTGTATGAAGGTGTGATGAAAGAGACTGCCACGGCCTGCTGCGGCCCAATGTGGTGTTTTTCGGAGAGACTCTGGACTCGCACATCCTGACCAAGGTGGAAAAAGAAATGGAAGTCTGTGATCTCTGCCTGGTGGTGAGTCATCCTTGATGTGTACATAACATATTTGTCCTGCTTGCTACTATTATATAATCCCCCCAAAAATAAATTTTAAAAATCAGTCCAAGAGATTTAAATGAGCCTTTTGGGGACATTTCTCCCTGTGTGTTTCCCTGCAGGTCGGCACATCTTCTATTGTTTACCCAGCAGCCATGTTTGGCCCCCGGGTTGCATCCAGAGGCGTTCCAGTGGCAGAGTTCAATACAAACGTCACACCAAAATCAGAATATTTCACGTGAGTCAGTGAGAACGAGTGTGGTTTTAGCGACGCCGGCCTCCAATTTCAGACCAGCCACACAGTCATCAGAGTTCTTTGCCACCGCTCTTTGCAGAGTGTATATCAACCTCAAACACAAAAATACTGTGAGCGGCATGTCCTGCATGTGTCAAATCTTCTTCAGTTTTTACTGTCATGAATTAGGAGAATTTAACACAGATATCAATTGCAGTATTTCTCTTTATATACTCGTAATACTACATGCATTTAGGTGTGAATCCTATCAAATACATGCATGTTATGAATGTAAAGAACAGACATGTACATGAAATAATAGAAATAATTCTGGTATCTACTTGTCCTTGGTCACAAACCGGCCCTCAGGTAGAAAGGATGAAATGTCTGTGATCAAACTTGAGCTATATTTGCTTAAGATGTATGGATGTCTGCTTGAACAGGTCACCCTCAGGTTTGTCACGAGGAGCTTAAGAGCAGCCTTTTATAAAGGTTGATTTCAACACCAAACAATCTATGAAATCTTAAGTTACAACAGGAAAAGCTCAGAATGAGAACGGAGGAATAAAGTCATACAACAACAGAAACGAGGATTTCCACTTTCAGAAACTTAAGTCGGTCATCAGTGAGTCCTTTTAATTGTTGGTCTGGCCTGAATCGGTCCCACGTATTTTGACCTTGTCTTTCCGTTTTTCTGTGTGTGACGTGGAACAGGTACCATTTCCAGGGTCCGTGTGGAACCACGCTGCCTCAGGCTCTGGCACAGCACGAGTCTGAGGTTTGAAGAGCCATCAAAGGGACTTTAATGGTCTGTAGCCTCCTCTACAGTCTAATGCAATTCATAATTATGGGATTTCATAACAGGGTTTCCAAATGTTTTTCCAATCGCTTTAGCTGGTGATTCTGGTAGCTGGATCGTTGTAAATATTTGTGTGTTCATGCCGCTGGGACCTGGGAAAGCAGCCAAACAAGTTAAATTGTTGGAAATAAACAGATAAATGCACACACACACATGAAACAAATTTACACATTTAACAATGCTGCCCGACTGTTTCTGCAGCCAGCTATCGATTTTTCTCTATCGTCACTCTTGACTGTGAAAATGTTGGATTAGTACAAAGTGCATCATCAAGAAATATTTTCTTTGATGTACAAAGTGATTCCCACTTTCCCATTGGGAATCGTAGGTAGACAGTAATTTCCCTCACTTTGCAAGTCGGAACTTTCCCACTTCCCAGTTCCTCATGAACGCAGCCTAATTTAGCTTTTTGACCTTTTTGAGCTGGAGCTTTGATACTTGAATGATGCAAACTGGAATCGGAACGTATTTTGTGTATTGTTTGCATGGCTGAATTAACCCGGAGCTTTGCAACCCGGTGAAAGAAAAGGGACTGCATCATGTTTGTAGCATGTGCAGATTTCTCCACAGCCACCAAGAGAATATCCCTTCATATAAGACGCTGTTGTTTAGCCTGTTGTACTTTCGAGGCGATCGTACGACATGCGGTGCCAATGGAAAACTTCCCATTTTCTCTATTTGACCAAATCATCTTGTTTGCAGACTGTAACACAACTTTGTGCCTTTCCAAACTGTTTACAGAACCATGACCAAACACTTGTGTTAAACCTCAAGTGCAAATCAAACAATGTTACAGAGATTTAGTCACGGAAATTTAGTTTACTGTCGACCAAGGACAGGGAATAGCCTGTAAAGCCTTGGATCATAATGTTTTACTATGTTTATTTACATCTGTGTGGTTACAAGTCATCGGTTTCTCTCTGTTAATTATTGTATGTTACAATCTATGTTTTCAGAAAGAAAAAACAAACTATCTCATGATAGAAGCTGACTAAGCGAAAGCATTCTTCTAAAAAAAGCAAATAATGTATGGCTTTTTTGTCTATAAGCATTACGCACAATCTCTTCTTATGTAAACCTTCTGTGCATTTATACAACCTTGATTATTAAAACACTAAAACAAACAAATTTGTGCCATTGACTGCTTTTCTTTTTGACCCACAGTGGACGCCTTACTGTAAGTGCTTGAAATGAACAGTAGATGGCAGCATTTCACACAAATAGTTACAAAAACTCAGCAAATGATACGGTATCCTCTGAGATCTGCCTTTTTGTATTTAGGAGTGAAAATGAACGCGGACATCAACAACCCTGAGGCGATTGGGTTGTTACAGAAGTAATACCGTTATGTTAGTTTACTCATTTGGGTTAAAACAAAAATATCACGTGTATTTGCCATCATAGAGTATTGCTTGGTGCTATGCCAACTTGTGACCATGATTCACCAGTTCTGTCTACAGACTAAAAACACTTCAACTTCCTGTGTTATATCCATCCATTCACAGGGCAGACAGACAGTCGTCGTGGTGAATGTGTTAACCACTCTGCTACCCAGGGTTATACTATGTTTTTGTATGTCAGAAGCATAAATGCAATATGAATTCTACAATGATGAAAACTAGTGAAACTACTTTTTGTGTGCATACTCTGCTTTTTTTTTCTTCTTTACTTTATATTGGAAGGTTCTTTGCAGGGTCTCAGCCTCCAGGTTTTGGAACAATTACCCAATGAGGTACTTGAGTTTAAAAAGGCAAATAACAAGAGACCGGTGTTTTTTGGAAAGAAAAGTATTTTTACAATTATCAAAATTCAAAGGTCTGCAAAGGTTCAACGCTCTCGAGCTCATGGATGGAGCCCAGTGACCAAAACAAGTTGACCCATTGGTTTCCCCTTGGAGGCGTTGAAGATCTCGGTAAAGTTGAAGTTCTCACACAGAACAATTCTTTCCTATTAAAGCCAATCTGGCTGATTGAACGGACGAAGTGCCGCCCAGTGTGAGCCTCTGATGGAGCTGGGAGGCAAAACAGACGTGGAATGACGTCAGTCACTCAGGCACAAAGTGAAGACACAAAAAAAAAAGAAAACTAATAGACTAAATGTGTCATTATAAGAGTACAACACTTCAGAAATACTTCATAATTGATGGAGTGATTCCTCATTGTTGCCACCAAGCAGGACAGTTATCAGTTCAACAGCTGCACCACAGTGACAAAATCTCTTGTTTGATTTGAGTCTCTCTGGGTGGAGTTTGCACGTTCTCTCTGTGCAGATCAATGTCCGATGCTTCCAAGCACATGCATAATAGGTGAGTTGGGATTAGTGTGAAAGAATGTCTTTGCTCTGTGATGGATTGGTGACCGATGACCAAGTACAGAGGGTGGTTGTATAGATGGAAAGAATAAGATCATTTTGCAAGCGATGGCTGAAACTCCCACAGAATGCTGTTGTAAGTAAATGTTAAATGCTCAAATGAAGTTGTGAAGAGGTTGACATTTTCACAGAACATCAACTCATCACTTTGGTCAGCGAGTGATGTTCGCAGTATTCATCACCAACTGTACAGAATCTCACACAAACTTTAAAAAAAATCAAGTGATCGTTTTCAGATTTCACAGCTTTTGAGAAAAGAGTGGAAGTAAATCAGACAAACTGTACTAAGACGGCTTTCTGTGGGGCCACCGAGCCCCTGCAATCCAAACACTGCTACCACATATAAAGCTGTGAGTTTGTTCTTCCCACACTTTGTTCAAATGACCTTAAAAAGTATTATCCTGCTGTCTGCTTGGATGGTTCATTTAACTTTATTGTCTGTAAGACCACGACGGGACTTAAGGAATCATTTTTACTGTAACTGCTCTGAGCAAGGTTTAAAATAAATGTCTGATGTTGCTTTTCATTTCATTTGAAATTGCCTTGTTTGCAGCATCTGATCTTGTGCTGGTGGAGCGTCTGGACAGCCCGCGCTCTCTGTCTAATGCTCCTGAATGTCTGCAGCAGCGTGTCTGCCCATAAAGCTGACTTTGAGTTATGGCGGTAATAAAAGTGGCTGTGGTGATGCAGGCGCCAGATGTTGCTGGAAACAGAAGATTTTCAGTGATTTCTTTTCTGCTGTCACAAGTGTTGTCACAATGCCTGAAATTTCCCTTTAATGGTCACACTAAGGAAGCTTTCTTTTTTTTTTTTTTACTAAATGCAGTGACGAGTGACCCAGTCAGTCCTGCTTAGCAAAGCTTCTTGTTTCTTTTGGCAGTGATTTTTTTTAAGATTTTCTTTTTCGGTGGAGTTTCTAAATTGATTCTTTTCATTTTTTATCAGACGAGAAAGGAGCAGTAGAAATATGATTGAGGTTACATTGCTGAAATTGGACTCGATTGCTAAAAAATAGTCAAACCATAAGATTGAAAAATATAATTAAATGAATAGAATTGAAAAGTTGCAAAGTAGATTACATGTGTAAAGTGCACTTAATGATGAAGAACATTATACACGAGACAAAAATGACTAAATCCTTCCATCTATCACAGGGCAAACAGCAATACAGTCAACCACACACAATCACATTCACATCTACAGGCAATCTAGAGTCACCAATTACCTATAATGTCACTTTTTGGACGGTGTGTACTCTCCATGGATGTGTAGTTCATTATTTTCACCCCTTATTATTACTTTCTGGTACAGCTACATCACACGCAATCTTTTTATTTCTTTATGTTTAAATGCTAGCATAATGTGCTTTTAATACAAAAATGAATAACAACTTGCATTTCAGCAGCAGATGTAAATTAGAGCCCCAAGATAAATGCAGCTCCAAAGGTAAACCTACAGGAAACTATATGACTGAATGTAGGAAGACGACTTGACTCAACCCAGTAATAAAGTCTGTTTTTAATCATTATGTCACAACTCTAAAAACTGAAACAATGAAAAGGAGGAATGAAGGAAGGGAGATGAAATTCAAGGCTTTGTGCTGATCAGAAGGTTGAATTTATGGAAATGGCTTGTTACCGTTTAAAAAAGAAAGTATTAAATAAGGAACTGTTTGGACATAAGCTGATGCCAACAGTTGGTGCAGTCAGAACAAATCAAGCTTAAAAGAAAACAATTAAAGAGCTTCTGGGAAATTCAGTAAATACGAATAACAATTTGATACTGGACTTTTATTACTACCAAAAAATGTTGGTCTTACAATGACGTGTTCCTTGTGTTATATGTATCACGAGTCATACATGTACATTAGTCATGATACTGTCACTTTAATTGCACTTGCATTGCCCATATGCTCGCCATTGTATTTCATTCAAACCTGATTCATGTGTGCAGGAGCTATCTGCTCTCTAATTAAGGCTCCGTGGTTCCAAATCTGTGAGGAATGTGGAACATCTGAGCACCTTATGGAAGAAACTTGGGAGAAACCTTTCAGCTTGTGCCACTTAACAGCAATCAGTCAAATAAACGAGGCGCCATCTTGTAGTAAAGTTGTTAATTCCTCTATGTTTCAGAGCAACATAATCTTGAGACTCACCTTTTCGGTTATTGTGGATCTGAGAGGTGCAGTAATGAAGCAGCAGCACTCGGCTCAGCATGCTGAAACCTCAACTAGCTCTGGAGAAAATGATGTCAGAATAGCAGAAGCATCCTCACAGAAAAACAACAACTGCCTTTTCAGGTCTTTGATGACATTCCACTTTTAGGTTCAAATTACAAGTGATTTTAATTTGCCTGCTTTCCTGCAATTTGATCCAAAGACGAGTTCCAAGAACGACAGCAGGAGAAAATCAAAGGAGTGACACAATGGAGGATGTGAGTCACGATGAAACCCCCGACCCCGTGACTCTGTGGTTTCTGTGTCTGCGGGATCATGGGAAAACCGAGCAGGATTCCAACTTAAAAGGCTCTCAGAGGGGATCGGCTGCTTTGACTGGACTTACAGTAAAAGTGATTATTTTTTTTGTTTTCTGGCTCACTGAGCTATTCTTTTTTTTTTTTGGCAGGGAAATGTTGGAGTCCGTCAAAAGTGCAATATTTGCAGATTCATTCAAGAACTCCTTTCTGACGCTCCACAATGAGCTATTTCTGTCTCTGTTTCTTTTAGACTTTTACTGACTTGGCTGGAGGCAGAAATGGCCCACCATTCTATTTTCCTCTCGGCGCTTTTGAAGTGTGATTCAAAAATCCTCAGACCTCCAACTGTTTTATAATTTAATCCTTCTCTTATGTATCTCTATGTGGATTAAGCTGCCTTTTTGTTTGGTTTTCTGTATGGCATATTTGAATTTACAATTATACAGTATTTCTTTCAGTGCGTCGGCTGTGCTTCTGGTGTCTCTCCGTCTGAGACGTCCAGAGTTACAAACCAGATGTTCAAATCTAATGTCTGGGGGACACATTAGCTCTTTCCCTTGTCTCCTTCTCCTTCTCCTCTCCTTCATTTTACATCTTTGCTTCTCTGTTTCCTCTCCCCTCAATTATTTTCCAGCGCTTTCCTGCTCCAGTGTTTCCTCTCCGACGGTGCGGGTCGTCTGGCTGGAAACTGAACCGGCTGAAATATTCAAAACTGCTAAACCTCTTAAACTAAGCAAATGTGTCCACATGAAGAAAAGGAAGTCTTACAAACCAGAAACCGACTTATCAAATGCCATAAACTATTTCACATATTTCTCACGTCATGGTGATACACCATGAAAATCTAATTCACAGTCATGGTCTGAGTCGATTCCGGAGCCTTTTACGTTAAGTCTAAAAAAAAAAAAAAAAAAAAAGCCTCTTTTCTATCATCCAGCTTTCTAGCAACTGCACCAGAAGCATATTTCAAAAATTCTCCCAGACGTGCCTGTGAAGAACATCCACAGATGCTCAAAATGATGAATGACAGGCTGTGCAGTTACGTAACGGAAGCTTTGGATTGATTTTCCTCCCTCCAAACGTGCACGTTGGCGTTGTGTCTGACTTTCAGGAATATCATCAGAGCACTTCTCCCCCCATCATGCCAGGATACTCTGTTGAGTGTGTCCCACCTGTTGAGGAGAAAATGTAGCTCTATGACTGTGGTGGTTCCCATCCCATTTCTTTAACCAAGGGACAGCCCAAGAAGCCTCCCTCTCAGATCTCATGCTGCCAATGGCTTTCTCTCCATTCTAGATTTCAGTGTGTAGTTTCCCTTCACATGTGCAAATCTAATCTGAGACGCCACCAACGGCGTAGTGGACCTTAGGTCGATACCCACTATTTAATCTGACATCATCATTGAACTAATATGTGCATGTTATGAGTGAAATGTAATTTAAAAAGCAAGCACTTAAGTGGCAAAGCAGTATTTCTAGGTGCAATAATTGGAAAATGGAAAATCAGAAACAGTTGTCACAATTTGTAAATAGGAGCTCTCAGGAGAGAAAAACCCCAAACTACTCCAAAGTACTTCAGTATACAGTTATTTTGGCAGGCTCACTTCTTGCTCATGGACAAAGTGCATATGTAGGAACATTTTATCACAGCTCACTAATGTCCCTTGGCAGCGACCCACAGCGACTTCTGGTAAAGTTTTGCAACACTGGTGTTGTTTGAATGCTGGAAAACAAACATAGCTCAGCACTTAGAAATCAGGCTCCAAGCTTTCAGTAGAGTTTGACTTCTTTCATTCAATATTCATTGGAGCCCCCCCCCCCACCAAAAAAAGGCAAAAACAAACAGATGTCCTCAATATGCATCCAAATCCAGGAACAGCAAATGTGTGTGTCACTCTGCAAGTGAAATAAAATAATCCCAAAGTATATGCTGTTTTGTTTTCCTCTTTTTATTGACCCCACTGTTCTAGTTTAAGATTTTATTGCTCAAATCAACATTATATAAATAAATAGACACACGAATTAAAGCCACGTGTTTACCAGTGAATGGAACATGAGGACATTTGACATGTGAACGTGCCGACTCATCGATAAAGGGATTACTTTTTCTCTTTTTCAGCCACACAGTGAATAAAGTCAATGTAATGCCTCTGGTTTTGGAAGGAGCGTTTTCTTTTAAACTGATATTATCATAAGTAATGTGAGTGCATAAGTTGTCACTTTTGTTTTGCATACGAAAAGTTGCAGAGCTGCTGTCTAAAGCTTATTTGCTGTAACTAGTAGAATAACTCCTCTGGTGATCATAGTGTCAGCCAAGTGTAACGAGTCGCTACTTTTAACTAACTTGTGGGACAAAGTTACAACTTGACTCGTGCAATAAAGCAATTTTGAGTTTCACTTCTCTCATTTTTCCTGACACTAAACTCCATGAACACATTTCAGTGGGAGGAGAGATTTTTCCGTGAGTCATCTGGCTGTCAAGCTTCAATCCATCATCTGTGCTGCTTCATGCTGTAGAGAAAATAGCCAACACACACTCGGACATTCATTCACACCTGCTGGCCTGTTTCTCTGGGCTTGAAACACACGAGACTAGAATCAGTAATTCCACAGCTTACAAACAAGTTAAAACTGAAAATATTCTTCCTGTGAGGAGTCAGCTCTGCACTGTGTCGTATCAGGTAAAAAAACGAACTATTGTTTTTACACATGAATTAATCTGTAAGTCTGTAAAAGACACCCTCTGCTTATTTTTGATACAGATAATTTCATCAGGCCTTTTCTTCTTTCTTCTCCTGTTTCCATGACCTTTGACCTTTGGTTCAGTCGTCTTCTCTGTCA
>NC_137635.1:32649185-32719185 GCF_963383615.2 Lipophrys pholis | reverse complement strand
TAAGAAGGCTGAAAAAAGGCAGAGAGATGTTTGTGGCGGCTCGATACCTGCTCATCAGACCAATAGATTTATACATCTAATGAGATGATCAGCCTGAGGCCGGTGGCCGTCTGTTGGGCAGCCATCATTTACTGTGGCCTGCTTTGCTCTGATTAGACGGTGGGATCTGCCAACTTTATGACCAAAACCTGTTTTTTGCTGCTTTGCACCAAATAAGATTTATGTGGAGCTGCAAATCATGTTCAACACAGCTTATAAAGTTGCATATATATATATATATATATATATATATAGTTTTGCTATATATAAACTGTAGCTTAGTTAATGAAGTTTCATGTGAAAAATGTAGAACTGAATCTTATTAAATCACACTTTTTATTAGTGGATTTAACCTTTTTTAGTTGTTTCAGCTATTTTATAGCTTTTCTAGTATCGTTTGTCTTTCATTTTTCTTCTTCATTTTCACCTCTTCTACCGGTCTAAGGCAATTTGGCTATTTGAGGCATTTTAGCGATTTCAACATGTTTTTAAAAAAAAAAAAAACAATTGTGGCCGTTTTAGACTCCTCAGCAGCTCTATTCTCTAACCATTTTGACTCATTTTTTCAGTCTTTTCTTTTTGGCCGTTTCTCGCCAGTTTTAGACATTTTAACTGTTTTTCTTTCAACTTTTTCATAGACCTTATTAATTCATGTAGAGTCGTCATTTCTTTAATTTAGCTTTAGTTGATATAAAAACAAATGTGGATCATGCAGAGGCAAAATAACATCTGTAAGTCTCTCTATTTCTGTCTTCTGCTTGAAGATATGATGAGTCTGTAATGACAAACCTCAACTATTTAAAGGGCCCTCCAAAACAAATCTGAGTCTTGTCTAAAGGCCTCAAAATAGCAGACGTTAAGCCCGGGCAGGTAATAAATAGCACAGACACTTTGACGGATTCTCAGCCTGTTATTTCGATTCGCTTTCTCCCGTCTAGGTGGCAAAATGTGTCCCCTTCAGGAAACAAAAATGACAGCTCCTCTCCTGTAACAGACACGTGTCGAGATGAGCTGTGGGCCGGCCTATCCTCACCGCCTCTCAATCTAACCTTTCATTTCGCACGCAGCAGAGTCTGAGCAGCGAGCCATGCGTCTGCTCGTCCCAAATGCGACCCTGCGAAGCTGCGGCGGGAGCGTGGCGTCCCTGCTGCCTCGCGTCTGTGCCATGTAGGGTACAAAGAGCCACTATGCTTGTAGTAGTGGAGTCAGTAAGACCTCAGATTCCAGGGGACAGCTGCTGCACATGCACGTGCACCGCACATGCTCATGCACACATTTCAGGCATGCAACTGCCTCCAAACACATGTACCAGGCGTCTAGAGTGCAACCCACGGGGTATAAAAATAAATAAATAAATAAAATTAAATTAGATTTTAGGCGTGTTGACTTCTCTTCACTGGACAAGTTTGCACTTTTACTTTACTATTCAGTTACAATACAGTATTAAATGTACGTCTTTGTCATGCATTCACACCATTGTTGATTGCATTGTTTTAATTAAAGAAACAGGTTCTTAGCTTGTCCCAAACTGAAGAAGTGGGTTGCATTTTGCAGGCCTCTACTTTAAAACAAGCTTCTTTGTCTCACCTGACCACTAGGGTCTTGCTGATATGACTTTTATGTCCACTAAGGACGAACACAAACCACCTGAACACAACGACCTCAGTGAAATTTTGACTGGAGGGGGCAAAGGCTTTGTTGGCCGGCCTTGGACTGGAGTCAACAGTTTTGATGCAATTTTGTATCTTTGACATGTTGCCTTTGCTCCTTAGAAGCTCAAATTCAAAATGTGTTAAATTTAATGAAATAAAATTTAGTGGTATAACAGGGTAAAAAGAAAACAGTTCAAAAAGGCTTTACTTCAAGGACAGACTATAAAGTGCCATTTCATATAAGTATATGAGTAATAAACATCATAATTATGATCTACTTGTTAGTAATTTCTCAAAAATTTTCTCAGAAAGCCTCCTGGCTGGGTAAAATCCTGAAGGAGGAGTGTTCGTGTGGCACTCCTTCAAACTTCGCACAACATTAAAGAGCGTTTGCGTTTTCAAACATGTAATATTTGCCTTCAGACAAGCCAACAAGTCGTCACATGTGAGGAATACAGCTTCCATTCATAAATGAGTAATGAATTCATCATATCTTTCCCAGCGACGAATACTAGCAAATCTTTACAAATCAAAACGAAACTTTTTTATGATTTATTTTCCATTATTTTGGCCAAAACTTAAAGTAGCTCCATATAGAACGAACTACAGTGATATCCTCTTCTATTACAATATGATAAGATAAAATAAGATACACCCAGGAATTTTAATCTTGACAGATTGTTTAGTTTCCAATCAGAAGGTTGTGGGTTTGATACTCCCATCTCGTCCTTGTCCTTGAGCAAGACACGAAAGCCCAAGTTTACACAGTTAGTGTGTAAGTGTCTTGCATGTCCGCCCTTGTTATTAGTGTGTGAATGGCTGAATGAGATGGATCTTGTGAAGCACGATGAGATTGCTGCAGTGGTCAAATTTGATAAAGTCAAGTCGAAATTTCACTAATGCTAGTGAGTACGACAAAATCTTCTCATTGCAGCACTATATTCTATAACAAATAGTTTTCTCATTAAAAATGGTCACTCATTTGTTTGGGTTTTTTTTAGGGGGGGAGGGGTGATCCAATTAGGCACTCATAGATAAAGACTATATAAAAATGTATAGTTGCATTTAGGTTTTATTTGAAATGTACTCAGAATATTTTGAAAATGTATCATTCTTTATTATTGTTTATATTGAATCATAGATAGATAGATAGATAGATAGATAGATAGATAGATAGATAGATAGATAGATAGATAGATAGATAGATAGATAGATAGATAGATAGATAGATAGATAGATAGTCTGACAGACAGACAAAAAAGATAACAGTTAATACACAAAGCACTTCCGATTTTAAAATCTATCAAAATACTAAATGTATTAAAACATTTTTTTTTTTACAATATATTTTTCTGTAAGTGTTTTGGACATGAATTAAAAATCATTAAAAAAAAACATCGGCTGACAGTTACAACAGTTGCAGACTATAGAGAAACTTTAGAGATGTGTTGAACTCAAAAACTAAAATAATCCACAAAGTAGAAAAAAATTGAACAAAAACTCTTCAGGAAGTCTGGAATTCAACAAAAAGTGCCTGCTTGGAGACAAAGCAGTGAGAGAGCTGCTGCTGGTGGAGGGTGGGGCGGGGTTCTATGTGGTTGGGGGCTGCTCATCCTCCCACACTTTAACTCCCCCCTGGTCAAGCCGCTTGTTTCAATGCTTTGTGAATCACATTCATACACTTTGATCAGAATGCGTGTTTTCTAATCCTCCTCATAAGGTCTTACTAAAGTAAATGATCTATTTTCGGACGCGCCACCGCACGAGGATCAGAAAACTTTCAACTTTGGCGAGCTGCTGCGTAAAATGTTCACCGTTGGGATCTTATCCAGAATCCCATCTTTCCCCCGAACATGCAGGAATACATGTGTAGAACACATCCACCCGCCTGGACTGCCTCTTCCTCCGCTCATTGGGAACGTTAAAGCGCACTGCAGCCTCCCTCCTCCCCTCTCCGCTGTGGTTTTACGCTTTTGATCCCCGAGGGACCTCGCGTTTTACATTCCTGGCATTCCGACCTCAGTCCCTCCTCGGTTACTTATTATCGCCGCCTGCTCTCTCTCCACAATCATTTCACAGCAAGAGAGGAGCGCAGCAGCCCGTCCGTAAGGGGAAGGACGAGGGTTTTAAGTCAGGGAGGAAAAGGAAAACTTCATGGAAATAGTGGAATCTGTGTGAATTCAACACCGAGGACGACATTTCTTTACGATGAGAGCGTGAGCTGGTGAGTCTTTTTCCCTTTCTATTCCACAGCAGAGTCAAAACCAAACAGTAAACACGATCTTTGATATCAATCTGTGGGTTGTGTGGTACTTTATTTGTTTGTTTGGGTTTTTTACAGTGTTAAACAGGGCAGTGTGATAGAGGAGTAAAGTTATTTGTCGATGCTGTTTGGTGCGCTTTTGCTCCCCCGTGAGAGCGGAATTTTTGGCGCATGCAATTTTTTTTTTTTTTTTTTTTTGGGCTGCTGTGAAAAATGTCTCCACATCTCTGTGCTGTCGCTGTTGGGAACTCCCGTTTTACATGATATTTCAGGCCATTATGTTTACTTACAAAGCCTCAGATTCATTTATGATTCACTCAACTTTGTGCTATATTGTATTTCGAGAATTGTAATATAACAATTGGTGCCACCATGAAAAGATTTTCATTGAAGTTTTTTTTTTTTGTGTGTTCCAGGTTCACAGCTGTTATATTTAAGATTTTCACCCACTGAAAAAAGCAAAGAAACTGATTATAAGAGGGGGTTACTCCATCCAACGCAGCACTATGTCATCCACTGAAGAGCCGTCTGGCACGGTCCTGCACAGGCTCATCCAGGAGCAACTTCGCTATGGAAACCCCACAGACACCCGCACCTTACTCGCCATCCAGCAGCAGGCCCTGCGTGGAGGCAGTGGGAGCAACAGCGGCCCCAGCAGCGGGGGCGACATGAGCAGGAGCCCACGGTCTTCTCTGGAGAGCCTCACGCAGGAGGACCCACTGTTCCCTCAGCTCACTGCGAGGCAGGAGCCGCAGGGCGAGGAACACCAGGGGGACTACCATCACTCAGAAAGTGGCTACCCCCTGCACGGGGAGACGCTGCCGACGTATGAGCAAGCCAAGGCGCACTCGCAGTATCTGGCCTCTCACTGGGCAGGTGCGGGCCCCGTCAGGCAGCTCCACGAGGGGAAGCTTCTGCATGACGGGGCCTTCCATGAAGAGGCAGATTTGATGGAGCTGAAATGCAGTCACGTGCGGTCGCTCAGTGAGCATCGCATGCAGATCTCTCTTGAGAGGAACGATGCGGTGGCCAAAATGGAGGCCATTAAGATGACCTCTCACAGCTACCCCGAGCTTCCTTACTACGTCCCGCAATGTCCTCCGAGCTCAGGGCCGAACATGGATAAACGCAGCCCGCCGCCAGAGTACTCGGTCCCCATCCAGGGCCAAGGATTTATCCCACACCAGGTCTCCGAGCCAGCACAGGCTCAGCAGCACAGGTACAAAAACAACCATAGCTGTGCCTGTGTGTATGTTTTTCTGAACTACTTTTACATACACTTACATCATGTGTCATATTTTCTTCTTCTTATTTTTTTTTTAAGAGAGGCCGACCCATTTCTTTCTATTGTGTTTCACATGCGTAAACACATATTTATCAATGTGAGTCACATCATAGCACGCATAGCGATTCACATTTCCTCCTCAAAATACTTACAAGGAAGCAAGTCCAGCCCTGTAGGTGTTTGTAATAGTTTGCATACTGCAACTGGATACCTCAACATGCTTGTGTTGGCTTAGATGCTATAAAAGCATATACCTCATATAGAGTCAGCTTTTGCTGAGTTTTGCTACAGAGTTTGACCTAAACTCATTTCCCTCTCTCTTTCAAAGGTATGTCCAATCTGGTCAGCCAGCAGAAGCCCCCTGCTACAACTCATTTAACAGCCTGCCCCCTGCTGGTCTGGAGGAGCCAAACCAGGTGGAGCTGCTTCTGATGGAGAATGAGAGACTGAGGCAAGAGCTGGAAGCTCACAGGGAGAAAACTGGCCGCATTCAAAAGGTAAGAAAGTTACAAATCTGTCTCTCATAGGTGTGTTGGATGGGTCAGAGGATCCACAAAATCCACAGCCACAAGGCTGCCTCTTTTTCACATATTTTTTTACTTAAGATCCCATATAAGCCAAATTTCATTGTCTTAGCTATTAGAAATTTATTTTATCTATTCAGAAAAGAAAGTAACAACTCTACAAAGTGGATTGAGCTTTGTTGAGCTGATTGTTTTTAACAAGTTACACTAACAATTAGGGATTTAACTTGCTGAACCATTATGTTATGGTATATAATGGTTACAGTAAAAAAAAAATGATACAGCCTCTCTAACGTCCTATGATTAAAAACAACAAAAACAAAGAAAGCAGCAATCAGACAAGCAACATTTTACAAAAAAAAATATCAATATTGAATATCCTCTTGGGGATATTCCCTTCTTTCTGCATTGATCCATTCTATTTATTTGATGCAGAGGTGCAGCCATATTAGGACACTCCAGGGGGGCTGGTGGGGGTCAATAGTCTTGCTCAGGGACCCATGGCAGCTGTGGGATTTGAACCTGCAAAATCCTTATCTTAAATCTGCTTCTCTAACCTCGAGGGCACCACTGCTTAAATGACTTTGATTTGCAATTGCATGAATGAAGATATTTAAAAAAAAAATAAACCTATCACCTTGCGGTACTCTAAACTACCCCTAGGGATACTACAACCACCAGCAAAGATAAAGGATAAGTAAAATAAGGGGCTCTCAAAACATTATTGACTCAAATAATAGTTAAATTCAAATCAGTTCTTTGCTAATCCTTAATCTCATGGCACTTACATTCATATGCAATACATAGAAAAAACAATCTCACATGAGAAAAAAATGAAGAAACCACCATCAGAGCAAAACTTGGTGGTGACGGATTTTTTTTAACAGCAAACGCAGTTTCAACATTGATGGAGAGAAGCAAATGTCAGCTAGACCTACGTTTTGTTTAGGCCCCCTTTCTCGCAACAGTTTTCGCAATTCAGCAATTTTAGCTCACAGCAATAACAAGTCAACAATAAGTCTATATATGGTTTTACCCTTCACACTAAAAATGGGAAGTGAATTTTGTCCAAAGAGGAAACAGTGGTTATGCTCTGACTGACCATCCAGACAAAACCCTTGCTTTCAACCACCTGTCGATGAAACACAACCCTAGCAGACAGTTGCTGCCCTGATATCCAACCCCAGGCACGCTCCCTCATCTGGATGGACAGATGAGATCAGCAGCTGCTACCTTCATGCCACAGAGGCACAGAGGTCACAGCCTGCTACTGTGTTTACACACTCCTTTCATTGTGTGGCTGGCCGAGTGGAGGCCAGAAAGTGTGTGTGCCTGTTCAAGGGAGGCCATAGATTTTCAGCGCTGGGGCTTGACACGCAGCCAGTCGATTGGGTTGTGACCCCTGTGCAGCTAATGAGTGGGCGGGTAGGGGTTGAACATAAGAGGCTGCTCTGTTAAGAGGGGGGGGGGGGGGAGTTCCCATTTTTTCCCCAACCAAACAATTTTTACTGTTATTTTCTCACCTTTTGTGATGACAAAATGGAATATTTACACATTTGTCATGTTTTAAGCAGCTTGAGTGACATTTGACACCTGAGCCAATCTTTGTAAAATCCACTCTCTGTTGGAATTATGTCACATGGCCCTTGCCTCGTCTCCTCAGCCTTAAAGAATGATAATTGCCAGGGTTGGAAAGTTTTCTCCGTCAGGCCGCAGCCCTGAGTAAACATGCCTGAGTGACTGCTGTAATGGTGGGTGTCTCTCTTTGCCGTTTCCACAACCCAGGCACAGGCATGCACACCTTCCCTCTGCTGGCAGCCCTCCCAAACCAGTGTGTGTGTGTGTGTGTGTGTGTGTGTGTGTGTGTGTGTGTGTGTGTGTGTGTGTGTGTGTGTGTGTGTGTGTGTGTGTGTGTGTGTGTGTGTGTGTGTGAGAGAGAGAGACTCTATGTGCCTGTGTTAACTTGTGTTTTTTATGTGCACGCTCATGTGCACTCACACACCTGGAATTGTAGCTATCAGCCCTCAGGAATGTAGATATAAATCAGTCTCAAAGGGAGTGGTGCAGGCTTGAATTCCTTCTCAGAATTATACCACACACACATACAAACACACACACACACACACACACCCACACACACACGGGTGCATGTATTTTGTGTTTTCTTGGCATTACATGAACTTTACCGCATACTTCAAACTTAGCAACAAGCCTAACCTTAACTTAACTCCAACCTTTTCCTAAAGACATATTCACTTTCATTATGAGGTCTTCTTTTTGTCACCCACATGGTGGGGGAGTGAGCATAACATGGGAGTATAAACAGATTGAGGTCACCACAATACTGATAAAAACAAATACACACACTCACACTCGCAGTACAATCTTTGTGGGGACTTTCCAATGATGTAATCAATATTTTTTTCCCCTTGCCCTCACCTTAGCCATCATCACTGAGTGCCTCGCTCTAAAACTAACCTTAAATTAATTATAACTTCAGCCCCAAAGCTACACGTTAACTATAAAAAAATATATCAACTTCGTCATAGCCCAGAGGTTTTGGCCCCACATTGTAGGTTACATACCACAAATGTGGTATGATCCAAGTTTTTGGGCCTCAAAAAGACATAAATAGAAGGCCACACACACACACACACACACACACACACACACACACACACACACACACACACACACACACACACACACACACACACACACACACACACACACACACACTCTGAGTACCCTGCACACACTTTTATACGTGCTTGAATGTGTATTTATGTACTGTACCAACATGCATCAACCTCCCTGCCCCTTTCTGGCATGTGAAGTTGGCTAACCAAAAAAAACTTTTTCTTTACCTTTTCCACTTGTGTGCTCCCTTTCTTCCTCCCCTCCAACCCTCCCCTGTCTCTTTCTCTCTTTTCTGTGGCCTTGTTTCAGTTGGAGCAGGAGATCCAGCGTATTTCAGAGGCCTACGAGACGTTGATGCAGGGCAGCAGTAAGAGAGAGAACTTGGAGCAGACCCTGAGGCGGAGGCTGGTGGCTGAGATCAGGAGACTGCAGGATTTCAACAGAGACCTGAGAGGTACTAATACAGAAACACATAAGTAACCTCTAATAAAAAATAAAAAAAAACATTGTGGTTTAGTCTAATTTCAAAACTTTGTTGCATCACAGAAAACTTGGAAAATGCCAGAACTCATGTTGCAAAAGAAGTTGAGGCAGCTGACCACAACCAGCACATCATGGCGAAACTCCTTGAACAAAGTAAGTCTGCTTGGCTGAATTCCTCTCCACGGCTCTCTGCTACATCCTCCTTTTTAAATCAACATGCTTGATTGGACTGGATTACTGCATAGCATGGGGCCCATTTTGTACCTAAGGGCATCCTATATGCTGGAATTTCACTTGCATAACCTTGGCTTACTCGGTGAAGGAGTTTCAATAATAGGGAATTCAAGCCGTGCATGTCTTTCCAAAGGGAAATGAACTATCTCTAAATCACAGAGGAGCAGTGGAAGTGGTGGAAATGAAGCTCTCCTCTCCTCCCACCTGTTGTGAGCATGATTTATGTTGTCTGTTTAAGGAACTGGACTCCGGCAGAGTGGTGATGTTTGTATGGCCTTGATGAGGAATGCTGTGTGCTATGTGGGTCAAAGGGATAGGGCAGCTTTCTCTCCCCTTCCTCCTCCTTCCTCCTCTCAGCATTCCACAAGTGTTTCACAAAATGAGGGCCACTGGGCACCATGTAGCAGCTCTGGTACTTATTACTGGACTTATGAGGGAGAATGAGTGGCATGTTCATAGATATTTTCCCTTTTTAATGAGAAACTACTTTCCAGACATAACAAGTGCAAGTATTCACTTGAAGCTAAATCCTTGACTTTAATCCTCAAGCATTAATACGCATTTAACCCAACCACCTCTTTTTTTTTTCTGTTTGCTTCAGATGAGGAGCAGAACTCCGAGCGGGAACGAGTAGAGCGTGAGCTGCAGAGGTTGCGAGCCACGACGGAGGAGCAGAGCCTCAAGGCGAAGCGGCTTGAGGAGGCCCTGGAAGCGGCCCGGGGACGGGGTCGTCAGCTCGAGGAGGAGCTCAGGAGGAAAAGGGCTTATGTAGAAAAAGTGGAGAGGCTTCAGAGCGCTCTGGCTCAGCTCCAGTCCACTTGTGAGAAGAGGGAGAGTCTGGAGATGAAGCTGAGGACGAGACTAGAGCAGGAACTGAGGAGTCTGAGAGCTCAACAGGTAAAAAAAAAAACAAAGAACCCTCACATGTGAAAAGTTCTGGTATGGTGCTCTAAGCATTGCATTATTTTCAATTTGCTTCAAATGGTCCCTTTCTTGTACCCCAGAGGCAATCCCAGCCCCCAGGAGTCACCATGGGCTCCCTCCAGGAGCGCCTGCGTGAGCGTGAGGAGCGAATCCTGGCCCTGGAAGCAGACATGGTGCGCTGGGAGCAGAAGTACCTGGAGGAGAGCACCATGAGGCAGTTTGCTATGGAGGTGGCTGCCACAGCTGCTGCACAGAGGTACAGAGCCTCTGCCATCTTTGCGATCCCATTTGAAGATGTCCCGTAGCTCATTTCCATTTGAATTAAAGTCAGAATGATGGTTTTTTTTACAGAGACACTACCATCATTAACCACTCACCCTGCCACTCCTCTAACAACAGCTTCAACGACGACCTGCCAGTCGCAGACTACAGGAATCAGGAGATGGAGAACAGGTGGATACCTTTCCAGTGAAAAATCTGTAGAGAATTCTCACTTTTCTGCTTGTTATCTGCTCCTGCTCACGCTTCTGCTATGTGTTTAGGATCCGCGCTCTCTATGCTCAGATCTTGGAAAAAGATGCTGTGATCAAAATACTCAACCAGAGGCTGCACCAGGATCAAGGCCGGAAAGATGAGCCAAGCCCCCGAACAAACCTCCTGAATTTAGCGGGGGCTCCTCTCCGACCCGCCTCCTCCACTCCTTCCATCAGCACGACGAAGAGCTACGCCAAGAGCAGAGGTGAGGAGCGTTGTCTTTCTGTCCATCTTCACAATCACACACACACACGACTAATTCAGAGTCACAATTTGACCCAACGCATACGTATGTAGACTGTTGGTGGAAGCCAGAGCACACTCAGATGCCGAGGGAGAACATTCAAAGTCATTCCAGTAATATTCCAATCCACAAAAAACACTGCGAGGCAAAAATGTTCACCACTGGAACACGTGGCCTGGAAAAGCATGACTGTGCAAACTGCCGCAAAATGAGCTGCAAATAAGATTTTCTGTGTAAATATTATTCATAGAATCATTGTCATCGTCAATCATTGTCAAGTTCCACAAGGTAATTTTCTTCTGCATGCTTGTTTTTCTTTTTTTTAGGTAAAAGCCTTTCAGATGATCAGACTTTGCCAAACCTTCAGTTCTCATCTCAGTCTGAACCTGGAACGTTAGAACGGCCGTTGGAGGAACCCAAACCCAAAGAGGCTGCCAGGACAGCCAAGCTCATCAGTGGTGAGTGCTCTATTAATTATGCTTCAGTTGATTTGTCCACCGGGGGCCGATAATCCAATAGCAGTGCTACAGAGTCCACAAAAACTCTTTTTGTTTACGTGAAAGGAGTTTTGGCCTCGGCCCACATTGATTAACTACGCCGCGATGTAAGCAGCCAATCAGATACCACCTGCTCAGGTCATAGTTCATAACACGAGCGCTGTGGAATGTGCACGCTTAGGAAATAATGTGGATCTGTTGACTGAGCACACTCACCGCACTGAGCCTGTTTGACTGTGGAAATTGTTTGTTAACCTTTGCGAGCTGAGTATGTTTCTCCACCTCTAAACATTTTCCTAACTATCCTGCACCTCTTTCTGTTTCATTCTTTTCCAGACAAGGCAGTGCCTAAGAAGTTGCTATTGAACCCGTTCAGAGGTCTGGATGAACTCGAGTCGGAGGCAGTAGAGATCTTCATTTAGAGAACGAGGAAGTCGATTTTGAATAGACTGAACAATTCTGGGTTTCTGTGAAGAGTGCGTGAGAATGAGACGAAATATTGGATGCACGAATGTCACAGAACGAGGCCGAAATTTACTGTTTTCACTATTTTAGAGGCAGAGCTGGACTCCATCTCACTTATTCTCACCGAGCTGAGCAGCTGCAGGCAGTTTGCGTGGCAGAGTGAGAAAAGAGGTTTGTTCTGAGGTACTTGGACAGTATTGTGGATTGTAAGATTGGCAACATGTTCTCAGAGAGTGTGTGCCAAAATATTTATATAAATTTATATATTTGCTGCTTTCCCCTCCTTAATCATCCCTTTTTTTGTTTCTTTGTCTAATCCAATTACAAAGCTACATATTTATCTTATCTGGTATCCACATTCCCCGATTATTAACTTAATCTTGTGCTCCTCTAGATAAATATTCAGTAAGAGGTTATTTATGTGACCAGCATTCCCCGCCTTTAAAAAAAATAAAATAAAAAATACAAATCTGGACTTTAATCCAAACAATCTCCTCCCCAACACGTAATGTTATTTCTTTGAAAGACTACCCTTTGTTGATTAATTTAGGTTGATAACACTGATGATTTAAGTGCTCTTGCTGGTTGTATTTCCTTCTCCTCAGTAGCTGGCTCTACGGAGGTTTTAAACGGGTTATGATCAGTGAGCTGCATAATATATAGAAGGTAATTTATTTGTTTTGCCAAACTGACACAGGCCTGATGTTGTAAGTTTGAATTTTTGGGATGGTGTTGCATCATGGTGTTGATTTCATCATCTTCTTTCACTGATGCGTTTTTTTTTGTTTTTTTTTTGCCCCCCTCATAGTATGTTTGCATGTGTGATGACATTTTGTGAGTGTGTGTCCTGACGTTGGTGACTCTGCTGGTTTTAGCCACCACTGTGGGGCAAAAAAAGGTGAAAACGCTGTGTTGTTGTTTTTTTGTTTACTGTGAGCTTTGAACTAACAAACAGGTTAATTATTAATATTATTATTATATATTTTATACAGATGTTTGTATTGTTATTTTAGATAAAATAGTGCTTTGAGCGGGACGCCAAAGATTTTTATGTATGTTTGTTGTAAGTTATGTGCTGACAATCACGGTCTTGTCAAGCTGTACACAACCAACCAAGAAGTGTTGACTTCAAACGGACATTTCTGTGAACTTTTAACAAATATGAAGGTTTTTACTGGTGAATACATGCAACATTTCATAAAAGCAATAAAATATTCCTGAATAAATGAACTGGCTTCTGAATTACTGGATATACAGTACATGGTTGCAGCTCCGGAGTATTTCTCGAGTGACCAAATTGACTTTCCTACAAAATCCTGTTTCAGTGTTTTGTGTTTAACCTTTTGACCTCACTCATTGGTAAATCCTCCATGGTTAAACCTAAAATAGTCGTGTCTGGTCCTTTTTAAACACAGGTTGCTTCGCAAGTTAAAAACACAAGTTGGTGTGCTAAAGCAGGGTTTTCAAACATAAGGCCCGTGGGCCAAAACTGTCCCACAAGAGGCTCTACAGTAATCCCACCCGCCAAACCTTCAAGCAAATTCTCAACATTTCAAAGAAAACACAGATTTTCATTAACAACTTTCAGAGTAGCGTATACAACGCAGCGCTGAGAGCCAAGCTGTAGCAGCAGGACAGCTGGCTACCTCATTGCTCAAACTCATGTTGTCAGTGTGAGATTGTGAACACATGCATAATGCAACAGTGATAAGAGAGGGTTTTTTTGGGACATTTCAGTGTATTTTGCACAAGGACGTATCATTAAAATTGGCTTTCTGTTCAGATTGTTGTCATTTTCTGTTTTAATTGTTTGGTACACAAGAAATAATTTATACTTATAACTTATTAAGGCACTGTTTTACTTTGCTCTGGTTAATTTATTTGCCAATATTTCTATTCTTGCCAGTTTATTGTATAAATCAATTGTAATCAAAATTTTTATTTGTTCCTTCCTTATTTGTGCTTTAATCTCATAAATGCAACATCAACAACAGTTTTGATATATGAAGTAAAACTATGAGTTTCGAGGTATGGGGGGGTTGCCTCTTTGGACCGTAGAGGTTGCAGACCGCTGATATAGGTGTTCCTCCTCTCTACCGTTGTCACCCTATCTGGTTCCTGTGTTCTCGTTGCACCACAGAGACGAGTGCTCTTCATTAATGAATACCAGAGCTGCATTCTTTTGGGTTCAACTTTCTCGGGTGGCCTGCTCTCTTGTTCTCTTCTTGCCATGAAGAGCGTGCTTGACATAGATCACATTCTCCCAGGGACACGTAACCCTATACGTGACAAAGGCAGGTTTCTCCCAGATTAGCCGCTAATACCGTTTGAAAATTCTTGTGCACCTTTGCAAACATGAGTCACATTCCTGAGTGCTTTTATTGCCCCCGATATACCTCACACCCAGAGGTGCTGATGAGCTATTTCAGGACATGGCTCTGGATATAAAGATGAGAGGAAGAGGAGCTCAGCGATATCTTCTTTCAAACAAATCTTTCTCACACAACAGAGATATCGACTTGTACCAGTTGGGGGCGGTTTGGCTACACAGACAATGAGTTTGCTCAATGCACCAAGACAATGAGGAGAACGGTGTGACTGACAAGTGAATGTTATGGTGTCATCAGAGTCCGTTCACATTGTTCATGAGTCATCCTGTGTGCCTTGGCTTGTCGGAATATAAAAACAAATCGCACAACTGTTGTTCTACATGGCTCCTCTATTTTATCCATCATAATCCTTTTGAGTTGTTTTTCATGCTTTGCAACTTTTCAAATTATATTGGTGATTGAAATCGTGAACGCAGGATGTAATTTACAAGGCAGCAATGGGAGGATTTTTTCATCTTCTATCATCTTCATAGACTTCATCTGAATATTTTTTTATGAACACACATAAATGACCCCCTCCCTTCATCATATTTATTCTTCTCTAGCAAATCATGCAACACACACAGAATGGATGTGTTTTAAATCACAAGTGCTGCAGGTTGAGAAGAGTTTATAGTTGAAACAGTAAAGTTAGATGTGGATTTTCTCTCTTTCCAATGGTTCCATTTATCTGGATCCATGTAGACAATAAGTCAATTTCAGTGTAAATGTTGCTGCTAATTACCTGAACAATCAAGATGAGGCCATATTCCATAAAAATATGAGATGATTATTATATATTCATCCAAACCAAAATTATGTTGGACTCCAATAAACTGGAGATGCAGCAAACTTGAAGTGAACCATGTTTGGGTTACTGTCTGAACTGACCTTCATAGTAAAACTCTACACTGGCTAAAAAAGACTTATTGTGAATTTATGAGCTCCTGCTTTGTCAAAATAAGAGTATAAAAAAAACCTAATAGGATCTAGCTATTCTTTATCCTAAAAACACCTTAAATTCCATTTATTTTAGGATCTCTTGATTGACAAATACATTTCTCAATGAGAAACATTTTATTTGTTTTTGTCAGATTTCGTATGTACACCTTACTGCCCCTTTATCCCACAATATAGTGTATCATTGTAAGAAATACTGTAAATATGAATCACTGGATGCATTGTGGCCTGTTTGAAAATGGTTGCCAACTGCAATCTGTCATTTGTACTAGTTTTGTGTGCATAGTGCGTGTTTTTCAGGCATCAATCACGAGCTCTGAGTGGGAAAACAACATGCAAAGTGGGTCAGTTAATATGACAAATGTAAAGTATACTGTATGTGTGTTGCAATGGTGTAGAGTTTACAAATTCCTGAAACACAAAGTTCAACACAAATATTGAATTCTCTGATGATCATCAACAAATCATTGTTAGTTTGGATTAAACCTTGTGGCCAAACACGGACACTTCTTGTGAAATACAATCCAAAATCATCTTCATATTGCTCCTATTAAGCAGGACTTACATGAGGTGAAACAGGTGAAACCAATTCACAGAACAATCTCAGCTCATGTAAACAGTTTCGCCCTTATTCTCATACAAATGGGCAGAGTCAGACTGAGTGCTGATCGAGAGTCTTTGATAATTGGATGGAGACCATGTTAAAACGCCACAGCAAGCCTGGACTTGGACACAGAGGATATGAGCGGGTGAGATAGCGCAGATGCTTCTGACATGAAAGTGCGTATGGGAAAACACAGAGCAGGAACCGGTGGTATGCAATGCCATCAATCTTATTTATGAACTGAGCTCTTATCTGGTGTACTGACTGACAACATTGTGAAGACTCGCCAACATTCCTCACTGAATGTGAAAGGCAGCTGACATGTTTCCACCGCTTGCCTCTATTCTCGCTCGCTCTCTTTTTTTCCCCCCAGAATTGGTATGATGGAGGAGGATAGAATGTAAATGCGAGTCAGAGGGCAAAATTCCTCTTTGCTCCAAAAGAATTCTGAGAAAATTACTTTTTTTACACTTTTTGGAGGTCCTTCCTCCGGCTGAGATCGAATGGGAACGTCATAATGAAGCGCACAGTCACCATGCAAGCACTGGGTTTTTCACAGCGTAAACCGGGGAAATGATCTTCTCACGCTGTGTTTGCGTGTGCTGTCAGAGTTTATTGCCCCGTCGTGAATTTTTACAATTTAACAACACATTCCTAATAAGCAAAGGGCTTTGAAGCTTCCCGACGCCCAGCGACTGTTTGTGAATGACATTCATGGAGTCAGACAGTAAAAGGGGAAAGTGTATTGTTCTCAAACTGTAGAAAACGTTATCAAGGCACTCTAGCAATGATATCCTACAACATAAAAGCAATACCAGCCCCAGTGTGCACATGACACACGACACACACACACACACACACACACACACACACACACACACACACACACACACACACACACACACACACACACACACACACACACACACACACACACACACACACACACACACACACACACACAAACACAAACACAAACAGGAGGACACAAATGAATGTCGAAGTGCTGTGTTAAAAGATTGATTGACTGAGCTCCTCGGGGCAGATAAATGCTGCGCTTGATTAATGAACACATGGAATAACTTGTCAGATCCTCAGGAGGCCGAGGTCGTCAAAACACCCAGCAGGGGAGTAAATCAACTAATCCACATCATTTTTATTTTCTCCTGCCATAAAGGTCACAGCATATCTGTGGATGTTGGTCATGCATGCATCATTCCCAGAGGGGCCAGATGGGAGAGCGACCTGTCACCACCTGCTGCAGTTGTGTCATTCCTATTTGTTTAGTTGCTGTGTGTTGAAACCGGCAGAGGTGACCCCCACCCCACCACCCCCCCAAGCCCATATTTCAGCCACATGTGGCTGCTGTGGACTGAGTCTGCTTCAAGATAATGTAACTCAGGCTTTCCCGTGACCAGGAGGTCGACTTAAATGATGCTCAGCGATCATGTATTCCAGTGGGAAAATAAGTATTTTAAATATCTCCCTCAGCTGAGTCTGTCTTTGCCATTAAACTCCTTTATTTCTTTATGCTTTCCGCTAAATTAACAAAGGTCAACTGAAGCGAGAACTACAATATACAAAATAACAGTCGCCACTTTTTGAGTTACATTGGTTATATTTGTTCAAATTATGTAAACAACATAGTATTCACCCTCTTTACTGTTGCACAGTCTGTGCACCCGATTGATGCATTATTCTCAAAATATTTAAAAAAAAAACTGAGCTTGAGCTTCAACATTGTAAAATGAAAACCACTGCATATACTGCAAACATATACTCAATAAGATTTGTAGGTCTTATTTAGTTTTCTTTATTTGTGAATAACACTGTATAATCCAGCATAAGAAGTCCAAAATAGATATATAGGCAATGTTTGAAGGGGAATGAAATAATTTAGAGAGTATTTTTACAACTAAAAATGGCTGATAAAAACTAAAAACTGTGATTTTGATCAGTTTCACAAGATGTTACATGAGTTTAGATAGTATAATTGCTGTTTATTCTTACACTAACTAGTATAGATCACAACACCTTGGAGTTAAAATGTTAAATTTACACGTAGCGGGTGCACTTTAAAAGTTGAATGGTGTGCACATGCGCTCTGTTTTAAAGAAGCTGTTTGCTTTGCGTGTGTCAGTGTGATGAGTGATTTACTTGTTCATCACTTACTTAGTGGAAGATGCTCTATATAATCTAGATTTCAGCAGTCCATGAAAGCAATAATGTGTAACTGCAAGACAACAGACAAGAATCCACAATGTCACGATTTCATCAAACCAATAATACTGTCAATATAAAGACTCACAACAGATGGTGCTACAGACATTAAATGTTTAAGAGCCAGATTTCATAGACTGTTAAGAATTATTTACACACTCATGAGATGCAGGACATGCACACATTTGCTCCTCCTACTGAAAAACACAGGCGCTTTCAGATGGGAGATAAGAGGCGATGACTGCTTCACAGCTCAATGCAGACACACACATGCACATGATGCAGCCGTGACACCACAGCACATCTCACAAGAATGGATGACTGAGCAACTGTTCATCCACAGGCGAGCTTGGCGTATGGTGAAAACACACCAGGGTTAGAAAGTGTTTCTTTAATTTGGACACTTGAAGCCTTAATAGAAGGTATATTATGAAGAAGTCACATGTGTTTATTACAAATCTACGTGATGCAACCATATGAGCAATGAACGCTATCCCAGGTTTAATATACTGTGTTCACGTGATGGTCCCCAAGTTTCAAAGCTGAAGAGCATCATCTGCTGGTGAATTTATGAACATGCATGTCTGGACACATGACAGCCTTACAGAAGCCACAGGTTTTTCTTCTTGTTGTTGTTGATTTTATAAGATTTATCAAATTTGTTGAAAATGTGAAAAATACAACGAATATTAGTAGCCTATAATTGAAATAAAAAGATTAAAGCTAAAAACAAATAAAAAAGAAAGAAATTTAGATTATTTCTTAAAAGGAGAATTGCTCATATTGATGGATTTAGCAGGGAAATTAACCCAATTGTTTTGATGGAAAATTAATATATTATGAACACCAGTAATGATGTAACAATCATGTCTTTGGATTGTAAGAACTCTGTGAGAGTTCAACAGACTCCATCGTGGATCTTCCCGCTGTGAGGCAACAGTGTCGATATGATATTAGGTATGCTGCTGATTGGAGCGAGCAGCTACCTAACCTATCGCAAAGTTGACAAAATGCCGAAAATGCTGACAGCTACATTGGGAAGAATCACTGAAGGACTGAACAGGGCTCTGAACACTCAGACTCATACGATAAACGAACTCAGAAGCAGGCTGGACGCCACTTCTGGACGTTTGCGTGAAATGGATTCCAACTTGGAGAAGCTTGGTGCCCTGGCGGAACGCTAAATTTGGATTTATTATAATTTGACCACAGATTTGGAATATACTCGCTGGAGACCAGAGACTTTCACCTTGGGCTGTTCTCAAAACAAGACGCCGCTACCAAAAACATGTCTAACCTTCATTGGATTCCCATGACAACCTGAGGTTGTTTACATTCTCTCCTAGGATATTGACGTCACAGACGCTCTTCCCACTTCACCCTTATCTTCTCACACCTTCTTCCCCCGAGGAACTATCTCTGACCAGAACTTATCCGAGGTC
Source organism: Lipophrys pholis (assembly GCF_963383615.2). Taxonomy (NCBI): domain Eukaryota; kingdom Metazoa; phylum Chordata; class Actinopteri; order Blenniiformes; family Blenniidae; genus Lipophrys; species Lipophrys pholis. The sequence continues at coordinate 32,699,806 of NC_137635.1, read as the reverse complement.
GTCTCACAGCATCAGACGCCGGACCGTCTGGGAAGGAGGAAAAACTCGGAACTGTCCCCCCCCCCAGCGATTGGGGGCGTCCACGCTGTGCGCCGGAACTGGCTGCGTGGCAAATGGAGCTCTCATGATTGACTGGGTGCAAATTCTCTCCTGCAACCCCCACCCCCCCCACCCTCCCTCCCCACTCCGTGGAATCCTGTATGCTCTGTCTTGTCATGTTTTATGTTGTAATATGCCGGATGCTAATTGTGCTGAGGTGTTTTTTTTCTTATATTCCAGACTTTACTCTATAAGGAGTACTGTCTGCAATGTGACTTCTTTTTTCTCCTCCCTCTCCCAGTGTTGTCCTCTTTTCATCTGTGCTTGACGTAATTTCGTTGTACTGAAAATGTATAATGACAATAAAATCATCATTATCATCAATACAAGGTCATTAGCATTATGCTACCTCTTTACTGATGTCTCCTTGTGCAAAAGAAAGTAACATGTCAAAAACAATTCTTTGCAGTGTTCAGCATTCACCTTTACAGCTTTCACTCTGGCGTCACTGAAATTATGACAATCACATTTGAACTTAATTTTTTTTAATGATGAATAACAATGGATGGATGGGTGGATGGATACATCTGCTCCACACCATTATTTTAACCCTTGTTAAAGCAAAATTTTAAGATTACATTAAAAATCCTTCACAGTAGATTTTTTTTCCCATTTACAGTATCAGTGCTAATAGCAATAACATGGATTTAACAAGAACATAAATCAGAAATGATAATGATAACTCTTGTTTGGTTGACATCCTAGGATGAATCTCCTTCTCTCCGGTGTACGCCCTTCACCAAAACATTCGCACCGTCTCGGGAATCCCCGCCCACCTCCGCCTACTGTATGCATTGTTTTTTTTCAGCTTCAGCTGGTTGAGTGTGGAGTTATTGCAGAGGTATAAAGTTTACACTGTCTTGTTGTTGTTTTATACTGAGAGGCGGAGGTGGCACAAACACTCATATACAATAAAGCAGAAGCATAAATACTTGACTTTGGTGAAAGTAGAACTTCTTGAGTAAAAGTAAACAAGTTCTGCAATGTACAAGTATTAGAGTGTGTGTGTGTGTGTGTGTGTGTGTGTACCACACTATAAACACACTGATAAACTAAATACGTATAATAGAACTGGTATTGATAGTTTCTGGAGGACAGTAGTATCATGCAGTGTACATACAGGATGAGACAACTGGATTAGAAAGGCTTTTCAAAGATATCCATTCTTTTTAAAGGTGTGAAAATATGACCTCACCCTCTCTAATCTGAACACTGAAACATCTGCTGGCGAGAATAATAGGGAGGCAAAAGCAGTTGCAACTCAAGGTTATGAGAACTACTTCTGAACACCCAGCTCTTGTATTCACTCTGCTGTTCCTCAGCTGACACTGTACTCACTGCTGTACATGTATGTATCAGTCCATTGTCGCAGTGCAAGTTGAGACTTAAACTAGATCTCTGACTCTGTTGTTTTCACGCCTATTTTCTAAATTCTCCTGACTGAAACCTAACGAAAAGTCAATTAAAGCATCTTGAGGTTAAAAGACATTGAACATGTTTTGTATGATTGTGAAAATAAAGGTGTGGACGTGTGTTAAAAGTGCCACAAAAGGTGCCTATAGGTAATTGTGAATGTGTTGCTCTTAAGTGAAGAGGTTGTATTGTTTTCTGACTCCTTGTAGTTACTTATTACCTAAGGAGGTGTGAAGCGTTTCTGTTTACCCACCACTTCTCCCTCCATATCTCGAACAGGTGGTGATTACACGGAAAGGTAATTACACATGCTGCATTACAGGACTTCTGCTTCATGGGAGTTTGAGGCAAATGAGGGTAAAAGGGGATTCCAACTACTGTTATTAGGTTATATGAAGAACGATGAACCTGGACATTTTGGGGGCTCGGTGAAGTGTCTTACACGTTGTTATTAGAGTTCAAAACTTGAAATAATTGTGGAGTGCAAAGCAACAAATCTGATTGGAATGATCAATAATACCTGTTTTTTTTTTTTACCTTTTGAAGTTTTTTTTGTTTGTTTTGTTTTTAGGTTGATAATTTGGTGCAATTTATCCATCAAATGGTATTGTTAGATATTATGTGCAACAGTTTTAATACTGTAGTATTGACAACCAATGGCATTTTATGGCCATTCAATTTAGTATTGGAGTATCAGTAAAACGTGACAGTTCTAAATTCAGAGCAGATCGAACGTGAGTCAAGACACAAGCATTTCATTTGTAAAAATGCAGACGATTCAGAGAAGTTTTAAAACTTGAGATGAGATTAGATCAGACTATATACATCAAAATTAGGCAAATTCGGTCAAAACAACATTGTACAAACAGTGTGGCGCAAGAGAATAGACTCAGTAGATAATCAGATAAATATATATACAACTATATACACATGTCTCTGTCAGTAAAAAGCGAAGAGAAGTTGGTTCTACCCATGATTTGAAGGTTTAGTTTGAGAGTTTGTGAGCAACCGGTGCACGCCTGACAGTAAATCAAGCCTCCCCGGCCGTAGACCCGAGTCCCTGCAGCTTCCATGTTTACTAAAGCAGAAACCAGCGACTGTTGGAGCGGTTAAAAGGGGATTTCTGTTTCTCAACACTTTATCAGCATTTCTTTAATGGATATTCCTGAGACATCCCACGCGGGTGTTGTTCCTGGAGTTGTCCCACCCAGGAGCCCGGTTGGTTGATGGAGCTTCGTCCCCCCCGGGAGCTGCTTGTTTTATTTCATGCTGCCGGTCCGGGTGGAGTCTGGTTCATCATCACGGACCGGAGCGCAGGAGGAGACCAGGGGGGGTCAGGAGAGGTTTGATCCGGGATGTGCTCGGTGGTCGGGTGTGACTCCTGGCGTCGCGGCGTCGAGCGTTTCAGGCTCCCGGAGGACCCGGAGAGGAGGCTGGAGTGGGTCCAGTTCGTGCTGGAGGTGAACGGGCAGCGACTGAAGGAGTCGTCCTGGACTGAGATCAGCATCTGCGGGGAGCACTTCGCCGAGGACTGCCTGGAGAGCCCCGCCGCCGCCGCCGCGGCCGCCGACTCCGACGCCGGGGAGCTGCGGCTAAAGTCCGGCGCCGTGCCGTCCCAGATGGAGGGCAGCACCGAGAAGTGGACCGACGGCGAGGTCCGCGATCTGCTCAACCTGTACGGCTGCAGGGAGAGCCAGCGGGACTGCGCCAGGAGGAACCTAAAGGTGTACGCCACCATCTCGGAGCAGCTGGCCGTGCGCGGCGTCCACCGCACGGCCAAGCAGTGCCGGGAGAAGATCAAGAAGCTCAAGCAGGACTACAAGAAGGTGAAGGACCAGAACATCCGGAGCGGCTACGAGAGGAAGACCAACAAATGGTACGAGAAGATGGACGCCATCCTCGGACACAGGCCGGAGTACGCGGGCAACCTCGCGGAAGACGCCGCGACGGCGGCGGCAGCGGCAGCCGGGCCGGTGGGAATCCCCGAGGCAGGAGGCCGCGGCTCGGCTACAGACACAGTAAAGACAGAGGGTCTGTAAACCAGATCAAACTCTGGGTCAACATGAAGAGTTGTGCACAGACCCCCTGCTGGGCAGGTGCTGCAAGAACACAGAGAGAGAGAGAGAGAGAGAGAGAGAGAGAGAGAGAGAGAGAGATGCAGTCCACCTAACTTGGGCTGCAGGCATTTGTTGTTTGATTTACTTGTTTTAATGCAGGTGTTTCATACTCAACTTCAACATTTCAGATGTTACCAGAGTATGTTTCATCATTATCAGTCTTTTTAAGAGTGGTGAAGTGGTTAAGCACTCTCATATCACTGCAACTATTACAGAGTTTGCATGTTCTCCATTCGAGCTTAATTTGTGACTCTAAAATTGCCATAGGATTAAAAAAATTTTTTGCTTTGTATATTACAGGGGGATATAAATCTATTAAAATAAAAAAAGTCAAACACTGACCTATTGCTGCCACGTAGAAGAAGCAATAGATCCGTGTTACAAGTTCAATTCAGGTTTACTTTATCGAGCAAATTTTTGAAACTCAAACTCAAGGATTGGTATGGGGCAGTGGTCTCCTAAAGGCTAGAGAAGCAGACTTGAGATCAGAAGTTCACAGGTTCAAATCCTACAGTGGACAGGACACCATTGTGAGTCCCCGAGCAAAACCCTTGACCCCATCAGCTCTGAATTGTGAAAATATGTTTGGTACATGCATACCGAAGAATTTCTCCAAGTGGATTGAATAATTTAGTTAGTTAGTTTATGGTACATTTGACATCAGTCCTCATTTGTAAGTTTCTACTATGGTGCTATTTTGCTTTTGCAAGTTTTACTTACTAAGAAAATAGAAAAGTTTGGCAACGCAATTTGTAAAAAAAAAAAAAAGACAAATTCCTGTCTCCATCTGTACATTTTCAGTACACTGACAAGATAAGACGACATGATTTTGTAGCTCCTTCTGCAGTCATTTCAGAACCATTTAATAATAATTTTGTAATAATAATTAAATGCTGTGTTTGACACAGTGATTTTTATTGATTAATTTCAGATTTTCAATGAAATCAAATGTGTTTTTTTTTCTTTTTTATAGTGACTGCACCAGATGGGTCAGAGGATGGGTTTTTAAACGAAGCACGTTCAGCCAGCAGCATGTCCACAGATTGCTCGACTCCCAGCTCTCCGTGCCCTCCGTCGACCTGCACATCTCCCCCTTGCCCTTCGACCAGCAGCTTCAAGCCATCAACCAGCTACACGAGCCAACGCAGCTCTCCATTACCAAGACCAGGTGGGAGCAAATCTACTGAACAGCTGTACATTTGGATCAAAGTTTAGTGTGTCATGTCATGCGTTTATGTCTGTTTGCTGAACATCGTGTAACCGAAAACACAACTGGAAATGACATCAGCTACTCCCCATCCTATTTTTGTTAGCGCGCAAGAGAAAGAGGGAGGAGTCAGGCCTGCAGCGTTTGGTGAAGCAACTGCTACAAAAAGATGAGGAGGACCGCCGGGACAGCCAGAAAACCATGAACCAACTGCTCGCGATGCTCAGGGAGCAGAATGCCAGAGAAGCCGAAGAGCGTGAGCGACAACGGGCAGAGGCAGCTGAAGAAAGACGCAGACAGGACACATTTCATAAATTGCTCGGCATGTTGCTCCTTAGATTGACAGACGCAACACAGCAACCGACACACCCTACTTTGGACTGACAGCTTTCTTTTTGCAGTTCTTCTGTACAAAAAAAAAAAAGTGAGATACATGTATATAATTTTGTTTAAAAATAAAGATATGCACACACAATATAAATTACTTCTCAGTTGAGTATATTTGAGTCAAAAAAGGCTGGGAGACATGTAAAATAGAAAAAGGCTAAGTGTCTTAGTTTGTCAATGTGTTCATCCATAATCTCCCAGCCTGTTTTCTCTGAAGGTCATTGGTTTATTAATATCTCGCACAAAGCAGACAATACAGTTAATCCCATCCCTTCCACTTAAAAATCACATGTTCTGATGGTGCATTAAAATGGGAATGACAGTCATATTTAAAACCAATACATTCTCTGAATCACTTTTAAAACCAAAACACATTTATCTGCATTTGCTACTCGAGTTCTAGCAACAGCATCTCTTGAACAGATTAACAACAGTTTTTAAGATGGAGATTGATAAACCAACACTACTAAGTTGTGTAATACTCATGTACACAGCCTATGATGACTCACGTCATTTCGATCCTATGAAAGTGTGTCACCAGGTTTGAATTCAGCACCACAGAGGCAGGTGTAACTGGTAATTGTCAACTTTCTAGCAACACAACTGTTGAAGAAAATGACTTAATATCACAAGTGAAATAAATAAATTACATCAAACTGACATCCAGTAAAGATGTGACTATGTAAAGAAAGCAACAAACTAATAATCATGCTATAATAAGAGTCAAAACTCATTTTGAATAATGTAACTAATAATATTAGTCAGGTAGTTGTTTAAAATCATTTATTCAATGTTTTTACAGGAACACAAAACTATAAGGCTGTTCATCCCGATTACAGGTCACTTTACTCTGGACAAGTGACGGGTGAAAAAGTTAAGATTACCTGACTATGTATGTATGTATGTATGTATGTATGTGTGTATGTATGTATGTATGTATGTGTGTGTGTGTGTGTGTGTGTGTGTGTGTGTGCGTGTGTGTGTGTGTGTGTGTGTGTGTGTACGTACGTATTTATGTCAGGAGAATCTGTGCAGACAAAAAAGGAACAGAAACAACAGAGTAAACGATGTAGTTTAACTTTTACTTGCTGCAAGGAATTGATACATGTGGTGAGTTTAAGATCAAATGAGGAACAGCAGAGCGAATCAGACTTTTAAAAGCAAGGTTGGGCGTGCCCCAGATACACAAAGTATTTGTTTTGTGGTAGTTTGCATAACCTTGAATTGCAGCTGCATTTGTCTCCCTATTATTGTCACCAGCAGCCGTTTGATCTGAGGATTAAAGAGGTACAGTGCAGTTTGTTATACTATCTTTGTGCTACAGCTCGTCTAAGCAAAATAAATATTTGCACATCAATGTACAGAACAGATTTGCATCCGATCATGATGTAAAACTGCTTATAGATTAGATCAGACTTTATTAATCCCACATGGGGAAATTTGGTTTTATATTTAAATGTATTACATGCTATTATTTTATGTATCATTTTCGGCAATTTTTGGGCTTCTGCTGGGGTAGATTTTGGGCGGATGGACACAGTTTGGTCAATTCAAACAATAACAATTGAGAGGTAATAATGCATAAATGTCAGACACAATGTTCACCAAGGCATCGGTCACAAGAGAGCAAGGTTCTGCAACCTTTATGACCAAAAAGCCCAAAGATAAACATAGAAATAGATATATGCATACTGTAAAGACAATAAAACAGTGTCACACAACCTTTAAAAGAAAGAAAGTAGTATTTGCAGTGTTCACAGAGATATATATTAGGAAACAAATAAATAAAGGCTAAAGTCTAGTGCCATGACCTTGCATGAATGTATAAAAGTTTAAGGTCTGTTGCAGACAATTAGTCATTTAAGGAAGAAAACTGAAATTAGGAAATGCGAAGCAAACAAAAAAGGTACAGGTTTCAATATGACCAGAATGATAAATCTAGTTTTGTGTTGTGAATACTGAGACAGGACTGTAGATATAGATAAGTTCTCCTTACAATTAAATAACTGGTGACCTTGACATTGGCGTTTTAATATCTCCATCACACGCAATCCTGTTTCATGTGACCTTACAATTTGTCCTATGCATACAATCTGTCTACATTTTTACACTTTGTATTTACATACTTAGATCATGTGAACAATTTCTCTACCTTTTACACTTTGTATTGATGCACAAAGAGAGCAGCGCCTGTAATTTCATTATACTAGTCTGTATATGACATCTAATGACAGTAAAGTCATTCATTATGTTAAAGTTTATAACACTACTTTCTTGTGTTATGGAAATATACACGTTCACTTTTATACCAAATTTTATCTTCTTCCTATTCATCTGCTGCTAGAAGAAGTCTGATTTCAACCGACAAGGTTTCGCTGTTTTATGGTAATGACAATAAAGTTTTCTGATTTCACAGGTCTTCCTCGTTTTGGCATTAATTTCTTCAATGACCAGTTCAACCAGATGTCGTTTGGATGGTGTCCTCTTTTGTCATATTCTCATTCTTCTAGAAACACTGTCTGTGGCGTTTATTCTTATTTATAAAGTTTTAAAGCCTGCTATTACAAAGCTCTGAGCACTCCTGTTCTCCATTGTTGTCCTGGCGCACGTAGATGACGTAGTTGTTGTGCTCCCACGTCATCACGGACCTCCCATTTGTCTCAAGGAACAAATGTTAAATTGTGTCAGTATTACGCTAAAATAATTTCACGCATTCCCGAGGCTTCTTAAAATTGTTTCCCAGAAATCCAACAGATTTGATTCCACTTAGTTTCTCTCTAAAAAGAGAGCCCGAAAAGGATGCACGAGCTGCATGTATATTCTATGTTGTCAGATTTCAGGAAGCCACTGTGAGGTTTTAAATCAATCTAAGTCAGAAGGAGGGACCCAGGTCTGATCCGGCATGTGCTCGGTAGTAGGATGTGATTCGTTTCGTCGCAGTGCCAAGCGGTTCAAACTACCGGAAGAACCGGAGAAGAGACTGGAGTGGGTCCAGTTTGTGTTAGAAGTCAACGGGCAGCGTCTGAAAGAGTCCTCCTGGACTGAGATCAGTATCTGCTGTGAACATTTCAAAGAGGACTGTTTTGAAAACATCACCACAGAGACTGGGCCGGCACAGCTGAAGTCTGGAGCTGTCCCATCACTCAGTCCTAAACCAGAGGCAGATGGACCTGAGGTGCATCAGGTGAGGCGGATATAAACTTGTTGCCTCTTATAGTTTAGTGAAATTCAAAGGCTGTGATTTGTTGCTGAAGATTTTACTGTGATTTTATTTGAGGAAAAATCTGTCTATATCTATTATATCTGTCTGTCTTAGTATTGTAGTACTCGAGAGGGGTCTCAAGACCACAATGTCAAAGTCTTGATCTTGACTGCTTGGATGCTGTGTGTGTTTATTTTCTAATTGGATGAATAATTTAAACAAAACAAGATATATGTTAGGCAAGCAACAGTGTTGTGTTTTCCTGGATTTAAAGGCTGTTTTGATGCTTTGCACAGGAGTCTCAGGAAGCCACTGAACCTGCTTCTCACTGTGAACAACCAGAAACCTGTGACAGTGGCAGTTCACAGTCAAAGTCAGAATCAAATGACAATGCCATTGGTAAGAAGTTTTGCTTTGTTTTCTTCAAATCACAAAAAAAATAAAAAAAATCAAGTTATCATTTGCTCAAATATGTTCAGCTCATGTTGATGATGTACTTGATTTCACTGCAGTTCCAGAAAGTACAGAGCTGGACCACATATCTGACTATGGTCAGATGTTACAGAAAATTGTGAACATTGAGATGATCAAAGAAAAGTAAGTGACATTTACAGTCAGCTCCCTGTGATTGTTTGCATTATTAAAACTGTGATTTTACTGCGTTTATTTGACACTTTTCAGAGTAACACTTCTTCGGATGAAAGGCGAATACATCGTGAATGAAAACCAACTCCTCCAGTTGTTTAGCAGCAAGTGTCCAAGCTGCGGTTCAAAAATAAAGGTTGAAAGGGTCGTCGATGGCGTGATCATCGTCTTGAACCAGCAGTGCCTCCAGTGTGACTACAAGAACCAGTGGCACAGTCAGCTTAATGATCACATCTCAGCTGCTCATCAGGTAGAATAACGTTCTATAAATTTATTCAAAAATCGAGGGGGAAGGTGGGAGTTGATTTTTACGTTACATGTAGAGTCACAGTCTCAGCTGTGACAGATCTTAGGACCACTCACTTTTCTGTAGCATAAAAACGAAAGAAAAATCTAAATCTGTTGCATTCACTACGACAGTCGTCTGTTTCCTTTCCATTGTATCTACACGTCTATAACTCTTTCTTACTTTGGGTTTCTGGTGATGCAGCAGATTCCAAATGACATTGGGTGAAGGGAGGGTCCGTCCTGGACAGATCACCAGTTATTGATCACTTAACAAATACAATGTTTGTTTCTACATTCACCTCTTTAGACATGATGGAGGCACAGACGTGGCTGATGTGGTTACAATAAAGTGATGACTATGTTTTCAGTATGTTGCGGTGACAGCAAGAATATATCATACCATGTTATCTATCTTTGTTCATGCATCATGGCCAAAATCTTTTACTTTAGTTTTAATTTAATTTTTGTTTGCACAACTTTTCAGTTTAATTTAAACTGCTATTGATTTTTTGTTTTGTTTTTCATGATTCCACATTAAACAGATGCTGCACTTTTGAGGAATATTCCCATGAAGTCTGTTGATGTAGAGACAGTGATGAAGGACTACAGACCCACTGCTCCTTTACACCAGCTGGTTTTAAAAAGCACTTAATGCCTCATTTAAGCACAAATGTAGGGAAAGGGTACAAGGAATAGATTCCACTTTGGCCCTGGAGGCAAAAACGTACTGCCTCATTTCTGCTTCCATATTTCATTGTGGAGTGAAGAAAGCCCCCCCAACAAAGGTCTTTTGGTATTTTAAGTTTGCAGTTTTTTTCCTTGAGCGTTTTTCTTTTTAAAGCATTTGTTGGCTTGCTTCTGTCACTTCTATTAGATGTACAGAGGATTTGATAAGTGAAGCATGAAGTGGGATGTGAGGAACAGATGAACATGACAGGATATTAAAATGATGTAACATGTTTTTCACTAAAACAAAAACTTTTCAAACCTAATATTGAGGCAAATATAAAAAATATGTTATAAGGTAGTTGAAATAAATAAATGCAAATAAAGTCATATTCAATAGAATCTCAAAGTAATGATGTTGACAGTGATATCTTTTATTATGAAGAGACGGGAAGTCTGACATCCAACCTAGATGATAAAATACATTTATTTGAGTGTTGTTGAAGAAGCTTGAGTCACCATGAAGGAAGGAATCGTTTTGCTCCTGCTGGTTTTGGAAATAATACAGCAGGAAGAGGAAGTTGTAGACCACAGGAGTACACCGACCCTTCAGGGAAGTAGCACCATGGAAGTTCAGGTGAATTAGGACACAAATATTGGTGTTTAATTTCACCATGTTTTTTTCTGTTTTTGTTTTCATTCTTCACAGAGTGTTTCACCAGATCACACCAACAGCAGCAACACAGGCGTCAGTGAGATCGTTGCAGTCATGGACGAGGAGAGCGAGTCCTTGAAAGAAACAGAAGAGCCGAGTGGCCCCGGTGATGCCGACTCATCCGACGGCGACTGGCATCCGGTGGGAAACGAAAACGAGAGTACAAACGAAAACAGTGGACACGATGTTCCTCAGCACAAACACAGCCAACTCTGCTCGGATTGCGGGAAATTCTTTCACAGGCGACACAATCACACCTGTGAGCACAAAGCCAAGCCTTTTTCCTGCAACATCTGCGGCAAGAGGTGTGTCAGCGAGGTTTCCCTGAACTGCCACAGCCGAATCCACGACGTGAACTATGAGCATCACTGCAAATACTGCCACGTCACATTCAAGACGAAGGTGGACAAAGTAGCACACGAGCAGATCCACCTAACTCAAGGAAAGCCTTACAAATGTCCCGACTGCTCAAAGAGGTTTGCCACAAGTAGGCAGCGTGCGGACCACCTGGAAGAGCACAGAGGCCCCATTCAGTTAAAATGTCACATCTGTGGAATCCAGTTCGCGCGAGGCTGTTCCCTCCAGAGACATTTGGTCGTGCATACCGGGGAAAAGCCATTCAAGTGTCCCGAGTGCCAGCGTGGCTTCAACCAGGCGAGCCACCTAAAGTCCCACATGCGCCTGCACACGGGGGAGAGGCCGTACAAGTGTGAGCACTGCGACAAAAGCTTCAATCATAACGTGAGCTTGAAGAGTCACCTCAAAGGCTACCACTCGTCAAGCCCGGCGCCTAAACGGAAGAAAAGGGTCTTGAAGGCAAGGGAAAGTGACACGGGTGACGCTCGGGGTGATAAAAACAGGACAGAGGTGGACTCGGGGTTTGGTAATCGGGGGCATGAGACAGAACAGGAGGTGCAGACTGAGACAATATATGGATCTCGGAAGAGAAGAAGCTTGCTCAGATCCTTAGGGAGGGCTAACACGAACACAGCAGAGGAAGTGCGAAGTTCAAAAAAGAATACTGCCCAAGTCAAAACACGGAAGTCAAAGAATAAATGTTACAGTGATAAAGGTGAGGAAGAGCTGCTTGAAAGTGACGCATCCTTTGACTCATTGGAGGAGGAGGAAGACGAGAGGAGCGAGGAGGTAACGGCAGGTGTGAGGAGATCCAGAGGAAGAACAAACACTTCAGACTGTGACTCTGATTTTGACCGAGCAGAAATTAAGAAAACAAAACGCAACCTCTGGCAAACGCATAACGGCTCAAAGAGGCAGAGGGGAGGGAAAAGAAAGAATGAGGTCACTGAAAATACTTAAAGTAAAAGTGATATAGAAATGTTATCGATTTGAAGTCTTGTGTCGCACAGAGTAGGACTATTTCTTATAAGGTGCTGCATCTGAGTGGGTAAAAATGTGGCCTTATCCTTGAAGTGATGTTTCTTTACCGCTGTGAATGACTAATCCTGCTCACTGCTCTAACAAATATTTTCTTTCCACAGTACAGCCATATGCTCAATCTGAGATTATATTTCTGTTAAAGGGCCACATCTTTCATACTGCGTTTGCTATCAGCAGATTCACTCAAAACAAGCACTGGTACAATGATTATTTTAGTGCAAGCAATGACAGTCTGAACCCAAAACAAATCACGTGAACCGCAGGTTTTTATCCTCGACAGAATGCTGGCGTCTGTGCTCAACGTTTGGGTGGCTGTGGCCACGTGTTGAAGTGTCCTTGAGCAAGACCCAAACTGAATGGATTTGATGATGAGTTTGCATGGCAGCTGCCTCCATTCTGTGTGAATGGGTGAATGTGATCAACAGTGTAAAGCACTTCGGATACTGCTTGAGTGGTGGAAAAGTGAAATCCATGAATAAATTATTTAATAACTGACTGTGTTGAACAATGCAAAGTGCTTTTGGGGACTGCTGAAACAGTGGAGAATTATTATATAAGTGAAATCTACATACCATTTAATATAACACAAAGCATTGTTATATCGACTGTTAAAGAGTTCTAACACATATTGACACAAAAGCATTCAGTTTGCCATTTTTGTTCACAGTTTACACCAGTGTCAAAATTCCAGAGTTTAATGTGAGAAATTTCTAACCAATGGCAGTTCTCTCTCAACGATACCGCATCACTGTTCTGCTTTTGGTTGTACAAACAGACAAAATAGGGACAATCGACTGCGTGGGATTACCTTCCACAGGTAGGAAAAACAGTTTTTGTTGTTGTTTTTGCTCATATAACATTAACTTGGGACATAGATGAGCTGGAGCCGTGGGAAATGCTCTCTATTCCCTGGCTTAAGCTCGCCCTCAAACAACAACAACAATATTGGGTTCATCTAACGGAGGCTATTTTAGTTGCAGTGTGTAGAATATTACATTTCAAAAGAAATCAGTTGCTCAGAACCAGTCAGTGTACTTTTCCCCGCCTGTTCCAGCAGGAGAACCTCAGCCTGATCCCAGTAGGAAGTTCTGTCTGGCTGTGCTCAAACAGCTGTGAGCAACGTGTCACACCTCACTCCTTTTAGACATACTGACATGTATACAAACATTATTATATATTGATTAGGATAGCAGATCAATTGATTGCACGTTGCACAAGCAGTGAATTAAAGTGATAACACAGGACTCTGAACATGTAAATCCTTTTTTTCTTCACTAGGACCACTCCTATGCACTGCCCACATGTCCTGATGCTTTGACAGCCAGACTCAGTGAAGCCATGGCCGAGGTGGAGAGTCTGAGAAGAGAGAAGAGGAATGCCAAAGATGGAGAACGGAGGGCAAAGAGCACAGTGTGTGGTCTTCTGGAGGAACTGAGAGTGAAAAATCTAATAAATGAAGGGCTGAAAGAGAATATGTCATATAATATGTAATAATAGATAAATGTTTAACAATAAATACATATGTAATAGATAAATATCTAACAATTATTTTCTATGTAATATTAAAGGTAACTATGTAAAAATAAATGAAAGTATAATAGGTAAATATATTGTGTAAATATGTTCAAAAAAATAAACAAAATTTACACAATAAAGTTATAACTTGTGCTCTAATGTACATATTCATTGTATATAAATGGCACATTGTGTGTAAATAAACGCTTTTGCATATTTTTGTCATGGGCTCCATCATGTTGCTGTTCTAAAAGGAGAGTACAGCGTCCCAATGTCCCATCTGCAAACTTCTTCCATTTCCTCTCAATACTTTCTATAAGTATGCTACATTAAATAAATAAATAAATAAATGAAATGATTTTTAATTTAACAAATCAAAAAAGAAAGCAATGATTCTTCACAGTCATGTAAATGTATATTTGCGTGGTTTTCTTCAGAAAACACATCGCTGTCACATAGACTTGTTTAGGCTGACGGGTCAGACTTGCCACTCACAAGATGGCGGCCGCTCTGACGTTCGGAGCAAGAGATGCCAGTGGGGAAAACCAAGATGGCGGTGTTGCGGGCGCCGCCATATTTAATTGTCGGTCGCCGCCATCTTGAAATGGTGCTATGTGGAAACATGGACGGAAATGACGCAAAATGACGCACCGGAAGGGACGTACATAGAAGCCGACCTACAGGAAGTGACGAAACCACCGAACATGCAGAGAGGCTGCCAGTGGGGAATCCAAATTGGCCGACAATATGGCTGATCCCTAGGGATCGCCGCCATATTGTTCCATTGTTTTGTTCTGAATCACCACCACAGCGCCACTCTCGGTGGGAGGCGGTAGTACATGAAATATGGGCGCTGTCATACTTGTATGTGGTCGCCGCCATATTTAAAAGGCAGAATGAAGTCAGTGGCTAAAGTTACGTCATGGCTTCATGGGTCATGTTCAGTTCTGGGAAGCACAAGTACACTGGAAGGTACATCCAGGTAGATTTTATCTGAATAAAGTTCAGAGTGCATTTATAAGGTCCAGAGCCAAGTGGATTGAGGAAGGAGAAAAAAACCATCATATTCCACATTCAATTCATAAAAACAGCCTAGAAAGAAAAGATTCATGCTCATGATGAATGGGGAAGAATACTTAGAACCAAAAAGTATAGTGAAGGAGATCTTGAATTTCTTTAGATACCTGTATGATTCTTCTTAGTCTAAACAAAATGCTGAATTACTTTAAATAATTTATTACTGTAAATGATGAAACCTTTAGAAATGTTTGTGAGGAGGATTTGAAAATTGAAGTATCATCATAAAAACAGCCTCTGACTGATCTCCAGGCTCAGATGGAATAACTACAAACATTTCTGAAAAGAAATTAAAACATTGCTATTTGAGGCAATAATGTATGACTAGAAAGGAATAATTAACAAAGAAATGAGGCAGAATTATTTCAGGATGTCTATTTGTCTTATTTCCTTACCTTCAGGACAAAATAAAAAAAGTGTCTCATCTAACTCCACTCTGCTCTATTCTAAATTCTGCATTACATTTACATTTCACATCACTGCATCTGTGTCATTTTATATCCCAAAATGTCGGTGAGCCATGCAACAGAAGTTTATTCTGTTTACACCTGCTGCGTACATGATTGACAAAGTTGTCTAACTCAGCTGCTACTGTAACCACAGTGAAGCTCAGAGCCAGAGGTCAGAGGTCAGCTGTAACCACAGTGACGCTCAGGGTCAGAGGTCAGAGGTCAGAGGTCAGCTGTAAACACAGTGAAGCTCAGGGTCAGAGGTCAGAGGTCAGCTGTAACCACAGTGATGCTCAGGGTCAGAGGTCAGAGGTCAGCTGTAAACACAGTGAAGCTCAGGGTCAGAGGTCAGCTACTAAACTGATCTGCCTACTTCATTCATCCAGTGACAATGTGTGTTGCATGAAGCAAAACAAACGACAAGAATGGAGAATAACTGTAGTTTCTTCAGCAGGAAAGGAGGAAATGTCCATGACAAACCTTCAACAAATACTATGACAACTTTAAAAGAATAAAACCATCATAAATCATGTCATTGTTCTTTATTATATTTACGAGCACAGGGTACTTTAATAGAGAAAACCCCCAAAATCCACATGAGCAAGCGTGAGCGATGGTTGAAAGGAAGAACTCCCTCTAACAGGAAGAGACCTGCAGAAACCAGACTCAGAGGTGGAGACTTCCTGCTGGCCGGTTGGGGGGAGAGGACAGAGGAGAGGACAGACAGATATATAAGAGAGAGATCCACTCTGTGAAGACTGATCAGGAGAGGAGGCTTAAATCCACCTTCAGCTCCACTGTCAGACATCCGGCAGGGAGGTTGAGAGCACAGACTACAGGAGAGAAAGGCAAATGTTAGTGACATGTAATAGCGGTGAATAAAAAAGGAAAGAAGCTCAGTTTAGGTCCTCCAGCAGTCTTAACCTCTGGCAGCTAAACTAGAAAATGGTCTAAGGTGTCCTGAAGCAGCTCTCACTGTAAATTTTAATAGAAAAGTCTTCATCCTAACCTTCAAATTAGAGGCTGTGTCAAACTCTTTAACTGAAACTGGGATCTGGTTCCACATCAGAGGAACCTGAAAGCTCTGCCTCCATTCTACTTTTAGAAAACCTAGGAACTTCCAGTAAGCCAGCACTCTGAGAACCAAGTGTTCTTCTGGGGAGATATTGGACTAGGAGTCCTTTAAGATATTTTGAAATAGTTGAAGACTTTTTAAGCAGTGACTTGGACCCCCTGATAATAGGGAGTTACAATAGTTACTCTGGAAGTAAATGCATGGATTAGCTTTTCAGTGTCACTCTATCAATATATTCTTGATTTTAGAAACATTATGCAAATGTAAATGTACAGATTCCAATAGATAAGATAGTGTTGAGCGACAGCAGTGCAGCTTCACACTATACAGATAGGAGGCCCAACAGCTTCAAGTGGCTGAACTGCTTCGGGAGGCCAAACCATTTTGCGATGCCCAACGGCTTAAGAAGACCCAAAGGCTTCAGGAGGCCCAACGGCTTCAGGAGGCCCAGCGGCTTCAAGTGGCCAAACGGCTTCAGGAGGCCCAACGGCTTCAAGAGGCTCAACAGCTTCAAGACGCCGAACAACTTCAAGTGGCTGAACTGCTTCAAGTGGCTGAACTGCTTCGAGAGGCCAAACCATTTCGCGATGCCCAACGGCTTAAGAAGACCCAAAGGCTTCAGGAGGCCCAACGGCTTCAGGAGGCCCAGCGGCTTCAAGTGTCCTGGAACGCCGAGAAGTTCCAGGACACCAAGGGGCATAGGGAGTTCAAGAAGTGTCGGCAGAGTTCTCTGCCGACACTCAGTTCTATGAAAAATGTCCATGATTAAAATGATCTAAGTTGATTGATTTCTAACTGGCAAAATATAAATGTATACTCATGAACTAAAGTTATTAAAGTTCTAAGCATAACCAATTATCATATGCTAATCAGGAGACATTTTCTAGAACCTTGTCTGTGGCATTTCTAGTGATGCCTCACTTCAATCTCTTTAGAGAACCCACGTTCTGTCCGGGCAGAACCGGGCGCTCCTTCATTTTCCTCCGAAAGGACACACACACACACACACACACACACACACACACACACACACACACACACACACACACACACACACACACACACACACACACACACACACACACACACACACACACACACACACACACACACACACACACACACACACACAAATGGGAAATGACTTTTTGTTGGGAAGCATGTTGCAGGTATTTTCCACTGCAACAGGTCCACGGCTCGATGGCCCGATTGAAAGCGTCGTGACCCACTTAGAAAATAACTGATGGCAAACTGTTTCCAAGTCACTGCCATCCCCAACTCCTTGCCTACCATTCACTATCCACACTGTGGCTGCAAATTCTTCGGATGCCCATAATTATTTTGGCATGCATGGCCCTCCTGCTAGTGCATGTGCAATGCAGCCACAGTCTTGCAGAAGACCACCTGCTACTGCTTAAACTTGTCATTACTTGCCATGTTTGTTTACAAGTGGATGAGCACAAGGAAGGGGATGGAGGCGGAGAGAGTCGCATGCGCAGTAACAGGCTCTGTAGCCTCCGGCAGTCTCTGCAAGAGGGAATAGCGACTGTGAAAGAATCTTTGCACCTTTGGAGCTGTATAAAAACTTTGCGGATACAGTGTGCCGGTGCCGTGTAAACGGACTCCCCAAAAGTGAAGAAAGTTTTAAGGATACACTTGTGTTTATTGTCGTGTAAACGGGGCCGTAGAGGGAAAATCTCTGTATCTACACTCTGGATTATTTGATATCATTGGTCAGAGAGGATAACAATACTCATCCAGACAATAACCATCACAGCTATGCCTCTACTCTACTAGAGAAATCAATGTGATATGTTACACAATACACCATGCTGAATTTGGACTGTTGGTTTTTTTCTTTTAGCTTGTCAAGTGGTTTAAATTAAGAAATGTGTTTGAGTGACAGGTAAATTGGTCACCAGGGGCATTCATATTGCTACTGTCTTTGACATACAACTGGAAAATATAGCACAGAGCATGTACATTTTATAGTGTGTGAGTTTCTATATAAAACGGGTAAATTAATATCATATGTGGTATGCTAGGCTCAGTGCCATTTTCTTGTTTGGAACTAGATAAAAATAACTGCAGTCTAAAAAAAATCATTGAACATGATATGTGAAGGCAATGAGGTTTACTAGGTTATGTGTCCTTGTTTGGGGTGCGGGGTGTGTGTGTGTGTGTGTGTGTGGGGGGGGGGGGGGGGGGGGGTTCTAGCCATTGTCATTGTTGATATTAGCTTCAGAAATGTAATTCTAAACATCACATAGAAGTAAATTGGAATATATTTTTCCATTTGTATTAAATGTATGATACGCAGCATCATCAGTAGTCTTGTCTCCGGGTCTGGATCTGTTCCTGCGACCACTCTTTGATAAGTGTGCAGTTATCAGATCTTTTCATCAAAACTTTTGACAAGAACTTGCATAAGTCTATATCCTAAAATGCTAAACTATTGTTTTGATCTGCCAGCATTCAGTCGAGACAATAATAGAGTTCCTGGAGTAGAGTTATCTAACAGTTTAAAAGAGTTACAGAAACATTTAGTCTGATTGTAATTGTAGTACTAATTTGTCACGGGGTCCACCCAACAACCTTCCCAAACTGGGAAAAAATGATGGCGTAGTCGTCAGCTGTGTTGTTGTTTTTCTAATTCATTTTTCAGGCCTCTCCAAACAGTGAATCATACTATTTACTAGGGATGTCCCGATCACACATTTTGGCCCCCGATACCGATCCGATTTTTCAGAATTGAGTATCGGCCGATACCGATACTTTCCCGATCCGATACTTACATTGCTTTTGCAAAGATACTCAATAGTCTATTTTTTGAGCAACTAAGATTTCTGAAGCTAAAAGCACTATTGGCAGAAGCTTTGTTTAGCTAGGAATTATTGTAAAACTCACTTAATGAATCAAAATACTTCTCAGAATGACTTATTTAAACTTTATTCAGTCATAACAACAAAAACCCAATTACACTCTACAGTCTTGTTTCTCTTATTTATGTTAACCTAAACAACTTCAACTGGATTTTGTGGCAAATAAAAAAAAATTAAAAATGAAACCCAGTGAATCACTTTGACTAACATATAAACTATAAAAAACTACAACATAAACAGTATTCAGTAAAACCAATCAGAAAAACCCAATTCCACTTCAAAGTGTCTTTGGCTGGTTGGGCTGAAAATAAGTCCTTAAAAAAGTGCAAATACAATAATAAAAATAAATAAATAAATCTTAAACATAAATGCTCTTAGGCTCTAATGTAACTTCTTTGTGTATTAAATTTCAGTTTTCAGGGGACATATCATGCTAAATCCACTTTTTTAGCCCTTAAATGCATTTTGTTGTATATTTAGAGTGTTTAGAAATACAGAAAAGTTCAAAGTAGTCTCTTCAGGTGCTCCGTTGATATCTTTATATTCTGTTTTGGTCATATTTTGCAATCTGTTTCGATTTTTCTATTCTCTATTACGTTTTTTGAACAATGACGTCACAGTATTCGCAGCGGAACTGCCAAATTAGGACATCGACTCCTGGCCCAACACTTCGAGCAATCCGCCATTTTTGTTTCTCGCTGCGATTTTGTAGTCCAAGGATGCCGAAGTTACGAGAGGATAAGTCGAAATGTTCGGTTGTTGGATGTAGTAACCCACAAGCTTCGTTACACCGTCTCCCAGCATCAGAACCTTTTCGAAGTGCCTGGTTGAGTTTTATTTTTCACAGAAATGTACCCACATCTGTGGGTAAGGTCATTTTTGTGTGCGCTAAGCACTTCCAGGATGACTGCTTCAGCAACCTCCGCCAGTATAAAGAAGGATTTGCCGAAAGACTTCGTCTGATTGAGCGGTCAGTTCCTTCTATCTATGGAGACGACGAACAGAGCACTTCGGTAAGCTGTATATAACGCTACAAAGTGTGATTATAAGACGTCCCTGTCATTGTTTTGTTAGCATTAGCAGTTGCACCGTCTTCATATGTTAGCGCTGTGTGCTCGTTTTAGATTATAATGTAACTTCTGTGTTAAATAGTCGTTGTAATACAGGCAGTATTGTAGTAGTGGGCATGGATGGAGAAGTTCGTGTAAATATAGTAACACACCATTGCGTTACATCCATATGAAGACGTTGTTCTGCACGTGCATCATCGTCATTTTCATCTCGCTCCGCCGGGTCCGACTCTGGCTCCAACATGTATGGCTGGATGGACAAATCTTCCGTTGTTGACATTTTGTAAATAATGTGTGAATATAAAGTTTCTGCGCCGCTAGATAATTGTATCTGTTCTATCAAACTACAAAGATGGCCGAACAGGGTGGCGTTGAACCGAGTGTCACCTCTGCAACCTGGAGAGGAGGCGAGGTATGAAGTGTCTCATTTGCATTTGAAGAGACCGCACCAAAACGAGTTGCTCTCAGAAGCACATTAGAAAAGGGGCCTGTGGAGCTCTAATAATGAGGTTTTCAGACCCAAGCATTGCAGTTCCGCTTTATATAGACCACAACTGTATGATTTATATGTAAAAGGGAAGGATTTAAAAGCATGATATGTCTCCTTTAAAGCAGTATGAGAGGTTTGACCTGAATCGTCGAGAGTGCCGCGGAACAGGTTTTGTTTCCGGGGGGACAACATTTTCTGCCGGACTATTGCGGGAGAGTTCAACGTAAGTACAATAAAACGCAGCTGCGATGTTGTTGTTTTCACAAATCAGCACTGCTTGTCACCCTGTTGAATTTGTCATAACGTTATGTATGTGCTCTGCAGTCAATGTTAAAGTTTGTAAACCAGATGCACGGAACGCTAAAGCTGTAACCATATAGATAATACACAAACGTTTGGGAGAAAGAAGATTAATACTTGAGATCATGATTTCAAAGTGGTGTGTTTGTAATTGCGTCCAAGCTGGGGCAATTTGTCAGTAAATGTAACTGCAGGTGCTTCAGTTACTTAAATCAGACATAAGAATATTACCTTCATTCAACATTACCTTTCCTTACCATAACAAACAATTCTGCATGAGTCATGTGATGATAAACAACCAGATTTCTGGATTCTGTATTTCGTTTTCCCCTCAGAAGCGATAGGCCGTCACTTTACATTATAGGAAAGTTCATTCAACTACATTACTTCCATTGACCACGAAGTAGTAAAAGATGCAGAGCACACTAGTAAACAACACTTTAGTTTTATCATTATACACTCCCAATTTTGTCAGCAGAGATGTATATGTTCCCATCTTACCATCCATGTTAGCCTATGATATGGTAATTCTATATGTGGGAAGCTCCACCATGCTGAGTGCTTGCTAATGATATATATTTCTCTTTATTTACACAGTAAAATGTACTGTCCTTTTTGTGGATCCAGCCTGCATTCATTGCGTGCATTCTGCAGTTCGTGTGGCAAGGACATCAAATTCTTGCTTCATGTTGATGAGCCTGGCACAAGCGAAGGTAATTTTTGAAAAACAAAAAAGAATTGCACATCTATCTATTCATCTAAAGATTACTTTTTTTATATCAAGACCATACTTTATAAATATAGTATATATAAAGGAATCTGAATCGGACTGGAATACTGGATGTCTAAACAGGATTATCTGTGATCTTTGTCCTCTCATCGTGACTTTTGATTTCGACCCTGAAGAAGAAAGCACAGCAGCTGCAGAGAAACGTGCAGTGAAGGCATACCAAAAGTTCCGCAGTTTAAAAGAGGCGAGACGGTCATGCTTAATAAAGAAAAAGGCACAACAGACAGGCAACGTAAAGGTAACCTGTCTTTGCTGACGTATGCAATAATTTTGTCAGAGTTAGGCCTGTCACAATAATCAATAACTCAATTAAGTGTATAATATATGAAAATGACCTCAATCATTTTGCTGACTTCAACATATCACCATTTGAATGTGCGCATGTTTTCCTTGTCTCTGTCTCCCCACCAAAGAGACTGGATGACTGAGTCTGAGAGTCAGTGTTATTTATTGTTTTTGGTTGATTTTTGTTTTAATTATTTTGGATATTAAAATTTCTTTTCACATTCCAATAACAAATTTTAAATATTCTTGAGAAATAAAACTTTCTTGCCTTTGAAACGGTGCACTTGTATTATTGTGCTAGTTTATCACTATATTCGTAGAAAAATTGTCTCAAAATATTATTGACAATAACATTGTTTATCAATCATTTCTGAGACAATATAAATAGCAACATTTGTTTTTTGTGACAGGCCTACCTAGTTATATTTTATTCTGCCATTTATTTGCACTGTGTCAGTGAACCTGTTAACAGTAGCCTTCATATTTGTTCTTCTTTAGATTTCAGTTGCTCTCATGGAACTGAAGCATGGAGAGCTAAAACCTGTCCGAGGAACAGTTCTACCGCTTGCCGTCAAACCCGAGATGGATGCAAAGCAGTTGCACAAAGTTGCTGGACAAAAAATTAAAGACTTCAATCAAAATTGTGAAATCGATCCCTACTTTCTTCTCTACCCTGATGGTGCAGAGATAATCAATATACCGGGGACAGAAACGCCCTTCACTGTGAAAAGCTATAAGGAGGCAGTGAGAAAGGCATACCAGCGCATTACAGTGTACATTTGTACCGCTGGTGATTTTCTTGGCTCCTGTAAGTGACTCTGAAGTAAAGTACCAAACAAGAGGAGCTTTCCTGCATTAATTGGTACCTCTATGGTCTTAATATGTCTGATCTTATGTTTCACAGCCCAGGAACCAAACTCGGGTTCAGACAAGTGTGATTC
The DNA here is from genome assembly GCF_963383615.2 of Lipophrys pholis. Classification (NCBI taxonomy): domain Eukaryota; kingdom Metazoa; phylum Chordata; class Actinopteri; order Blenniiformes; family Blenniidae; genus Lipophrys; species Lipophrys pholis. The sequence goes on along the minus strand of NC_137635.1, from coordinate 32,676,795 downwards.
AAACTCGGAGAGAGTCATTACAAGCAGAAGTGCTGCAGAATTCAATTCACCTGATACAGTGGTGAGTGTAACATTTGCCATCTTGTAAATTTGTAGGTTATTTGTATCATTACTGGATGTCTGTGTATGTGTGATTTAGACAGGAGAGCAATGTAAAGTTCTCAGTCCCACTGTGGAAAGAGGGGCAGGAGGAACAGAGAAAGGGCAGCCAGAGGAGGACCTGAGTGCACAGGAAGGTGTTTCCAGGAGTCCAGCCAGGTAAGGAGCCATTTTTGAGAAACACATTTTTGTTTTTGTTTTGTTAATCTGTTTTTATGATGTCTTGGATCTTTTATGCTTTTATTCTATGTAAGGTGAACTTGGGGGACTTGAAAGGCGGCTCTTAATACAGTGTGTCAATATTTTGATATATATATATAAAATTCACACCCCGCCGGAAGGGATTGCACAACCCGGAAATGGCTGTTTAAAAGCCGGAAGTGATCACCGTAACCCGGGAAAATGCGTGAGCCGTATGTCGTGTGACAGAGTTTGCAGCCACGGGTGTTTGAATCTGTCTACAGCAATTTTTGTTGTCCTTTTTCCAAGCAAAGTCATTATATGTGAGTAGTATAGACTTTTAGTTTTCAGTTTGTTTGTTTCTAGGTAGTAAAATAGGGTTTGTGTGGAATGGATGATATCGCCGCTACTTTCGAGTCAGAAATACTCAGTGTAAACAAACGCACGTTGTCGCTGTGTACGAGGGAAACAAAACACTGGTTAGATAAACGATCCGATTGAGAAAGAATGTGCCTCAGTCATGTGACTTTCATGTCTTTCAAGGCCAGTGGGAGACGAGAAAGTTTATTTCAAGCTGTACAAAGGCAAAATACTGATGGGGTCTGTCTGCTCATGCAGTTCATTGACAGTTAATGATAAAATTAATTTAAAGAGTGTCTCAAGTTGACATAACGGCTCATTTAAATCTTATTTACTCATAGTATTCTGTAGTCAGATTATTTCTACCTATTCAAATAGGCATTCGTCATATTGTACATGGCAAACATGTTTTCTTGTGAATTTGTATATTCATATACGTGTTTATGTATTTTGTGTATGCATACATATACACTCACACTTCTTTTTTTTTTAATCTGTCCATGAGCCAGCAGGCAACCTGTGAGGACTGTCACTCATGCTTGCTGTTGTAAATTTGACCTTGTTTTGTATCTTAGCTGTTTCTTCCAGTTTTTCAAAACAGCTGTAAGTCATGCCTGATTCGTAACACCAAGCCATTTGTACAACACTCAAATAAACAAGTACAGAAATAACATTGGAAACTGATAAAGCGGCAACGATTCACCTTGCAGTCTCCCTTAGGGATGCACCGATCCACATTTTTTCACATCTGATCTGATCCTGATACCTGAATTTGGATATCTGCTGATACCGATACTATTCCATGACCAGAGCTGTTTGGTTTGATATTATTATCATTATTGTTGATTTTATATGAGGCTGTAATGAATCCCTCTCTACAGTAAAGTATGAAATGTATGCATGTATTCTCCCAAAAAGCAACTTGAGGTCAGTATAAGGTCAGAAAAAGAAGCAGTACAAACTATTTTTGTTGAATTTGGACAATGTGGGGGTCTGCGTGACGTCATCATCTCATAATAAACTTATGTCTTTAAAATCTCAGAATCACTTTTTTAATCCCTGAGGAAATTCTTTAGCAACGCAGCACAAAGGATTGGGACTATTTTCACAGAGTTTTGCGTCGAGTAGGACGCAGCTTGCCTGCTGACAGTGTGGAGGAGCTGCTTTTCATTGTTTTGACGCCTCTGTCAAGGCTGTTCTCCTTGGCGAGCTGGCGTTTTAAAACGGTGACGCCTGGCTGCAGAGCGGCTTTGCAAACATTGTACATTGCTGTGTTGTTTTGCAGTGTTTTTAGTGTAAAATACGTCCAAACAGCGAACATGTTGTCATGAAAAGTTGGATAGAAGCAGTGCTACTACATTCGCCTGCTATCTTACTACAAACTGTGGAATGGATTTCCTGACTTCACATCTCATTGAGACCCACCTCCGTTCAGGAAAACCATTCCACAGTTTGCAGCCAGCGAGTAGAGCAGCCTGCAGGGAAACACTTGTGGAGTCATTTCAGCAACAGTAAAGCGCAGACGTGGCTTCATGGATCGGAAATCTCCGCAGGTTGGATCAGAAATTTCTGATCCGTGAATTCCATTGGTCATGCAGTGTCTTGGGGAAATGTTTAGCTGCTTGAAAAGATAACCCACAAGCTTGGTGTGAGCCGTACACACACACACACACACTCACACACACACACACACACACACACACACACACACACACACACACACACACACACACACACGATCAAGCTCATTGTTAATGAGTGGTTCGCTCATGATACATAGTTGTTTCAGGCTCACAATAAACTGCAGACTAAATTCATCCAGTTGTATTCTCTGTCATAATTTTGAGACGATAATGTTTTCAAATGAAAACCTTCAACATAATTCTATGTTCCATTCACATTTTAGTGTTGTCTGATCACCTTTAGGGACGTAGAGATGAAACCTGAAACCGGGATGTGCTCGGTGGTCGGCTGCGACTCACATCGTCGGAATGTGCAGCGGTTGAAGTTACCGGAGGACCCGGAGAAGAGACTTCAGTGGGTCCAGTTTGTTTTGGAAGTCAATGGGCAGCAGCTTAAAGAATCTTCCTGGACCGATGTCGCCATCTGCAGCGAACACTTCACAAGTGACTGTTTCATAAACACAAACCCGGTGGCCAGCACAGTGCAGCTCAGAGGCGGTGCCGTTCCATCACTGTGCATCAAGTCTGAAGCAGACGAACCTGAGAAGAGCCCAGAACACGTGGTGAGTCTGCCGTGACCCACTTCCATCCTGTCTGTGAACGCACCTCTGCATCAGAAGACTGAGATTCAGTTAATCCCACATGTGCAACTAAATTGATCATTTCCTCTCATCTCTTGACATAAAACATACTTTTTTATGTAGCTGTAACTGCAGTTTAGGTGAGCTCTCATTAAGAACACAGGCTTGAAGCAGACCTCCCATTACAAGTAAAAACCTTTTTTTCATATATACAGATGCAATTTATTAATATAATTAGTTATTTAATACGTTAATTCTATCTTATTTTAGAAGAGCTTGATTTGCCTGATAAATGGTTCATAATTTGGTAGCACCACAGGATAGAAATAAATGTTTGCATGTATATTTTCTCCTATGGTTGTGGTGAACTTCTTTTGTAGGAGCCTGCTGAGACTCCATGTGACGACTTCAAAATTGAAAACACAGCTTCCTGCTCTGGAACATCACAAGATACCCCAGCAGGCAAGAAAGTTTACATAGTTTAGAAATGAAAAGCTTTTTGCAACTCTTGGGACTTTTTCACAAATAGTTACTCAGCTCGACTCGGTTTTAAGGCTTTTCCGTTACGTGTTATTACCTGACACCAGTTACTAATCTAGTACCTAGTGGATCACGGTTCCATGTGAGCCGAGTCGAGCCAAAGATGTGACGTCAGCAGACGGCAGGCCACTACTTGGCCAGAGCGTGACGTCACGAGATGAATCTGGGAGCGACTCATTCATCAGAGTTAACTCTGCCATTTTAAAACACAATCACAACAAGATAAACAAAACAGAAATGGATCCACAGAAATCACCCTTAGGGAGCAAAGAGGAGGTACTAATATATTGTAATGGAAAACAACCAAAATGGAGTCAAGTCGAGCTGACGAGCACTAAGAACTGTGTAAGGAAAGCAGTATGAGTGAGCTACATGTGAATCAAGGAGCTATTTTGTGTGTAACTACTCAGAATTTGGCTTAGTAGAAATCTCGGTGTCACATTCAATGGATGTTTCAGATGTTGCCCCCTCCGGCCTTGTTCAGATGCAAGAGAAAGAGCCGACTACAGAGGTGAACCAGAAAATGTAAGTAACACAATGTTTGGAAAGTTTCCTGTGGGACTGGGTGCCATTCTGCTTTTTGGCTTGTATGCAATATCATGCAGTTTTAAGAGTGAGTAGAACCAGCTTATCTTTTCTGGCCATTAATAATAGATTTATAGAATGCAAGGCAAAGATTCCCATATTTGATTCCAGACAAACTTTAAATAATTTTGTCCAGTGTATTTGGCCAGACCAGGGAAAACGTTAAAGCAAAAAGAAATCTATACAAAGTCAATATGAAACGTACAATAAATATCAAACTTATAATGCTGTCTGATCACCTTTAGGGACGTAGAGATGAAACCTGAAACCGGGATGTGCTCGGTGGTCGGCTGCGACTCACATCGTCGGAATGTGCAGCGGTTGAAGTTACCGGAGGACCCGGAGAAGAGACTTCAGTGGGTCCAGTTTGTTTTGGAAGTCAATGGGCAGCAGCTTAAAGAATCCTCCTGGACCGATGTCGCCATCTGCAGCGAACACTTCACAAGTGACTGTTTCATAAACACAAACCCGGTGGCCAGCACAGTGCAGCTCAGAGGCGGTGCCGTTCCATCACTGTGCATCAAGTCTGAAGCAGACGAACCTGAGAAGAGCCCAGAACACGTGGTGAGTCTGCCGTGACCCACTTCCATCCTGTCTGTGAACGCACCTCTGCATCAGAAGACTGAGATTCAGTTAATCCCACATGTGCAACTAAATTGATCATTTCCTCTCATCTCTTGACATAAAACATACTTTTTTATGTAGCTGTAACTGCAGTTTAGGTGAGCTCTCATTAAGAACACAGGCTTGAAGCAGACCTCCCATTACAAGTAAAAACCTTTTTTTCATATATACAGATGCAATTTATTAATATAATTAGTTATTTAATACGTTAATTCTATCTTATTTTAGAAGAGCTTGATTTGCCTGATAAATGGTTCATAATTTGGTAGCACCACAGGATAGAAATAAATGTTTGCATGTATATTTTCTCCTATGGTTGTGGTGAACTTCTTTTGTAGGAGCCTGCTGAGACTCCATGTGACGACTTCAAAATTGAAAACACAGCTTCCTGCTCTGGAACATCACAAGATACCCCAGCAGGCAAGAAAGTTTACATAGTTTAGAAATGAAAAGCTTTTTGCAACTCTTGGGACTTTTTCACAAATAGTTACTCAGCTCGACTCGGTTTTAAGGCTTTTCCGTTATGTGTTATTATCTGACACCAGTTACTAATCTAGTACCTAGTGGATCACGGTTCCATGTGAGCCGAGTCGAGCCAAAGATGTGACGTCAGCAGACGGCAGGCCACTACTTGGCCAGAGCGTGACGTCACGAGATGAATCTGGGAGCGACTCATTCATCAGAGTTAACTCTGCCATTTTAAAACACAATCACAACAAGATAAACAAAACAGACATGGATCCACAGAAATCACCCTTAGGGAGCAAAGAGGAGGTACTAATATATTGTAATGGAAAACAACCAAAATGGAGTCAAGTCGAGCTGACGAGCACTAAGAACTGTGTAAGGAAAGCAGTATGAGTGAGCTACATGTGAATCAAGGAGCTATTTTGTGTGTAACTACTCAGAATTTGGCTTAGTAGAAATCTCGGTGTCACATTCAAGGGATGTTTCAGATGTTGCCCCCTCCGGCCTTGTTCAGATGCAAGAGAAAGAGCCGACTACAGAGGTGAACCAGAAAATGTAAGTAACACAATGTTTGGAAAGTTTCCTGTGGGACTGGGTGCCATTCTGCTTTTTGGCTTGTATGCAATATCATGCAGTTTTAAGAGTGAGTAGAACCAGCTTATCTTTTCTGGCCATTAATAATAGATTTATAGAATGCAAGGCAAAGATTCCCATATTTGATTCCAGACAAACTTTAAATAATTTTGTCCAGTGTATTTGGCCAGACCAGGGAAAACGTTAAAGCAAAAAGAAATCTATACAAAGTCAATATGAAACGTACAATAAATATCAAACTTATAATGCTGTCTGATCACCTTTAGGGACGTAGAGATGAAACCTGAAACCGGGATGTGCTCGGTGGTCGGCTGCGACTCACATCGTCGGAATGTGCAGCGGTTGAAGTTACCGGAGGACCCGGAGAAGAGACTTCAGTGGGTCCAGTTTGTTTTGGAAGTCAATGGGCAGCAGCTTAAAGAATCCTCCTGGACCGATGTCGCCATCTGCAGCGAACACTTCACAAGTGACTGTTTCATAAACACAAACCCGGTGGCCAGCACAGTGCAGCTCAGAGGCGGTGCCGTTCCATCACTGTGCATCAAGTCTGAAGCAGACGAACCTGAGAAGAGCCCAGAACACGTGGTGAGTCTGCCGTGACCCACTTCCATCCTGTCTGTGAACGCACCTCTGCATCAGAAGACTGAGATTCAGTTAATCCCACATGTGCAACTAAATTTACCATCATTTCATCCCATCAAGATCTAAATGAAATTTCAAAATAAAATTATAGTTACTGTGATATGTTGATTGTATCTCAGTTTGAAAAAGCTTGATTGGCGTAATAAAATTTGATGGCACTATATACAATTGCAACATACATGTCTGTCTTAAACTTCTTTCTTGCTTTCTTTCCTCCCTCTATTTATTTTGTAGGAGCCTGCAGAAACCCCAACTATCGATGAGACTCCATGTGACGACTTCAAAACCGAAAGCACATTTTCCTGCTCCGGAACGTCACAAGATACCTCCCCAGGCAAGAGAGTGTGCATACACTGGAAATGAAAAGCTTTCTGCAGCACTTGTGTGGTCTACATGTGAATCAGAGAAATGTTTTGTATTTTACTAGTCAAAGTTCGGGTTGTTTGATGTCTTGGTGTTACGTTCAACAGATGTTTCAGAAGCTGCCCCCTCCAGACTCGTCCTGACACCAAGGAAAGGGCCAACAGCAGAGGTGAACCGCTACATGTAAGTAACACAGTGTTTGGAAAGTTAAAGAATCAGTGAAACAGAAATACATGTCAAATAATGAACACGCCTGTTGTCTTTCCTAAATTAATGTTGCATAACTTTCTTTCTTGCAATTGCATGAAAATATAATGTATTGTCACATACCATGTGCTTAAAATAATGATGGTAATATTCATTGAAGGTTTGTTTGATTAGAAATGTATATCGGATGTGACAACAGGTGTGAGTATTTGCTGCCGTCACAAAAATTGAAGTGGTTTCAACATGGCCTCCTGACTAAATCTGGACTTATTCAGAGCTATATAACAATGAAAAAACCCAACATTTTTATCATTTGTGCATGAAGTATAATTTCCTGAAAATTATTTGTACAAATAAAAAAATCAAGTGTTCATGTTCGAAAGGCTTGTTGATTATTTCCTATTTCATGTATTAAAAGCAGTGAAGACGGAACAGGTCATTTGGACTTGATAGGACAAATTTTGTATTCTAAATTTGAAGATAGTAACGGGGGATTTAGCTGAATCAGCTCAACCCAACTTGGTTTCATGTCTGGACAAATGACAATATACACTGAAATTTGAGAGTTATTAGGAACAAACAGTTTGGATTTGATTAAAGTGCATAAAACAAGGGTGATTTTAGTTGAATGCACTTTTTATTGGTGGTTCGCTCGAAAAGAATCCCCCAGTTTCCTCTCCACTACTGCAAATGTACACGACTTATTCTGTAAACGGATCATCTTGTTTGAGGAATCCCAGTTAACCCCGTAGTTTTATTAGGTAACACGGTCCTGACAACACTTTGAACGAGGTCCTGCTGTCGGTAACGTTATCAAACTATCACCTGAAGCTTTGACACGTAGCAGCCTTAAATAAATGTTGGCTTCCCTTTATAACAGCAGTCTGCTGGTTTCTTGCATTTTTTTAGTTTAGTTGAGCTGTTTTTTTTGTTGCTGCTTGTTCTTGTCATTGATGCATAAATCTTTTCTTTCAGTGTTAATTTTGTCAACTAAAACTGAAACGAAACTCTTTTGTTGACAACCCTTTTAGCCGTGTCTAATTTGTGATCATAACATAAATTTAAGAATTCTTGACTGCAAATATGTAAACGCCGTTTATGTTTATCAACTGGAGTAAAGCCGCGACGAACAATATGACGCTGGCCAGCCGGACAATCTGGATTACATCCGTCCTCCATGTCTTGGTTGTTTTCCCTTTACCCAATTAATTATCTTAACTTAAGCTCTTAGTACATCTGTCTGATGCAACGTCCAAAAGAAAAACTGATTTATTAAAAGTGGGCATAGAGTTAAGTTTTGATGTCGTCGTAACAAAATGCTAAATATAAGATAGACATAACAGTTGAGCTCTAATGATCTTCTTTTGATGACTTGTTGTATTTGATGCTATATAAATAAAGTTTAATTGAATTGATGCCTTAAGAAGATTGAAGGTTTATTCTTGCAGGTCGTGAGTGATTTAAGATTTACAGAAAAAAAAGAACTTGTGAAGAACATGATCGTGTTTTGGCACTTTTTTTGTAACAGGCCTTTGACATTTATTCTAGAGTAATATGGGGCAGTGGTTAAACACGGGTATGCTTACAATGGAGTTTTTACTACCATGACAAACATCCTTTTGCAGAATCTGTACTTAAAATGAGGCTAAAAATGAGACTAAAACCAATTTCCACTGAATACATTTTGACTAAAAATAAAAGACTAAAATGTGACTTTAGCTAAATCCAGTCTTTGGTGAAAGACTGAAATGAAATAAAAATTCTTCTCAAAATGAACACTTTAAAGATGCACCAACATCCAGATTATGGTTAAGGGGGGAAACTTGAGCTGGACTTTAGGAGTGAATCGATCATTCTACTTGCAAACGCAGAGCTCACAGCTCAGCTAATTTATTGCAAATAATTCAGATCAGTACACAATAGGACAGACCTAAGAGTGATGGGTTACTTTTCCAAGTAGGCAGTTATTCCGTCTGCCAAGTACATAATCAAATCATCGGCGTATATTTTTTTGGGGAGTAACATATCAACAAAACACAAGTCCATAAAAGACTCTTTAGATTTACGTTTTCATAACTGGTAGAAAGTCTTTACTCAGTATTTACCTTTCTTTTCCATAATGCTTATTACTAATTTCAAATCAAGTTTAACGTTTTAACATCGGCTTTCATTTGAATGCCTGTGATTTCTCTTGTTTCAGTGGTGCACTTCTGCAAATGAAAGGAAAGTTTGTGGTGAACGAAAAGTGCCTCTTCCAGTTGGTTGGACGCAGATGCCCATCCTGTGGGAGTAAGCTGCAGATAGATAAGGTCACCTGTGAGGCGTTCCTCGTCTTGAACCGACACTGCCTGAAGTGCAACTACAGCAACCAGTGGAAAAACCTAGCCGACGCCAACATCCCAACAGCGGATCAACGGCCTACAGAAGAGACTTCAGAGAATCAACAGGTAACTCCATGTCTTTGTGGAAATGCATTCATCTTTTCTTCTAGCTTCATCTAACTTCTAGAGGTACATGAACTCAACATACAGCTCTGGAAAACAATTAAGAGACCACTGCAAAATGATCAGTTTCTCTGATTTTACTTCTTATAGGTATGTGTTTGAGTAAAATGAACATTTTTGTTTCATTCTATAAACTACTGACAACATTTCTCCCAAATTCCAAATAGAAATATTGTTATTTAGAGGATTTATTTGCAGAAAATGACAAATGGTCAAAATAACAAAAAAGATGCAATGTTTTCAGACCTCGAATAATGCAAAGAAAACAAGATCATATTCATTTTAATACAACACAATACTAATATTTTAACTTGGGAAGAGTTCAGAAATCAGTATTTGTTGGAATAACCCCGATTTTTAATCACAGCTGTCATGTGTCTTGGCATGCTCTCCACCAGTCTTTCACATTGTTCTTGGGCGACTTTATTCCACCCCCACTTGTTCTATCTTTAAAACCTCAGAATCACTTTATTAATCCCAGGTCAAATTCTTTAGCAACGCAGCACAAACAGCAGAGTTTCCAACACGAACGCAGCACAAACTATTGGGACTATTTCCACAGAGTTTTACGTGGGGCAGGGCGTAGCTTCACAGAGGTCTGAATCACCTGCGACAGCGTGGAGGAACGAGCTTTTCATTGTTTTGATGCAGACTCAGTTCAGCAGCTAGTAAAGCACAGAAGCGGCTTCATGGATCGGAAATCTCTGCAGGTAGCATCGGAAATTTCCGATCTGTGAATTATGGTGGTATCGGAAACCGATATCGATACTGGATCGGATCGGCCCCATCCCTACCATTAATACAGGTAACTAGTGGAGGATAGAAGAGCTTCTTAAAGAAGAAGTAAAACGTCTGTGAGAGCCAGAATGCTTGCTTGTTTGTTGGTGCCAAATATCTTTGTTACACAAGAATTTACAAATCAATTCTTTAAAAAATCATACAATGTAATTTCCTGATTAGTTTTTTTCACTGTCTGTCTCTCACAGTTGAATTGTACCTATGATGAAAATCTTTGAAGTGGGACAACCTGCACAATCGGTGGCTTCCAAATACTTTTTTTGTCCCACTGTACATATACATAGGTACACTCCGGGTTCTCATCAGGATTTTCTGACGGCGTAGGAGTGGGGCCATTTCAAGTCAGCAATGGGGGGGAACACTGCAGTATTAAAGTATTTTAATTGCAATTAGTTACACTTTCAAAATGCTGCCTGCATACCTTGGTATGCAGAGTTACGGAAAATCCTGAGTTGCATATTATATGCAGCCACTGCGCATTAAGGCCGGTGTCCTACGGGAAGAAGTGGAAGCTCAGTTTGCCCGTTAAGATGAATTTAAGCGGCACAAAGTGGCACACAACAGTGCTCATTAGAACCACCTGCTGCTTTCTTGAATTTCAAAGCATACTCTGTCTTATTTTGTGCATTGTGTTGATGTTGATCCATTATACCACCGTAGTGACAGTTAGTGAACCACAAACTGATTTTGCAGATAACTGGTGAAATCGGAAGTACGTCACCAGGCTTGTGCACAGAGACTATTATCGCCGATATTTTCAGAAATTATAAATACACATACATATAAACACAAACTGGAGTGATGACCACAGAATAATTAACAGTGCAAGAAATGTAGGAAACTACCTTTGAGTTACTTTTATGGTGAAGATCAGCTTGAAACCTCATCAATCTTTGAGGTTCTTTAGCACATCACATATTCTGTATATCTGATCAATAAGAGTTATTCCTGGTGTGAGGCATGATAGAGAGGAACCTCAACAAACATGGGAGCGGCATAAATGCAGTTCATACAGTTTTAAATCTCGTTGTCTCCTTCACAGGCCGAGTCACCAGCGTGCAACAGCGCAGTTGTTTCAGAGATTGTCGTTTTCAGCAATGAAGAGAGTGATGACTCGCAAGATGTGGAGGACGCTGACGAAGATGGAGTCAGCTCAGATGGAGTCAGCTCAGATGGAGTCAGCTCAGATGGAGTCAGCTCAGATGGGGAGTGGAATCCCGTGGAGGACATTTTGTTGGCCGAGGAGCCCACCATGGACTCTGACGAGGACAGCGGAGATGGTGTGGAATGCCTTGACTCCCGAGGTGGTCTCGTCCGTGAGCTCTGTGCCGAGTGTGGGGCGTTCTTTGATAGAAGAAAGCATCACACGTGCGTGCACAAAGAAAAGCCCTTTTCCTGCAATATCTGTGGCAAGAGATGCATGACCGAAATGTCTTTGCAATCTCACGCCCGGATACACAAAGAAAACTACGAACATCGCTGCAAATACTGCTGCGTGACTTTCAAAACCAGGGTGGACAAACTCAAGCACGAGGACAGCCACCAAAATACAAAGGATCCCTATATGTGTCCCGACTGCCCACAGACTTTTGCCACACATAAGCAACGGAACATTCATCTCGTGACACACCGGGGCCCGAATGAGCATAAATGTGGGGTTTGTGGGACTATTTTCAAATCTGCCTTCACTCTTCTCAGGCACTCTTTAGTGCACACGGGGGTTAAACCGCACAAGTGTTCAGTTTGCGATCGCAGCTTCACCCAGCCGTCCCACCTGAAATCCCACATGCGTCTTCACACCGGGGAGAGGCCGTACAAGTGTCGGCGCTGTGACAAGTCCTTCAATCACAATGTGAGCTTAAAGAGTCACGTCCAGCGTTGCCATGCGTCGAGCTCGGGGGGTAGACTAAGGCGCCTGGAAAGTTCAAACGATGGCCACGACGCTAAAGACGAGGACAATACTGATCCAGACGTTGAGTTTGACAGCGTTGAAGAAGAGCGGGATTTAGAAGAGGAGGAGCAGAAAGCGAAAGCCAAAAAACCTCCGAGAAGCAGGAGTTCAGGTAGGCCCAGAGGAAGGCCGAAGAAAACTGCAGAGGAAATGGAGGCGGACCTTTCAAACACGGGAAAATCGAAGAGGAGGAGGACGAAGAAATTCACCTCCAACGACGAGGAAAGCGAGGAGGTTCTATCGGAGGATAACATGTCCTTTGAATCAGCAGAAGAGGACGAAGACCAGGAGGTACAGAAACACAGAATTCCTCCAAAAAGAACCAGACATGACAGTGACTCTGATTTCAACCCGGAAGAAGAGACAAAGCAACGGAAGTGCAGAAGCCAGAGAGGTGGCAGGAGCTCAGGCAAACCTCGAGGAAAACCAGGGAAGAGTGTCACGGTCTGAACCGGTTGAATACAGAACAATAGATCAATCAAAGATTCTGCACAAGGCTTTCCAGAAAATGTCCTCACAGTCATTTGACACAATAAGACATTCAACTCTGAGTGACAAAACAAGATTATAGGCTCAGGTCATTTTGAATCGTCTTTTGAAAAAGCTGAGATGAATCATTGTAAAGTCTGTTTTTACAATTAAAGATTTTCATTTTTGCTACGCATCTTGTTCGTGTTTCAGCTTTTAGGTGAGTAAAGCTTTTTTCCTTAGGCAACACATCTAAATCTGGTTGGGGGCCACATTTCTAAATGATACGTTATGAACCCTAAAGAGTTCAATAAGTAACTAATTTAATTAACCTCACATTCATGTTTTCGGCTTGTGAAACTCATTTATGCACAGGGAGAACCTGCAAACCGGCAAATATTTAAACCCAGACTTCGCTGGGAGGTGAAAACTCTTACAGCAAATCATCCTATATGTTGAGCTTTCTTTTTTTAAATGTATACAGACTGGAACTATTAGTATGTTTGGCCACACTGATAAGTGAGATCTCTGCTTATTGTCAACAACCTTACTGGTCCTTCCGTTTTAACTAATTTGCTGCAACAGGATTAGATTATTTCTCAGTTTTGAGTGTTCATCAACTCTTAAATATATTTTATATCGGCTTTCTGAATGCACGTGCTGTAAGAAGGACAAAATCAGGATCTTCATCCTGAATCTCTTGTATTACAAATGAATTATCTTTTGTACAACAATATTTCTCCCTGCATATATGACCAAAGTGTCTCTATCACTTCTGGATTAGATTATGTGTTTGCAGTAATGTTTTGGTTCTCATGGTGATATTCTGCTACTTTTACTATGTATGCACGCAGCTACTTGGCTGACTGTTGGATCATTTATGTCTCCACTCCCTGCCAAAACATAACGATTGAGCAGGATTGGACTTTAAGCGCTTTTCTCCCATTTCGTGAATTTCCACTGAGAGCATCCATCTGGTTGTAGATGTTTTCCCTTCTCACATCAAAACCTCCCGAATGAATCCACACTTGCATGTTGATCCTCCCGCTCTGTATGAGTGTGCCAGTGCTAAAGCTTGCTCCAAGGCACAATGTTTTTTTGTTTTTTTTTCCCCTCCTTTTTAAGTTTTGCAGATACTTCCTCAGCCCTTCTCTCTGGGATTGAACCAGCCTCTTGCAGGATAAGCTCCATCCTTCTTGGTGGATTAGTCCTTCTGATGGTTGGCACATCTAAACACGGCATGTGTACTGCGATGTGAAGTCAAATCAACTTAACTGAGTTGCAAACTTTTCAGTTTCTTGGCCGAGGTGACGAAGCTGCAGGACTCCTGAATTTTGTTGCATTCGCCACAGGCTCCGTGTTAATGTAGCACCACGTTCTATCTTTTAGTTGCAAAAGCTTTTCATAAATTTATAGACATAAAGTTAATATGTCTGGATCAATAGTGTCAAATTCGGTGACCAGAAAAAGAACGTCAACGATTTGTCAGACAAAATAATTATTACATTTAAACAAAATCTACCTTCTGTTCATTGTAGTAAATTTCTTGCACAAATGTTGTATTCATTCATGTTAAATGCCAAATATTTGAGTTTTAGATTCTAGAATATAAGAATATGTCACTTACACACAATAGTAATAATTAGTATGAATTTACGAATGTAGCAAACTCAAAGTTTGAGCTTGTAGACCAACCTTTATTTTTGGCTATTTTCGGGTTTCTGCTTATTTTGCAAATAACTGAATTCTGATGCAAGCAATAAAACTTAATCGCATTGTTGGTCGAAAACTAATACTTCAAATTAAGATCCGGAAGTGAAACCAAAGGTGCTGCCAAAACTTTTGGTTTGAAAGTATGTTAAGCAACTTCCTGTACTATAACTTTACCATGTTAATAACATACATTTAGTGTCGTGTATCACAGATTTCAAGTTTGGTCAGAGGTGTTGCACATTTTATTTTTGTTCACACGTCCCACGTCAAACTCAAGCCAAAGTACAAACTTACTTCGACATCTTTAGTTTTCTGCCCTTACTTTAACTGAACCTTTGCAAAGTCATCACAACCAATTCTGCACATGCACAAAGATTGTATGTCATTATTAGAATATATCATTACAAGTTACACAATGATGTCGAATTTTGCAGAAGTGGGACCTTGGAGGTGAAAGTGAAGTAAGAAAGTATTGTTGGGTAGGGTGGGGCCCTACTGGGTTTACTTCCCTGTCATAAACAAGCGTTCTGTCACTTTCACGATGAATTCTTCACGATCTGTTCCTTTTTTACGTGTCCCCTCCACCCCCACACAAATTATTAAGAACAAATAAGGATTTCTGTTTGGTTTTATTCATTTTTTACCTTGATGACTTAATTTTGTAGAATAGTATAGAACTTTATTTATATAGCAGCTTTCACAGACATGAGTCACAAGGTGCATTACAGCACTAAAAACAGAAACAATTTAACGGGAGAAAAGATCATTAAAAATATAGATGCAAGAAGAACATACATAGTAAAACAAAAAAGTAAAATTGATCAGCTCCAGGTCAAAGGCCTGCCTGAATAAAAATGTTTTTAACTGCTTCATCAAAGTACCACAGCGGTGAACAGCTCTCAGCTGGAGGGGAAGAGCTTCAGATGCTCAGTCACCAGGGTTTCTGAGCTTGGTGTGTGGGACTGCAAGCAGCATTTGTTGGCCAGACCTGAGCGTTCTATTTGGGGCGTACGGTGAAGGAGGTTGGCATTATAAAAAGGTGTTTGGCCCTGAAAGACTTTAAAAGTTATTACTAGTATTTTAAAATGAACACAGAAGGTAATCGGGAGCCAGTGAAGGGAGGAGAGGGCGGGGTGATGTGGGCTCTCCGGGTTGGTCCTGTTAAAAGACGAGCAGCTGCATTTTGAACAGTTTGAAGGCGGTTTGGAGGGGACTGATTTAAATAGGTAAAAAGAGCATTACAATAGTCTAATCGGGAATAGATAAAAGCATGTAAAATCCTCTCCAGCTCCACCTTTGATACCATACGTTTTAGTTTAGCAAATATGGTGCAGGCCGTCGAGTGACAGAGACTGGCCAAAAGACACACCCAGGTTATGGGAGCAGGGTTTAATATAATCATTTAATGGCCCAATATGCTGCCTAATTGGTGGTATCTATTTTGGGGGGCAAGTATAAGAGCATCTGCTTTGCTTGTGTTAAGATGAAGGTAATTGTCAGACATCTAAATTTTAATAGCCTGCAAACAGTCGTTTAAAATGGAAAGTTTATTGCTCTCTTTGGGTTTAAAAGAATAATATAATTGAATCTCATCTGCATACAGATGGTAAGAAATCCCACTAAAATGGCTAATTGTCTGACCCAGAGGCAAGAAATACAATGAAAATAGTAATGGGTCCAGGACAGATCCCTGAGGTACACCACAGGGCAGAGGATCTGTGTCAGACATGAAGTGGCCCACTGAAACAGACAATGTGGGAGAGGGAAGAACCAATTTGGTGAATATCTTCTTTTCAAGAGGGGAATAAATATTCTATTTTCTTACATGTCAGAATTTGACAGATGTTTGTTTCCAGATATAAACTAAAAAGCTCTTATACGATCAAGCAAATTAAGAGCTTCCTCTCAGGCTTCTTAAAAAAGATCAAGTGTTTTTTCTTTTTTTCTTCTTTTTTTTTTTTAAGTGTTTTTTCCTCTCAAGACTCAAGTACACGTTCTTGTATTCTTTTCTCATCTATTGTTTTTCTTCCTAATGGATCATCTGCCTCCATCTCATCTCATTTTACCCTCACC
This sequence comes from Lipophrys pholis, assembly GCF_963383615.2. NCBI lineage: Eukaryota > Metazoa > Chordata > Actinopteri > Blenniiformes > Blenniidae > Lipophrys > Lipophrys pholis. The sequence goes on along the minus strand of NC_137635.1, from coordinate 32,660,363 downwards.
CATGTCTTCCCAAGTGGTTTTGATGTCCTTCGCTACTTCCATTTCCAACATCCTCTACTAAACACACTATTCTTACATTGTAGGTGCTACTCACAGCGACACCACTAGATGACGTCCTTGTGCAACAGATGCTGTTCGCACTCGTTTTCCAGAGCAGTCGTCCCTTCACAGTTCTCACACTAACTGATGGAGATGCTGCAGTACCTGTGCTTCTATGCTTTCTTTCTCACACCACCTCCTCCTTCCTTTCTTCCTCTCTCCTGAAGACCTCTGCCTTCTTTCAAGAGGACGCAGGTTTCCCTCCCACACAGCTCCTCCTAGGCCACCACCCAGTCTTGCAGATATCAGAAAGAACGTAGGAGTGTTATATAGGAGCTGAGATGCCCTTGTCAGAGTGAGCTGCTGAGGCATGCAGAATTTCTTTTTCAGCCTGTCATTTACCACATCGCAAGGACATCACTCCCATTTATTTATTTATTTTACATTCTCTTAACCTCTGTATTTTTATGGGACCTTTACCCGTAGATCTGAGTCTTTCTTTTCCTACTGCTGCTCTCCATTGTTTTGTAAAAGCCTCTCCCTCTTTGGCTTTCATGATCTGTGTGTATTCGAGATGCCAGGTGAATAATCTGAGGTGATTTCCAGTGCATGTTGGCAGCTTCAGTGTGAAGATAATATTTATGTGGCACTCCAGAGCTTTCTGAGCACTGTAGATCTCTGCTGTTTTTGTCCATTTCTTCCACCGTGTCCGAACTGCGAGACAGCAATATTTGGAGAAAAGGAAATGACAAGAGCTTAGAAAGTAAGATGCATATACTGTGTATGCACGCAGCTGGAGCATATCCACAAGCCGCAGCTATTTTGCTTATATAGTCTCCATATTTGCTGAAGGAATCAGATTTGAAAATAGGTTTCCCCTCGCAGGAGCCCAGAAGCCCACCAAATACCATCAGCCGGGCAGATAGGTATGCACCTGGGCCAGGTGACATTTTCTCACCAATTCCCAGACAACATTACTCGCTTGTTTATTGAGACGCACCGACTGTTTGGCGGTTCTGCTTGTCTGGTTTCTGCCGGGAAAAGTGCGAGATTTGTTTGTGGGACTGTTCGGTAATAAAATGTCTGACCGTTTATTTCTTTTATTTACAGTTTCCTCCGGCAACAGCTATGGTTATGACAATCCCATAATTCACCTGTGGAGGTTCTGTCAGTACCGGCGTGACGCCCCTCTCACTCTCACCAGCGCTCTGGACTGTATTAACAAATCAAGTAGTTTTAGTGTTTTCGTCCTTATCAGCGACGTCATACAGTTCATCAAACATAAATCAATACCGTCGCTTCCTTGGAGGAAATGCTTGTAAAAGTATATTATCTGAAAGGATGAAGTCTTAAATATGAAAGTACTTGGGCCAACAATGTAAAATGAGGTTCGAATGATTTTTCAGACTCTCTTTCAACATTCAACATGATAGTTTGCGTCTTCTTTTCAATAGAATCAGACTCATGAACACTTTCTCACTCACATTTTTTTTTCTGGGTATTCCTCCAGAAATTCTAAAGCAGGCATTTGTGGTGAATTGGTCACTCTAAAATTTTTTATTTGATGTTGATTGGAAGTTTTATTTGCTGTTGCTCGGAGATGTGATTATCTTTCTGTGTTTGCCCTTCAATGAACCGGCGACGTTTCAAGGATGTAACCTTCCTTCACAAATAGTCAAGCTGGAAAAAGTAGTATTGAAAGTGACGGGATAAATTAAAATACATTGAGGGATGGTCAAACTTAATGGATCCGGTTTCCTTACACTCTTGTGTTGATGTAGTGGTTGGCCGCGCTGAAAGTTTCTCTCTTGATATTGCAAAAAGTACCTTATCCAGTAAGTTAATCTCCCCTCGGATCAATTTATTTGTTGATCTTCTTTATCACTTCATCCAGTTCAGACCTGCAGCTTGATAACACAGCAAAGCCTTTGTCTGAATTCGAACCCCATGACCTATTGTGAAGTGAAAATGCAAGCCAACACACCACCATGTGGCATTTTATTCATTCATTCATTTTCACAGATACAGGTTGTTTGATTTAGGGAAACCTTTCTTCTTCTTCCTCACCTCCTCGCTTACTAATTTCTGCCGCTGAGGTCAAACTTTCATAACCTGTCTTGGAGTTCCAACCTTTCTGCTGACATTTCCCTCATTAAAAGGTCTCATTACGCTGACAGCAGTGAGAGAGAACCAGAGTTTTCCCTGTAGAAAATGTTTCAAGCAAAGCATTGAGTTTTAAACCAAACTCATAGATTGCAAATGTCCAATCCTGGCATTTCATTAAGTTTATTTTGGTTTTATTTCAGTTTCTGAAGGGTTTTGTTAAGCAGAATTGTGAACTCTAGCTATATCTAGTCAGCTGTCAAACCAGTTTAATAGTTATTTAAATATTGATTGTGATGTATTGTCAATTAATTATTTGCAGTTGTTTTTTTTGTAATTAAATACATTTTCTACTTATCATCTTGCAGAAACAAAACACAGCAATAAGCTGTCAATCTCATCAGAGCCCATCCTGAAAACCAACAAAAAGAAATGATGTAGGAAGCCAAGGGATGGACAGAAGAAGGCCTTCAAAATACAAGGCAATAAAGTATTTATGTTCGGTGGAAGAACAGAGGGAGGTCAATATGCAGAGACATAAGAAAAAAAAAAGTTTAAGTCACGTAATCAGATCACAAATCTAAATTAAAAGTTGAATAGGTCCTTCAATGTCCTCGTGAGTGGCCACAAAGGTGAGTTGTACAAGCTGAGGGAAGATTTCAACAGACCTCACTAAGTACTTTAGACCTCACGCTGACGACAGGCCTTAAATCCATCGACGCATCTTCTATTAATCCCACTGAGGGTCATGAGGGACGGAGCCGGTCCCGGCTGGTTGTGAGTAAAAGCAGGACACACCCTGAACGGGTCGCAGGTCCATCGAGAGTTCCCCCGCATGCACAGGGAGAACTTTCAGACACACAGAGAAAAGACTTGCACACCCAAATTCAAACTGCGGCCCTATGAAAAGGTCAGGAAAGATTTTACCCACAACAGGGATTTGTCTAGCCTCAAGACATCTCTTTCCAGTCAATACATATTGAAGCCAGAAAGTCTAAAATGTAATAACCATGTGATGTAGTCTGCTGGAGTGATGATAAACTTTGTTTTTTAGCCAAATACATTTATTCTGTGTGAGTTACTGGACATGGAACATTATAAATGGCCATGGTGAAATCGTGATGGCAAATTAAGGATTCAGGTTTTTATTTATTTCTATATCTGACTGAGACTGTCTGGACTTCACATGTCATACAGACCCAGAAAATCTCTGTGAACCATAACTTCCTCCGGCTCTTCCTCCAGAGATGGAGGAATTTCAATTAATTTACCACCCACAACACGAGTTTATACACAACTCAGTAATAACTAAATTCTGTATTCAAAAGCTTTAAAAACAGCCTGGCCTTTCATTTAAATCATATTGTTCACTGTACTTGCCTATTTATTGCAATTTGATTTAATGTGTGGGGCCATTTAGTTCCACTCTTAAGGTCCTGGGGAACTATTTGCTGTCGTTATAAATGTTTGCAGTGAAGCAAACGTCCATCATCTCAACCTCTGAATGCCTTTTACATTTGAACATGCAGCATTGTTTATTTTATTTGTTTAAGTTCCCCAATTTACCATACTGTAATCTTTGTTATAACTAACATTTAACACACTTGTGCTCAAAATATGTTCCACAAAGTACTCTTTAGAGTCAGGGAAACCTTGCTAAATATCAAAATGACAGAAACAAAGACATATTTTCAAATTAAGTTAACACGGTTACCAGAGTCGCCAGACACACAACTGAACCGCATTCGGCCGAAAAGCTCATTAGGAAGAGATCGGTGATGTAGAAATGAAAGTCTGTGATCTTATTGTGAAGATCAAACACCAAAGTCTTACTAACATCTGAAGACTGAGGACTTCTCCTGCGAAGTGACAGACTTTAGTCTGAAGGGAAACACCGTGGAGGTCATTCACTTTAGTTTAATAAATCTGAGGTTGTTAATAATAGATTATGTAAATTATGCATTGTTGTGTGTTTATTTTCAGAACGTGCTTGTGTTTCACTGGACCTGCAACTTGTTCTTTTTCCCAGGCCCAACTCGTTCAAAAATCAAATTGTGGCGTCTGTGGCCCCTCAGCAATAATGAGCCCCACACCCCCTGTATCAAAATGAATATTAAGATGCTGGTAGTTTCAACAGCTCATCTTCAGCCAAGGTCATGTTTACTTATATATTATATTATAGGTAGATAATGTCCATGAAATTGATCGCTATCTGAACACATAAAACACTATAAACATGGCGCTCGAGTTGGATGCACACAGATGCACTTGAGTGTCCCTCAGTGCATCACAACAACTTAGCAGCAAAAATAGCAGCAAGTCCAGATTTTTATTTATTTATTTATTTTGTGAGTTTGTGGCTGGTAACAGTTTCACTGCTGCCATTTCTGTTTTTTATCCACTGATTCAGAAAGATCCCCTTTTTCCAATGACATTCACAGGGAAGACAGAGAGCTGTCATACTGTATTTATCAATCACATGGCATTTGTATTTCGTTGTTTACCGTGACCCCCTCCTCCCAATCCCCTGTCTGTGCAGAATTACCCCCATGAGCGCTGCAATCACCCGTTTCCCCGCTGTGCAGCCCGGCTGACTGGCATGGATTAGTTTGCTCCCTTCTCCACGGTGCCGTATTGTCAGTCCAAAACAGCAGGGACTCAGTAGCATGTCAAGGATGTCAGCAAGTTTTCTTTTTTTTATCCCCCCCCCCCCCCCCCGAGTTGGATGATGTGTTAGATCTTAGCCAGAGATGAGCATAAATTTGATGGGAGAGGGACAGAGAAACCCCATGCCGATGTCATTTTCCAATTTCCATCCCCATGCCATACGAGTGTCACCACAAGACACTTCACATCGTCTCTGCAGGTGTCATATTGTCAGTCATATTGTTTACAGCAGGAAGACGTGCACCCTTAATAAATCTGCATGTATTCACTTCCAGTGTACACGAAATGAAGAGTTATGAAAGAAAAGAAAAAAAAGATATTTGGGAATAGATTTGATTTCCAGTATGCTGCAAACACTGACAATGCAGACAAATGAGTTAATAGCCCGCAACAGCCAACAGGTATGTCATGGCCTTGCCCTAATTTTCTGTCTTATCAAATCAATTTGTGTCATAGAAAAGATAACTGCAATCGAAACATTCAATCAGATAACGCCGCCGCGCCTTTCATTGTGGAGGAACAAGCTGATTGTTGGAGGCTCACATGAACCGCTGCACAGTCGATGTTCTTCAGCTCCAAGTTTCCAGCGTAAAACTAATGATACCTGACAGATAATATCAACAACCAGCATATTGCATTCATTCAAAGTCCCTGTGCCTGTTGCTCACCTCAGCAGGGATAAAACCCTCAGACACCACCGGATAAGAAAATATGCTGATAGAGAAAATACGCTGCGTTAGAGATACTGGGGTGGGAAATCATTTTCGATCTCATCCATAATATAACAACATTTACCACTCAGCTGCATGAATACTAAATCAATCGGGCTGTGATTGAAAGAGCAAAAGGCATTTAAGTTACTATTCATGCGTAATATAATATGGAAGAGGATAATGATACAGAATACTGATATTTTTCACGTGAATCACATTTCGAATTTCATTTAAAATGTGTCCAAGGATCTTGACATGGAGCTCTATAGATCTATATAGACGTTTGTACTTGAATTTACAATCATCGCTGAATTGAATTGGTGAATACTAATATTTTTCCCCCCTTTGAAATAATTAGATACTATTATAATACATCATAGACATAATGAAATACTAAAAGGCCTACTATCATCACATCTCTATATTCCACTACTACCACGAATAATAATGAAAAATTTTCAAATTATGTTACATATTATATATCATTAGTAATGCATATTTTATAAAGCTTGCTCTAAATCTGCCCTCACTATTAATGGACCCCTATGCTTTCTCCTTCATGCATGTAAGATAACTGAATATGCACAGACTTTCTTAAAGATGTCCTCTACTGTTCTGAAAAAATTCTTTCTCCTCTTCACATTTCTGGAAAAACTGTGATCACTTAAAAATGTGGACACACTTGTAAAGGAGATTATTAATCTCAATGTGGTGCTCCTGACTAAATAAAGGCTAAAAATAAATATATATATAAAAAAATAACATAATAACTAGAGTGACAGCCAAAAGCAGCTCAGTGAAACAAAGTAACATTTCATAACCAGTTTGAGGGCGACTTCCTCAGCTCTGAATGAACTACACTTATGAGAAATGTATGAGAAAATGTAGTGAAACAATTAAAACGATAACTACGTTTTATATTGAGAAGATTTCATTGTAATGTATGAGTGCAAATTTAGATTACATTGGGTTTTTTTCCCCTGTAATTTAGCTTGACAATAATTTCCTTAAACATGCCGGTAGAGTTCTGTCATTTTATGCTAAAAAAGACCATCCTTCTTTTTGTCATTCAACAAAACATGGCAAATTAAAAAATAAATAAAAGCAAGAGTAGTATAACCAGATATACAAATGGATACTAAAATTACAGACAGTTGTTCATGTTTGCATGATCTGACATCAGCATCTTCTCACTTTGTTTCAGTCAACTGAGTCGAAGTATTTAATGAACCCCTTTAAATGTTAATCACCTCCTTCTTTACAGGCGCACACGTGGAGCGGCAGCCTGGAGGAAATCAGAGGTGACAGAAAACCCCAAGTGGCTGTGACACTGGCAGCCAGAGAGAGAGAGAGAGAGAGAGAGAGAGAGAGAGAGAGAGAGAGAGAGAGAGAGAGAGAGAGAGAGAGAGAGAGAGAGAGAGAGATCTGAACAAGGTGTCTGTTGCTCCAAACCAATACAGGCATGTTCCGTTTTGCCCTCGCAGCAGAGTAAAGAGTCCCTCTAGGATCCATACACTGTACATGCATAAATGCTGTCACACATCTGTTTGCAACTGTCATTTGAATCATGAAAAAGCTGGAGATGATTCAATCGCCACACATTCTGATGTCTGTAGTAAACATTAGTAAAATGTTCTTATGGTGAACCAACCCAGTATATATTTATTCACTAAATCTGAACGATCTATGGTGGAGGATAATGGTACCCAGGAGAGTAGATTATTAAATAGTTTTAATAAATGTATTCATGTCATTTGAAATACGATCAAATAATCGATGTACTAAAGTACACAAAATGCATATTCGTTGATTTTTTTTTGCAGCACAATATAGCTGGATTTTGGTTTATTATAGCTGTGCACCCTGGCCACACGTTTGACATAACTGAGTTAGATTATGCTCTTTTATACTGTTTTACAACAATTTCCCCTCATTTTCTCTCAAATTGCTGTGTCAGCATTATTTATAATCGACATTATGTGTTTTTATTTAAATGTATTTAAACCGAACTCAGGGCTGAAAAACAAATTTGTTGTTGCTCTCTTTTGTTTTTTTTTTCATTTAGTTTTTTCTTCATTTGTACATAAAGTCATTTATTGACTGAATCTATGTCAGATACATTAGGTAAGACAGATTAGACCTGGACTGATCATTAAAAGTTAGTATCAGGCTGTCAGACAATTATGAAACCCGGAGGATGAACCCCGTTGACTTGAGAATTCCCTGAAGTTTCATCTTTAGCACCACCATGAGTTTAATTTCTTCTGAGCCACTTGCAGAACTGTATTAAAGCGGATTTATTTCCTGAGGGGGTGATGGTTGATTTTACACATTACCTCCCTCAGTCAGTGATCTTAATTCTCTCTGACGTATGTTTCTGGGTAATGATTCACTTTCAGCCCGGTAATAATTACAGTCACAGTTACCTATAATTTCCAACAAATTCTGGGAGCTTCTAGTAAGTTAAATCCCTGACACTACTGTCTTTGTAGATTAAGTAAAATTCATAGGCAACTGTTCCCTCAGTTCAGTCTGTGGAATATAAGATACTGAGTTACAGTTTCTTCCAAGGCCTCATGAGACCATGGCATACGCTAGTTTTCTCGGCCTCCGCCTGCACAATTGGAAGAACATAGACGTGTTGTCATCTCCGACCATGAATATCAACTTAATCTTTTAGCAGCACTTTTCTCCGTCCACCACTTACCATCTCTGAACCTCACACAAGATTGTTTCTGTTAGACAATATTCAAATTCCTATTAACAGCGATGTAAATCTCTCTTACCTCACACAGCTTACTCCTTTTGGACATATGAGTGTCCTTTTCTCATTCTCTTTCTTATTCATTGCTGCTCCTGATTTTAGTTTGCTTTACCTTCATTTGTCCTCTGTTCTTTCTTAATGTTTATCTATTGATTTCTTTCCCCCAGCTCATGCATATCCGTCTCTCATCATTCCTTCCAAAGCAAAGCTTCACCAAAGAAGTAAATGTATTTATTTGTGAGAACAAAACTGCTGTACATTATTCAGCTCAAAGAACTCTGTTTGGGTGGTTGTATTTGCTGTAATATACTTCTACAGGGACCCTGAATCTACTTACACGCTAACTTGGGGGGAATTGCCGTCTTTGTTTCGGAAAATAAGAGTTTATTTATGGTTAGGCGAAAGTATGTTTGAGTGTTAAGTAAGTTTGCAGGAAATGAATGTAAGCGAATGTAATATTATCTCCTGAAGACATGGAAATGGGTGTGTGTGTGTGTGTGTGTGTGGGTGTGTGTGTGTGTGTGTGTGTGTGTGTGTGTGTGTGTGTGTGTGTGTGTGTGTGTGTGTGTGTGTGTGTGTGTGTGTGTGTGTGTGTGTGTGTGTGTGTGTGTGTGTGTGTGTGAGAGAGAGAGCGAGCGAGAGAGAGAGAGAGTGACAGCACACTTGCTAAAGATGAGTTTGCAATTCAGAGGTCACACGAAGGATACACCATGGGAATCATGAATATGTATAAAATATCATTTGCTTTCAAAGAAGGGGTTGTCAGGCTAAATACCACTGCTGAGTACAGATAACAGTGGAGACAGTGGCGAGGTTATCTTCCCATCTCACTGCTGCCGAGCATGCCAACTTCCAAACCTCATAATAGAAATTCTGCTGCTATTGCCAGTGCACTGGTAATACTACTGTGTTATTATACTCAGAATAGAGGTCAACATGGTGTGGACACGAGGAGACAAATGTTTAATCCAACCTTCAGAAGGATTCTCTGGTTTTTTTTTTTGGGGGGGGGGTTAGGAAAATGGGCTCTCCTCAGGAGTATCACTCTAAATAATGTTACAGGTAATAAAGAAAACCTGTGGTGGAAAAAGAAATCAAATATTTCCTGTTGAAATTGCCCATTTCCACTGCTGCCTGAAGATGCAGGTACATCACAGCTTGAATGTTTGCAGAAGGCAAGAGTGATATGGAGAGCCTGAATATTATTTGCTCTGAAATGACACCTTTTAAAGACCCCTGGGTTGTTGTTTTTTTTTTCCCCCCAATGAACCTCCGCCGAAGTCACGGTGATGACCTTACGGCAGAGATACTGCCGTCCCACCGCGCCGAGAGCGAGGAGAGGGATGTGACGCATCAGACACATTATGGCGTCGGTATAGCGGCAACTCCATCAGCCCGCAGTCCCATTAAACCAAGGACAAAGTGCACATCCTCCTCTGTGAAGTCCATTCACAGATCATATAAAGGGATGTGTGGCGTGTGTAATGGTGTTTGATAAGCAGTCTGCAATGATTACCATTGGCTCTGGTCGACCTTGTTGCCTTAACACAGGTTTCCATTGCATCGATTTCCGACAGTCTTGTGTGAAGCCACATGTTGGCTTTAAAACTGGAATCAAACTTTCCCCAAGTAGCAACGAGCGTTCTGGTTTTGAATTGAGTTTGTCTGATTTTGTACATACTGTATGAACTGTGCGTGTGTGCTGCTTCTGCAATGATAAGAATACATAATAGTGAAATCCCTCTTTGTTTCTCTCTGCAATCCAATATATTTACAAGCAATGTTTTGCTTGAATGTGTTCCTCGAATGCCACACGGCTCCCAGAGGCATTGCGACAGGGTTTCTGCTTTTGCCTTTTTAACATCACAATGAGTCACCGGTGCAGCGATAGTGAAACTTTGTTACGCTCCCAAAAGTGCGGCCTTTAAGTTAGAGTGTTTACCAAAAAAAAAAAGTACAATTTGAACAAAAGGAATAAAATCTCAAAACACGGTACAAAAGTTAGAGTCAATAATAGCAGCCAAATAAACTGTTTGGCAGAAAGGATTTTTCATGGGCTCACATACTCACACCCCACCACAATGAAATGCCAACTTCTTTACTGAGTCATGAACAAAATGTACCAATATTCAAAAGGGAGATAAATGGGTTAATTGAACAAACTCTCTTCTTTCCTTACTACAGTTTAACAAAGTACATCAGCCACACTCCTCTGAAATGTCAAAACGTATGTTTTCTTTGTCTGTTACCATACTCACACGTCCACTATGGAACTTTAAATCATTCCAAATGATTCAGGCAGGCTCTCACTCCAGTCATGAAAAAACACACGTCAAGCTGGGAAAAATAACTATTTTAAAGTGAACATGGAGACAGTAAGGACTCTTAATAAAATGATCACTATTTAGGGTCCATTGACAACCTCTACAAGTAGGGCTTTGAACTGAAATATAATGTCAGACTTGAGGATATATTTCCTCTAACTAATAATTTCAAGGTTAATGCTATTGTAGCCAGCCCATGTGTTAAAGTAGTGCACCCGAGAAAGGATGTGAGAATGAGTTTACATCTTATTCTATGTCACAGTTAAATGATGAGAGTTGTTACAATGTGGGAGGATGACAGTAATAACTGCAGTGCAGCTTATATTATCCTTTTTCACCAAATATTATTTCACAAATTTGTGTTTCACCCACCGTTTCTTAAAAAAAAAAGAATTAAATCCCATCAGAATCACAAAACTAAGCACTGGGAAAATACACTCTGGACCCCGCTGACTCTAATTGGGACCTCTTTAAAAGATGGATGGATTTATCAGTGGGTTACGATATAAAGTGAAATAAATGTTACATAGATTTGTCTTGCTGCCATTAAAAAAAATACCAGTTGAAG